>NC_054056.1:40464646-40772437 GCF_017639655.2 Falco naumanni
ACAACAGTTTATTGTTTTCTTGTGTGAAACATGTTTTCTAAAAAAACCCAACCCAAACCAAAAACCTCAGATGAAATATATACTTTATATTTTGCTGTGCTGTGAATTTCAGCACCTACTCTACTACAACTTATTTCTTATTTCAGGAATTTGAGGTGAAGACTGGTGAAGTGTGTAACCCTTAAACCTATGTTTCTGCATTTGCTTAAGGAAAATCTAATGTGTCATTGATTTAATGAGAAGCACTGTTCTGAATCTCTGGCATTGGAATGAACTTTGAACTTGTAAGGCTGGAGGTTCAGTTCAGGCAGCTCTTGGGGCAGAAAAAAATTGCTGACAATGCTCTCTGACTTACAAAGTTCTAAAGCTTAGGACTTGGCAAAACTGTGTGGCAAAATCTCTAAAAAGTATTTTATGTATATACCGAGAAAGAGATATACATGTATACAGTAACATATATGCACTCTAATATATGCATATACGTGTGTGTGTGTGTGTGTATCTAATGGACCAGACAAAGAGACTCTGTTATGCTTTTTATTTCTGAATTTAGCTCTGGGCAAACTGCCATATCAGTGAGAAGTTATTTGGCTTGGACTGTTTTTATCCCAACTGTAACTTCTAAATAAAGATTCCCTAACCCACCACTGTTTAAGTTCCGTATTATAGACTCTTCTGAAAATATTTTTTTCCACTTATTCAAATGATGATAGGAGACTAATCTCAGTATTTTTTGATGCACAAAGAAAAAACCCTCTTTTTATTTGACAGCACAATTAACCAGTATTACTTTGTGAAATAGATTTCTCAGTGATTACCTATCGAGTTAAATATAAAGTTGGACTGTTTTCTAACAGAAAATTTAATATATGCTAAAAAAAAATCTCCACAAAAATAATCAAATCCAGATTCCTGTACAGTGATTTTTTTAAAAAATTTATATAGCAATAAATACTTAGTATAGAAAAGAGATGTATCCCTTCTCCCTCTGTTCCCTGGAAACATATGTGATAATATGATATAGTACTGTGGGTAGCTAGAACACAAGATCCTCTAGGGACGATGTTTACCTTTCCTGGTTTTATGAAGATAATACACTTTAAAGCTTGTCAGACATCACTTATGCATTGTATTTTTTCTGTGTGAGTTATACATATAGGAATTAATGGGATCAGGTATTTGAAAATATATCAGCAGTTCTGGGTTTGTTTTGAAAGTTTAGAATTGTACATCTTATATAATCTCTGGAAAAAATATAAATAGAACTGCAATAATGCAAGCAAACCTAAAATGACAACTGTTCATGAAATTTATTGAACAATACACCACCATGTGGAGTTTCTGTATCCTGAAGTGGCCCACTGGGACACATCTTCAGGACTAAATTGATTCGTTACATAGTTTTTTAGGACGCTGCACAAGCATAAAGGATATGGTTTTGCACATTTCTTTTTAAACTGCAGTCCAAAGAATAACCTACCACAAGGTATGTGTTTTCCTTTGAAACTAAGCTCCATACAACTGAGTTATTGATGAAGAAAAAAAATAAAAAAGCATCTCTTCGGTGTTATAAATGACTACAGTATATAAAGCTAGTGTGGCAAGCATTTGCTATGCCAATGGGATGGGGGGGGAAGGAAGGGCCAGGAATATATCATACAAGTTTAATCACCATTTTACTTACTGCTATGAAGTAAATTACATTTCTGTTACACAATTCTATAAGGCAAGTCAAAAGCTCATTGAAAATGCTTATTGAAAAATTGTTGGTTTCTTTCAAATTATATAGGGTGATTAATGTGCTATAAGAAAGAATACTGTTCACTGACAAACTTTATATAGATTCTGAGGTAATGTATCTGTTGATAACCTTTTGGTTACATTCCTGTGAGACTCCTGAGAGAGTCATAGGACTTTCCAAAACTGGCATCTGTAAAGTAAATGTGAAGTTGCCATGGAATATGAGGAAGCTGCCCCAGTGTGCCGCATCTGTTATTCAGTTGAGAGCTTACTTTTGATTGTTTTCTGCAGAGGAGGTTAAAAAAGGCTTTAAAGGTGGTGTTAGTTATTGAAGTATCATTCTTCAGCTTGAAGACTTAATGCGTTAATTTGAGGTGATTTCTGTCATCTCTGCAACTCATCATTAGTCATCATTACAACCTCAATTCTCCGTTTTCTTATCAACAGCCTCCCTGCACTGGCAAGTAAATGGATAGCACATAATAGTGCTATTTAGTCTATTCAAACAATTCAATCTGGAAACAAAGAACTCTGACTTTAAAGGAAAAAATGTGTTATAATTTGTATTTTACCCTTTCTTCTTGTTCTCTCATACACTCATCATTTATTCGTTTTCCGTCTGAGGGACACTCAGGCTCTCTAAAATCATACTCTTCAAGAGAAACCAGGCTTCCATTCATAATTCAAAGGAGTCGTGAAGTTCTAACAAAATCAGTTCCTGACACTTTCAGATCTCTGTAATATTATAGTTGCTTCATTTAAATATCTTTTCCAACCATTTGTATTTGTGTGCTTCATAATGCTTGTAACTGAAAGAGTGTTAACAGAACCAAAAGGAGGGTAGAAGGGTGTTTAATTAAATTAAGTGTATGCTGAGAGCTTTCTGGAGGATGATGTTTCACTTTCTGGCAACTCTGGAGAAGCTTATTGCTTTCTTGCTTTGCTTTGAGGAGAGAACAAAACATTGAAACATCTTTACAGAGTAAGATGTGTCAAAATACCACTTAATGGAGTACTGCTTTAAATTCTCTTCCTTGAAATGACCAGAGATTTTGCCCCAAAACTTTCTGGGGAAAGTCATGTACCTCCTTGAAATATTTTAGCTTTAAAAGACTATGTAGCGTCTAATGAGATTCAGTTTTGTTGAGGGTGCTGTAACAAACATCTAGTAATGGCACAATCATATTAATCTATTTCACTGTAGTATTACCATCTGGCCAGACCTTTTTTCTAGTAGAAAAAAGCACTTCCTATATCTACTGTATACTACTCTATATATATACACTATTACTACATATTATATATTAATATAATTCTATATTAGAGTGTATATACATATATATACACACACACACACTATTACTATACTACTATATCAGTCTGGTGGTTTGGAAGAAGTAGCCAGGGCGGTGGCTGCTGCTTGCAAGTAGGGCAGTCCTCCTCAATTGCCAAGCACGAAGACTTGCTCTCTCCACCCCGATGGTGACCGAGCTGGTCCTTCAGTGCCTGGTGTGGAGCAAGCTCGCAGGTGCAAGTGCTGGAAGCGAGCCCTGCTACTCCTTACATATTTTAAGTACTTTCCTCGAAAGCATACAGGGTTTCTTCCTGTGGCTTTGAGCTGTGCCAAGTGCCTGTCTCCCTCTGTGTATGCATATCTAAGTCTGACAGTCAGAATTGTTCCTGTTTAGCAGATAACCATTGACCTGCTTGCAAATGTTCCTCAGTCAACAGTCACCCACAGTGAATGGCTCTAAGACTGCTTCTGCTTCATTCTGCTTAGTGAAACACACCTGTAGCTGCAGGAGGCTATACTGAGCATGGATTGCCTGGAAAGAAATATAAACCCAATGTGAATAGGAAATGTAGTAGGGCCCAGAAGTGTTGCTAAAGCGTCAGTCAGTGGTTTTGGATGATAGACTGTCTATAAGTGTTGGTTTGTTCTGGTTTGGTGGTGTTTTTTTTTGTTTTGTTTTATTTTGTTTTTTTGATGTCTATAGGTGTTGGCTTGGTTTTGGTGGGTTTTTTTTTCCCTCTTTGCTTTCTCTTTCTTTCAGCCATTTTAGTTTTCTGCATATTTTCCTTTCAGATGAAGATGGTTTTAGGAATGATCAGTTAGCTAGAACAGTGTCCCCATGCTCTACAGTGAAGTGTCAAGGATACTGTGCCGCTTGGTTCTATGATGCTGTCCCAAAGAAGAAATCAGGAAGAAATCAGGGAGTAGCTGCCTAGTACAGCTTAGAGGGGGTGCAAGAAATGTCTTTTTCCTCAAGTACCCCTACAGACAGCTGTCTGGACAAGTCCCTGGTCAGATATGGACTTGCTAGCCTAAGCAGGAATTGTGAAGGCATGTAGGGAAAGGCATGCTCTGCTGAAGCCCAGGAGATACCTTGTCTTGTTGAATTTATCCAGTCTGTTAGCTATGGGAAGAACACATTGTCACTCTGTCATGGTGTCTAATCCTGACTCTTCCAGATACGTGTGTTTTGGGGTGTACTTACTCTGCTAATACCATTGTTAGGCTAATATTACTTCTGTCCACAATAGCCTGTGCAACATTAGATAAATTGTCATTTCTTCTCTACAATATGGTCCCTAATGATTCCCATTCTTAATGGGATGTTTGAGAGCTACCTGGATATTATGGGGAGGACTGGACAATGCAGGTGGCCTTTTGCTTGCAGAGCTGTATCAGAATAGCTGTAGAAGTGAAGCCACAGTAGACAAGAGTATGTATTAGAAAAATGTTTTGCTGTTCTGCTGCTTTTCTAAGGCATAGCTATGTCTTCAAGTGACATAATGTGATTAAAGAAATGTCCGTCTGCAACCCCAGCAGAAATTTTGACACTGAAATGAGTATATGCAGGCAACATTTTGTAGTGTAACCTATGTCCAAGCCAGAGAGGAGCAGTTCCTTTGTGGTTTTAGTCAGATCAGTTTAGTTTGGTTTGCTTGATAGAACTGATGTATAGAGGAGCCATCAGCAAGCAGATCCAAGGCAACAAATTAGAATGTGTCTTTGGGCAGTCAGGATCTCCCTTCAGGGTCTAATATAAAAATGTCAGGAGGTATTAATTTCTTCTGGCCTTGCAGTTGCTAATGGCCAAAAGTGTTCCCTGAAAGCTGGCAGGTAACAAATGCAACCAATAACCACTCTTAAATGGCAATTGTATTGACCAAGCAAAATAGGGTTTATATAATAGTCAGACTTCAGCAAGTAAAAAAATATCTTCCCAAAACAATAAAGCACTTCAGATTGACTGGTTTTTATTTTCTATTGTATGAGCTCCTTGGAAACAAGGAATTTTTTGTTATAGCTGATATCAGGTTCTTTTGTGGGAAGAAATGAATAGTTTCTAAATGATTTCTGAAAGTCACGCTGTGGTTACAATCCAGCTCAACCCAAACAGAGAAGAGAAAGCAGGAGAAGGCTGTCATCAAGAGAAAGCAAAACTTTCTTTTCCTTGTACTTCTGTTGTTCGGTTAGAGATGCTCATGGTAGCTGTATTTTACGTTATTTTTTCTTTTATTGCTTTTTATCTCAAGTTCCTAGATCACTGTTTAAATTGCAGTTTGGGTTAAGATAGGATTAATTTTAATTTTCATTTGAGCTTACAAGAACTGGTGTGAATGTTAATAACAGACTCACTATGAAAGCTGTTCCAAGCTTCTGCAAGGCTGAGGGACTGATAAATGAAATAAATCCCTATGAAATTTAAAGGACTTTATGTGGACAGAACTGTGAAGCAGCATTAAGCAAGTAGTAGGATGAACAGTAGGATGAACAGAAATCTATTTGGCAAAGAGTATATACCATTTAAATAGATCTCATGATTATAAAGTTTGTGAATTCTGCTGGGGTTTTAAAACATTATCTTTGAGTCTCTTCTGATGTGTGTTCCCCTGCTTAGGAAGATTCAACCCTTACAAGTTTACTGTAGTGCATATTTTTAGGTTGTTACTTTTACTAAAAAATAATTTCAGTTTTTTCCATGGTCATTTTAGGTAACGTCTCCCAGTTTCGGGTATGCATGATAATACTCTTGCTAAAAACACGTATTGTTGCCCAGTCCTCTCCGTAGCATTAATTAGACAGGACTTTGTTAACGTTGACTGTGCTTGGTGATTGCGTTGTCCTTTAAATGTCTTTCAATAGCATTATTGCCCACATGCTTGCATAAATCTATGGACACTTCCCAGAGCTCTGTGAATTCTCAGTTCTGTAGGATCTTGTACATTAGATTTAGTTGTATCTGAGTTGTAGAACTCTGGTAACAGTTCCAGTTGTGCCCACAGATTTCCAGCTAGAGTATCAGAAAAGACTTGCTTTCAGCATGCCTTTGGTAAAAATGGCAGTAACTGAATTCCAACACATACCACGGTTTTGGAACGTAAAATGTCAACCAAGAGTAGCCAGTCCATTGAAAAGTCTATACAGACAGTAGTGTGCGTTGAGCAGCAATGCTTTGCATAGGTTCTTTGGCATCTATTGATATTTATTCCTTTCCCATTATCCCCGGGATTCTGCCACTGGAGAGCTTAACTAATTTTATAGTCATATTCCAGAAGGGTGGCTACAGAAGCCACTACTAATCTCTGATAATCTGAATGGTTTGGGATATATACATATATATTAAGTAGTTTTTAGAAAATGGATTCTAAAGTTATTTTTTTTCCTATTTCATGAAAGGTATTTCTGAAGCTACTGCAGGACTCGGAGAAGATGCCCTATGTTCCACAGGCAACACACCTGGACCATGCAAATGATGTTGAATCAGCCAGTAAGTAGAAAATTAGATACTTTCTGAAGCAGCCAGATTTATAAAGATCACAAACACAAAGACAAATATGCATAAAGTTCCCAAAGTTGAGGAATGCACAAGCAAATGGAGAACACTGCCTGCTACCATCTGGCAATTCTTTTTTGTGTCAGTGATCTGCCTTGTGTAGCAGGTTTTTATATGTCTACTGTGATCCACTTCTGTATTGGTTCACAGTTGTCTTCCCACCCTTCTACTATGTGTATACATGCACAAAAGCATTCTCTCACTGTGTCAGCATTAACATACTGCTTCCTTCAAGCCTCTGGCAACTAATTACTTTCTTTGACTCATACTGGCAATGGATAAATATTGCTGAGATACACCACAGATATAAATTCTGTAAACTATTAGAAAGGTGTATTAATCTCCATCCACGTGCAAGTAAAATAATAATAAAAACTGTTGCTCCCCATAGTAGAATATAATTTTTCCTCTCAAGTGGCATGTTATTTCAGGTTTCCTTACATGTTTGTTTTAAAGCAAGCTCCTTTATCCTTTCTATTTTCTTGCCATGCAAGTTTGGGATGAGGTCCTAATTAATATTTCTGAAATCTTAGGAAGCTTCTTTCTCCTCAAAAAAATTTTCTTATAAGTCACTAATGTGATACCTCAAGTTCTGTAATGACAGTGTTCACCAAACTGATCAGTATTTTCTCATTGTTCCTGGGATTCTCATACTTCCATACTTACCATGTTTCTATTTGATGATTTATATCTACATTGCAGTCATCTTTGGTTAGATGTCAAACTCTTTATTCTATATGCAGTCCTTTTTGGTTTGTTTCTATAGAACACAGGCACAGACAGGTCCTGATCTGTGACTGAGGACATTCATTGTCACAGTAATGGAAATAATAATTGTGAACCAAGCTTGTGTTATTTGTTAAGATAAACTCAATTGGATCTCCCAGTAATAAGTAATCAGTACCAAGAACTGTGGCCTAAGATGAGACCTTTTCTTACAGTGTTAACTTGACTGGATGACTTTTTCCAGAGGGTCTTTCTGGTGGACTATTTTAGTCCCCGTTGAATCAGAAAAGATGTAACTGTATAGCAAAACCCCCTTCACTAAGCAAATAAAATATCCACTCAAGTGGGGGGTGAGAACAAGACTTCCATTCAAAATACAACTTTGAATATCCCTTATTTTATAACAATCAGTCGTGTATTTCTTCAAAGCTCAGCTAGGGTATCTGAACCAATTTGAAATCAAAACAGTCTGTCTTCTCCATGTTGCATTTTCATCAAAGAGCAAGATTTACAGTTCCTAAAGTAATGAAAACAGAATATACTGTACCTAAGAACTTGATATCTTTTATCATCTGCATTTCAAACCACATAACAGTATTTGTTCAAGTTATTATATTAAATAAAGAATCTAGTAATCAGAGACTGTATTTCTCAGTCTGATAAATTATAGAAGAAAATATGATGATAATGCCATTTCTTCAGGGATGAGAGTACTGGAAAATTGTCATTCATTGCAGATGACTGTCATTCATCATTAGGGACAGTTGTGAAGTGTAGGCATAAGGGATCTGGGAAATGGTCATGAAAGGTATCCATCATTGTCAAAGCTAACCAGAATACTCCATGGGCAATAGCTTGATCTGTATAACTTTGTCTTTGAAAGCAGATTCAAAGGCAGTCAAACTTCCTTGTCAAAATAATGAAATGAATTTTCAAAACCCCCTAGAGCAAACAGCTGGGTTATTGAGAAGATCACAGGATGCTTCTATTTGATTTGTAAAAGAATCTGGACTAGTGAGCTGCTTTGACAAAGCATGGATCTGAGCACAAGCAGGACTATTGGCTATCCCTTATAGTACTGAGCCCTTGGGGCATCAAAACTGTGTAGAAACCAAAATGATGTCTCTTGTCTCTCAGCCAAGGAGGTGTTGTGGAGTGGTGTGCATGTCCCTTAAATGAAACTGCAAAAAATCAGTTGTGATTTAGGTTGAGGTCTCTTGCCAGTTTTTGGCATTGGTCATCACTTCAGCAAAATATGACAGTATGTTACTGAAGTTAGAGATTTGATAATTTCTAGTTGTGTTTTACAGTGTCTTATTGTCCTGGCTGGAATGGAGTTAATTTTCTTCATAGCAGCCCTTATGGTGCTGTGTTTTGGATTTGTGACTAAACCAGTGCTGATAACACACCAGTGTTCTGGCTACTCCTGACATGGTCAGCTGAGCCAAACTGACCAGAGAGTTATTCAATGCTGTATAGTGTCATGCTCAGCAATAAAAACTGAGGGGAGGGGGTTTTTTTTGAGGAGGTAACCATTGCAACCAGACTGGCTGAGCATCAGTCTACTTTGGGGGAAGTGGTGAGTTACTGCTTTTGCATTGCTTGGTTTTTTGTTGTTTTCTTCTTTCTTCTTCCTTCACTTCTTAAACTGTCTTTATCTTAACCCACAAGTTTTCTCACGTTTTCTCTTCCTATTCTCTCCCATACTCTGCTGGAGGAGGGGGAGCCTGAAGGAGCAGCTGTGTCATGCTAAGCTGCTTGCCAGGGTCAACACACCATGATAACATAAAATAAACTCAGAATTATATGACCCTTTCTAAATGCAAATATTAGGGGTAAGTAGCATTCCATTAATTAAATTGTAACAATTTTAATATTGGCAACGTTAAATATACGAAGCACACTGTGTAATTTCTAGTGGTTTAAGTTTCCTTTGTGGAAGGTTTACTCATAATTTTGAGTTATATTCCAAATGAAAAACCTTGGAATAAAACTCATCTTTTGGTGAGAACAGTTAACATTTGAGTCAGGGAATGCCTATGTGTGCAGGCATAATATGCGCATGTATTTTAATAGAGATGTGCAAAATTAAATTCTCCACAGCTGGGGCACACAATTGATGGTTACTGTTTTGTAGATGTATAGAGAGCACGCAGAAAAAAAGCTAGATTGAGCTTGCAACAACTGCATCACAAGATCATTGGAGCCAAGTAGTCTCGAGGAAATGGAAAAAACAAACTCTGTGCAGTCCAATAAAATCATAAACTACAGCAGGCAGTATATGAACACAAATAATCAGGAGAGCTAAGAGGAAATCTAGGGGGTGACTAGCTAACCATGGATAAATAACAAAATATTCTGAGCATATGCAAAAGCAGGCAATCGGCTAGAGAGTGGGCTTGTTGGATTGTTAAGGGACTGCAGAACTAAGATATTCAGATATCTTGCTGAAGAGCAAAATTAATTACTTTTGTAGCATTCTATGTCTTTGATTGATTTAGATAGATAGTTTGGGAGATACCAACTTTGGATCTAGCCTCTTCTTGCAGTAAAATACGGTTGGAACCCGAGATATAGTAAAACTAAACTGTAGAAAATTCAAAATGGATTAAACTGTGTGAAACACAGTGATTCATAACATTTGAAATTCATTGCCATAAAAAGTTATGAAGACTAAGAGTGTGGTGATATGTTTTAAAAAAGTGGAAGAGTGGTTCTTAGTGTATATATAACATGAATAGCTATAGTCACAGAAGTGCTATAAAAGCTTATATGCCTTTGAATTTGGGTAAGTTAGCCATTGAAAGTGTGGGAGTGGAAGCAGGATGATTCATAACTAATTTTTATGGTTGCTTAAAACTTTCTCTGAAATAGCTGGTGTTAACCATTTTGAAGGCTATTGGGCAAAATTTACATTGCTCCTATTAGGATTTAAGAGATCAACAATATGCAGTGCTTATAAAGCACATCTGAAAGCTAATTTAAGTAAGAAATTGTAGATGACAAGAAGTGGTCAACAGTAGTGAAACATCAAGCTGAAGAGATTTCAGTGAATTTTCACTGGGTTTCAGCTATGCCTTTTGATTATTTTCATTAGTGATACTGAAGTAAATATAACCTCGACTGTTAAAAAAACCCAAAACAACACTGCAAGGGATTGGTAGAATGCTGATGACTCAGACCAGTCCTAAAGAGCGAGTTAGATCATTTGAAAAGCTAAATCTATTCTAAATAAAGTGTGTTTTAATTCAGCCAAATGCTGGCGAAATCTATGTAATAGAGAGTACTGTCCTCGAAAACACAGACTTTGAAAGTTACTTACTAATCCTGGTGGAAAAGTGTTTTAAGACAGTATAGATAAGATGATTTATGTTTCAATTTAATGTAGTAAAGGATGTGAAGAGGTCATTTTGACTATCAGTACAAAATTGATGAGATTCATGCTACAATATCATGTACAACTTTTGTGTCCATGTTTTGAAGTTTTAATGTCTTTAAGTTGGGAATTTGGAAAGGGAAAAAGGAAGAGTTAATATTGGAGGTAAAGTCCTTATAAAGGCACCATCAGGGCTCAGTCATTGTGGTTTATTAAAAGAAAGTAAGTTGTTCGCTTAAAAAGTCTAATTTTTTTTATGCATGGAGAATACTGCCTATTAAGCTATAGTTCTAACTGTTATAGGGGCAGAAGTGATAAATGTAATAAAGAACAAAGTAAGAGAAACAAATAGCTGGAAGGTAAAGGCAGGTGCTTTTCCTATAGGTTATTTAACAATTGGAGTTAATCTACCAGGGAAATATGATCCTTCTCCCGGGGCTTTTGACACAAGCCTGGGGGTTTTGCAGAAAAAAAGCTACAGTAAGTGGTGTTACTGATTTCTGTGCATGGATAATAGAGTGGAATTTGATGTTTGTTGACAGGTGATCAAGTAGTTTCTTCTGTTTTTAGAGAGAAGCTTTTAATCCTCTATGATTAATTGAGCTTCCTGTACTTACAAAATAAGGGCCGACAGAGTATTTGTATGTTTGATGTTGTATCACAACATCAGTTTTTAAGTAGAACTCCCTTCTTTCATTTCTCTGAAAAATTCACTTAAAAGGCTATAAGAATGAATCCAATCCTCTACCTTGCAAAATGTAACTTAATTTTGGAGTAGAAAACTGTGGACAATTAGGAGCAGTAGCTCTGTTTAGAGGAAGTGGCTGCTGACATGAAGACTGATACTAAAATTTTCAATTTTTTGCCAACCACTGATGAGAAGATAGAGCATACATCTCAGTCTTCTGGTTATCTAATAGTATAGATGACACTACCACTTAAATTCAGCACTAGATCCTGAAAAAGAAGTGTCAAAATAGCTAGTCTAAAAATCTTGAATACATTATATTTTCCTACAGCTTTTTTATTGTTGTTTTAATTACTTTCTTGCAGGAAATCTTGTGATTCTAGTATATGTTGAAAACTTAATTTCACCTCTTCCAATTACTTAGCTTTATACTCCTCAACGCTGAATCTTGCTTTATTTTTCATCACCGTTTCAGGATTCTCTGAAGCATTGAATGAAGATGGAGCATTTTTATAATGTAACCAATCAGTAGTCATAAAAAGATACCTGATCTCAAAAATAAGACAATCTAACTTGTTTAAGGTTTACATAAATTTGTTTTCTCAGTAAGTGCATAAATGTAACTTCTTCTATCCTCCTGAAAGTAAATGGTCATGTTCTTCCACTTACCTTAAGCGTATTTCATTCTTTTCATCCACTATCTTATCTTATCCAAACATTTTCCCTACCAGCTGCTTTCCTTGTGGTTGCTGCCTGGTCCTTTTCCACTTTTCAGCTACAGTATGGACATCTTGGGCTCTTTGTCAGACAACAGAAAGCTATTAGAAAAATAATGGAAAGAGAGCTATTTTCCAGTAAAGGGATGTACTCTTACAGTGTCCAGAATCTGATCCACTTCCTGTTCTGCACCTCCTTGTCTTCATGTTCATCTCCTAACTGCTGGCAAATGATTGTAGTGAACGCTCACTGCCCTCCTCCCAGAGGCCTTTTGCTCCCTTCAGCTCTAGAGAAAAAAATGGTCAGTAAAGCACCTACCGAAAGGGGGGCTCAAGTAAAAAAAGGCTATAGTTTTCTGCAAGTGCTAGAGCACCAAAGAAAAAAAAAATAATCCCTTCTGAAATTTCAATTTTGAAAATGATATTAATTCCTCATGGATGTGTTCTGTTGGTGAAATTAAGTTGGTTCCATAAAAGGTCACCCATGTGACTTAGCTGCTGCTTTCCTTCGCTATGTAATTTGGTATTTTTGCACGTTCTTAAAACATATGAATCTCAGTCAGACTGAACGGTTTGCTTGAAGAAATGTGTTGTGCTATAGATATAGATCCAGACTTCAGATTGTGGTCTGAAGTTTATTATTTCCCATCTCTAACTACTTGAAAATGAATGAGGAAAGTTGCTGCATCATTCCATCTTATGAGGGAAGAGATGATGCCTTTTGTATCCTGCCTAGAAGAAACAGAATCATCAGAGACTTCTTTTGAATTTGTGGGTCACCAGAACTGATATGCATGTAACTTTTGATGGTGATGACTAGATATTGAATTTCTACACATCTCAAGTGCCTTCTAAACAGAAAATTGTATTTGACATTAACATTTCTCAGCTCTTACTGCCTGATGTGGATGCATGAGAATATTTTGAACCTGTTCTTTCCAGCAACCTGCTGCCTTCACCATAATCTAAACTGTTTGTCATGTTAGTTATTAGTAGTGCTTGTTTCTGAAATGAAATAGCTTGGAAGTTCATCCACTATGCTCAGATATTTCTTTGAGCTGAAGGACAAAAGATACAGACAGTTGTGAGTGCACTAGGAATGCTTTATTTACCCAAAGGTAAATGTTAGAATGTGAACTTCCTTAACATCTTGAAAAGCAAGTGATCAATTCATTCTGCTGTGTAGCTCTTATGTCTTGCTTATAAGCTCTTCTTTGATTTCTTCTTGACAGTATATTTCTTCGTAGAGGCTGTGTTTTCCCTCAGACTTGCTAATGCTCCCTTTTGTCTCTCATTCTCCAACCTTTCCTTTGCACTCCAGGATTTCCTGTTGCTTTCTTTTAGTTCCTCTGTTTTGTTGAGGCTATTACAATAGCTGCAGACAGGGAAAAGCTGTTGACAGCCTTTATGTTTTTTCATGGTATTTTTGAAATCCTGTCCTTTAATAAATTATTCAGGAGTCTTGTCCTCCACTCTGCAGGACTGCTTGTCTTCAATTTCAATCCCTAAATATTTTTTACCAAAAAAAGGAAAAAATAAAATAAGAGAAGTAGAACTCTTTCTCAGAGGACAAATTAGATATGGCAGACTGTATTCCTGTGTTCAGTTGTTGCTTTTGTAAATGACCTGATTGCAGTTTTTGGAGATACTCAATTTTTTCCACATCTGTGACATCTTCAAAAATCCGTATTCCCTGTGTGGTTTATGTGATCATCTGCTATCTGAAAGCAACTGAAATTTAAACAGCAATGGGTTGCCTGGTGCAACAGCAATGATGAGTTGCCTGGTGTAACACTAATGTGTTTTTTGCTGCACCTATAGTAATATTTTCTTCCTAGCTTAACTAATGGAATCCTTTTTGACTTATGCTCTTTCTGTTGCACAGTAGTAGGAGTTTTCCAAAGATAGCATTTACTTCTCGTGTTCAAGATGAAATGATTATTTTTCTCCTTCATAATATGGGGCCTATGTGCTGGAGCAATTTGACTCTTAGATAATTAATACAAAGTCACACATATAGTGTCAGAAAATATTTGGTTTTAATAGCTAGTCTTTAGGTTCTATATGCAAACTAAATTTTGGCGGTTCCTTGCCTTGCAATAAGGTCAAGTATATATTTTCTAGATATTTTTTCCAAGTGTGCCTGTATTTGTATGCATTTATGTATTTTGATAAATGAATGTAGTGTATGTGCATATACATACATGCACACAAATAACTTTGCTTTGTTAATGCTGTTGCACCAGTGAATAAAGATACTTTAAATTCAATTATGTAAGTATGTAAATGGTCTATTTTTTGAAGAAATGCTTATCAAGGCTAAGTGTACTTACTTTTCATTTTGAAATGGAACATTGCTTACGGAAGGGTCTTCATCTTTTTAACATCTTGCTTCATCTAACAAGTAAATGCCATATGCATGTAGGTGTGTTATGCATCTTAGTTACACTAGAAAGGCTGTATTTGATGTTGATACTTCCACGTGAAACCAGATTATCATGTGTCCAGTAGCATCTCGAAACGATCTCCTTTGGTGAAATTGTTGTCTCTGCTCTGTCACTAAAACATTTATGTTACAAAAGCCCACAAAGATCTTATCAATGGTCACACATCTGCTTTCTCACTACTAGCAACATTCTGCAGGATCACAAGGTTTTCATTTCTTAAAGCTAACAAAAAAGTGCTTTAAGAAGTTACAGAGACAATATCCAAAGTAGATTCAGTATGAAAGGCAGTACACTGAGCAGCCAGCACTTAAGGCTGAACTTTTTGCTATTGTTCATGCAATAAGCTTATATAGGTCACAAAGTGACACCATGGTAAGATTTGTATATTACACTGTTGCCAGTTAATTCCTCATTTGAAATATATAAGTGGGACTTTATGATACGTAGACCTGGTATTGGGACTCTTGTATAGTTGAAAATTTTTATCTGTGTCATTTTTTCTCTTTCTATCTGTCTCTTGATCTATTTTGCAGTTTACTTAGGTTACCATTTTCATTGGAGGTATTAGAAAAAATGAAACAGTTGGTTCTGTTAATCAAGATCCTTGTAGCTGTTTAATACCACTGTTCATGAGATACCAGCATGCCTGAAGGAAGAGATTATTCATCAAATACATTTTTCAATTGTTTGCTATAGCTGTGGGTCTGAATAAAACATGCCTCCTGCAGAACTCAGTCATCTTTCAGTTTTGAATTGTTTCCCTGCACAAACTTTGATATGATTTTATTGTTAACAGAATAACTCCAATAGAGATGGTGTCTAAAAATATTCTTGATTTTGGAAGTTGCAATATTTCAGACAAAGTACTTTGTTCACATTAAGCTAATACTTGCACAATTTGTAAAAGTTAAAGTGGTTAAGAATGTCCTGTCTATCAGGGTGAAATCCTGGCCTTACTGAGGAGGTTTGCTCCATTTGTTGTCTGAATTTTCCCTAGAGCAATTCCAGGAGGTTTGTTCCAGAGTGCCTTATATGGTGCTTCCAAAGGCCACTCCATGCAAATTTTGCAGTTGCATAATCTGCAGTATAGAACTGGACAGCTCTCCTTTCTGGGAAGAAAGTTACCAGTGGGGAGTACTGGAGAACACCTGGTTTGAATATATACTTGGACCTTTGCTACATTTAATCTTTCTAATTTGAACACGCTAAGATATTTGGCATTGTCTCCCACTTAAGTGCTGTGTTAAGGAGAACATTCAGATTGTATTGCTGTCCTGCTCTTTCACCAAACTTTTGCCAAACACAGCAAAAGTCCTGTGGGTTGTAGCCCTAATGTCTACATAGTATTCAGTCCTGAAACGTAATCTGAGTCTACAGGTTGAATTCACTAGATTGAATTCTAATAGCTTTCTGGCTATGGATTTCCACTTCTATGAAGAAAAGGAATCCATCCCCAAAAGTGTCCTACTCATTGTAATAAAAGAGCATATTCTAGTGCAGATATATCTGATGGATGTTTCCTTGTGCATGTGCAGGAATGAAATAATGGACTCAATGACATATCAATATGATCCTAGTTGAAGATGCTTTACTTAAGTTTCTGCAAGCTTATATACAATTTTCATATTCGTACACGTCACACCTTAATTCTATTGGTTACATACGCTGTTCAAATGTTGCTATACAGATACTAATTGATTAAAAGCATACAAGCAGTTAATCCCATCTTTAAAATTGTTGACATTCCTGTGGTTATCATCTCCCAACTCAGCTCCTGTTTTTCTGCCTGCTTAACTGCCAAAGATGCTGTTTTCTTTGTTCACGGTGTCTTTCTCACACAACCTTGCGGCCTTGCTGAGCAGACAAAACTTTTAATCATATCACGCTGCTAAAGCAAGAGTGAGTTTTGATAGGCCACATGTCCCTTTTCTTCCAAATAAATTGCCACATGCATGTACAAGTGTATTCTTTCTCTCTGCCAAGTCTGATATATATATATATGTATGTATATAAATGTGAAATCAGTTAGAATTTTTTTTTGGTAGTTATGACAGACTGTGCTTCTCTCCTTTGGTACTTTAAAGAATACAGACAGAATGTTCAAATAAGCTTTCACTTTGTGGCCACCATTCTGTGCCTGTTTTTCAACTGTTCCTGCTCTTGCTCCATCCTCCACGCGGCAATTCATTGCAGGTGCATCACTGCAGGGGACATAGTACTACAATAAAAGCATATCTATTTGGAAAATTATCTCCTAGAAACTGAAATTAGCATATTTGTTAATATTGCAAGTTAATCATGCAGGAATTAAAACTCAGAGAACTAGGGCTCCAAAAATTATAGTAATTTTCCCTTTCATGGCATGATAGGATTGTGCCCACCTGGCCTAATATCTGTCTTTTATTTGTTTCCAAAGAATACTCCCATTTCATGATGATGAAGGTGCTCTGGCCACAGTAGTGTTTGCCACAGAAAACTAAAAAATACTTGGTGCTTAATTCCAACTTCTTTTTCAGTATGGTTTAGGCTGGCAGCAACCCCAACTAAAATGTAGAGAAGAGATACAAATCAAGGCAAAGCAGAACACATGGAAATGTAATAACAGAGATTGTATTCGGCACCAAAGGACACATCTCTAGAAAGAAATGAAACCCTGTATTTACGAATTATGGCAACAGCGCATTAAGCAATGTGTCCTCCTCTTCCATCAGGACCAGACTAGTTTAGGTGGCCATTCATCAAATCAGCTTGGCTGTCAGTGTAACAACCCTTTTGGTTTTCTTTGAGTGTCTGTAGGGTAATGGATAGGAAGACAGCAGCATTATTTCCCATTTCTTTAGTCTTCTGTGCTATTTGTTTGCTTCTGACTGGAGAAGGGAAGGAAACAGACTATTTTGTACTAGAAAATGAATTCCCTTCATTGAAATTTATGACAGTGCTTTTATAACCAGAGTAGGTGCTGGTACCATTCACTAAAAGTGTTACATTCCAAAGTAAAGATATACTCAGTTGAGTTTCTGTTATAGCTACATGCCTACCCATTTTCATACTAGAAAAAACAAGTAGAGTTTTAACTTCAGCAGCAAACAGGGTGTTGGTTTTTTTCCTAGCTGTTGTGTTGGCCATTATTGTTTACTATAGTAGCAGCAATACCTTGGAAACCCAATCTAAAGTCAAGCCCTGTTGCTCCAGACACCCTATGGACTAATAGCATGGATAAAAAATCCCCAGATTCTCACTACCTTTGACAGCTTGCAGTCTAGTTTTAAGACTGAATGCAATGAGTAGATAAAACAGACAAATGGGTTTGGGAAGGTAAGATTATAAATACAGTCCATAAATTAAAAGCAGAGGTCTCAGTTCACTGACTTTCTATCTACCATATTTACTTGCTGAATGCTATTTGGACTCTTTTGCTTCCCCAAATTTACCCTTATAATAGAGAGTGGCTGTGATGCGCATCTGTTCTAAAATTCTTATCTATCACCACACATGAGGTGCTGTTGCATGGTGTGGCATTTATACTTTAGAGGATTTTCTGTTATTTTGATATGAGTGATGAGAAAACTTAATGGATTTTTGCAGTGGTATGAGACTGGGTATTCTTGCATTAAATAGAAGGTTAAAACAGTCAGGATTTGCTATGTGTATTTCAGTATTAGTTATATGTGAATTCAAGAGGCTGGCTTACCTTCTTTTTATCTTGTATGGGCATTATAGATACATAAATTACTACTACATATAATAGAATTATAATTTCTAATATAAATAGTAATGGTTGTCAGTGAAGACATAAAGAAAGGGAAAATTTGAATCTAATTTTTTAGTTTTTATGTAACTCATAAAATTGCTAAGCATTATTTGCATTCAGTAGTGCCCACCTTTGAGAGCTTTGGCTGGAACTCAGGAGAAAAGGAGAGTTTACCAGTTTTTGAAAAAGGGGTAGAAAACTCGGGGGGGGGGGCTATAAGGATGTCATGAGGTTATGCAGGGTGAAGATTAGAGAGGTGAAAGCCCATCTAGAACTCAAGTTGGTCACCATCATAAAAGATAACAAAAAATGTTTTTACACATACATTGGAAATAAAAGGAGGGCCAAGGATAATCTTCATCCTTTATTGGATGCAGTGGGAAACATTTCCACAAAGGATGAGGAAAAGGCTGAGGTACTCAATGCTTTCTTTGCCTCAGTCTTTAATAGCAAGACCAGCTTCCTTCTGGGTACTCAGCCCCCTGAGCTGGAAGACAGGGAGGAGAAAGAGCAGAATGAAGTCCCCACAGTCCAGGAGGAAAAGGTTAGTGACCTGCTGCTCCACTTGGACATGCACAAGTCTATGGGGCTGGATCAGATCCACCCAAGGGTACTGAGGGAGCTGGCAGAGCAGCTCACCAAGCTGCTCTCCATCATTATCAACAGTCCTGGCAAACTGGAGAGGTCCCAGAAGACTGGAGGTTAGCCAATGTGATGCCCATCTACAAGAAGGGCAGGAAGAAGGATATGGGGAACTACAGGCCTGTCAGCCTGACCTCAGTGCCAGGGAAGGTTATGGAGCAGATCATCCTGAGCACCATCATGCAGCAAACGCAGGACAGCTTGGGGTCAGGCCCAGTCAGCATGGGTTTATGAAAGGCAGTTCCTGCTTGACAAACCTGATCTCCTTCTACAAGAAGGTGATCCACCTAGTGAACGAGGGAAAGGCTGTGGATGTTGTCTACCTTGACCCTAGTAAAACCTTTGACACTGTCTCCCACAGCATTCTCTTAGAGAAACTGGCCGCTCATGGCTTGGATGGTTGTGCTCTACGCTGTGTTAAAAGCTGGCTGAGCTCAAAGAGTGGTGGTGAATGGAGTTACATCTGGCTGGTGGCTGGTCACAAATGATGTTCCCAGGGCTCAGTACTGGGGCCAGTCCTGTTTAGTATCTTTGTCAATGATCTAGATGAGGGGATTGAGTGCACCCTCAGTAACTTTGCAGATGACACCAAGTTGTGGGGGGAGTGCTGATCTGCTTGAGCATAGAAAGGCTCTGGAGGGGGTCTGGATGGGCTGGACCAATGGGCCAAGGCAATAGTATGAGGTTCAACAGGGAGAAGTGCCGGGTCCTGCACTTGGGTCACAACAACCCCAGGCAATGTTACAGCTTTGGGGAAGAGTGGCTGGAAAGCTGCCTGGAGGCAAAGGCCCTGGGGGTGCTGGTTGACAGCCGGCTGAACATGAGCCAGCAGTGTGCCCAGGTGGCCAAGAAGGCCAGCAGCACCCTGGGTTGTATCAGAAACAGTGTGGCCAGCAGGACAAGGGCAGTGATCACCCCCCTGTACTTGGAGCTGGTGATGTGGCACCTGGAATACTGTGTTCAGTTTTGGGCCCCTCACTGCAAGAGAGATGTAGAGGTGCTGGAGTGTGTCCAGAGAAGAGCAATGAAGCTGGTGAAGAGAAGGATCTGTAGAGCATGTCTTATGAGGAGCAGCTGAGGGAACTGTGGTTGTTTAGCTTGGAGAGGACGAGGCTTGGGCAGGGGGAGGGGGATCTTATTGCTGTCTACAACTGCTTGAAAGGAGTTTATAGACCAGGTGGGAGTAGGTCTTTTCTCCCAGATAACAGGTGACATGACAATAAGAAACAGCCTCAAGTTATGGCAGGGGATGTTTAGATTGGATATTAGGAAAAATTTCTTCACTGAAAGTGTGGTGAAGCATTGGAACAGGCTGCCCAGGGAGGTGGTGGAATCACCATCCCTGGAGGTATTAAAAAACTACATAGATGCAGTGCTTAGTGACATGGTTTAGTGATGGACTTGGCAGTCCTGGGTTAATGGTGGACTTGATGACTTCAGAGATCTTTTCCAACCTAAATGTTTCTGTGGTTCTGTGGTTTGTATAATAGAGGTAATAGTATGTTCTAACTGAAAAAAAAATATCTTGAAATTAAAGGATGATATTTGTAGTGTGGATAAGGCTATGGTATGTCTGTAAAGAATAAGTAAACACCTTGAGTTGGATTCTTTCTTACATTAATAATCTGTTCTGACTGTTTTGTAGATCTTTGCAGCTGCATACTATGATGCTGGACTTTGTTCAAGTTCACCTGGTAATCTGTACAGTAGTTGAAGAAGTTGGGGGACAGGAATCAGTCTTTTTGAGGCAGCCATTTGCTGCAGATGTCTGCAGTGTTGATGCTGTGATTCTACATTTTCACCTCTAATTGCTTAGCCTCTGTCAGCAAAAGCAATATATCCATTTAATGAGCTGTTGAGAATCTACATAATGTATTCTATTCAGTTTGTTATTTTGATAAGTGTAATGTATTGTGTTCAGTTGCATTATTCAGTAGCGAAAACTAGTCATGGCTTTATTTCTATTTACTTGTTAGCCATCCCAAAGTTGTTCTGTAGAAAGTAGAGTTAAGATGCATCAGTGCGCAAGAGGCATGGAATATTTTAGATTGGTGGTTAATGTGTTTGTATGAGTCATATTTCATGTGAAAACATGACTGGAAAATTCCTCATTTTAACTGTTCCTCCTCTACTAACAACAACAACGACAACAACAAAAAAGACTGAAGTTAATTTATTTATTATTGAGGTGTTGTGTGCTGCACTACACATTTTTCATATTATCTCATAAAGCTTTGTGAAAAACTAAAATAAAAGAATGGGAAGGAAGGGGAAAAAAAGCCTCCTATACTTCTGTCTTGTTTCTTTCCTTTTACTGGTGGATACTACCAATGTATTTTCCATTGCCATTTAATTATGTGCCTTTGGTGAGTCTGTACAATGTGTTTACCACCTGCAACAAACCTGAATGAATATCCTGGATGCAAACAGTTCAGGATAAAATGCTGTTGCTTGGATGCATCTCTGTTGTTGATTTGATAACAACGCAGCAAGAAAGAGCAAAGAAAAATATTTTTATGGATGAAGGTTTGTTGTCTGTTAACTACTGCAGGCTTTATAATTTTCCTTTTCACAAAAGCACTTTACATGACTGTGTGTTTTGTTTAGCAAGTGAAGGTCAGATCTATCTCCTCTTCAACCTGTTAAGCAAGGGTACCGTAAAGTGTTCCTGCCTTTAAAGAGATTTAGCTACAATGGTGCCCTACCAGTTCTTCACACTTTTAGACATTGCTGTGGGTAGATCATAGCTGCTGTGTTTAAGCTTGACTATAGAATGTATTTCTTCTAAATAGATGGTGGGTGGTTTGAATGAAGTTTGCCCCCTTCTTTCCTAAGTTTCTTGCCAACAAATGAACTTTTGTTCATACCATTTTCTCTGGGAAATGCAAAACCAAGGTGCTTAAAGAGGCTACTTTACAAGTTTGTTGGTAGTTTTTCTAAATACAGGTTTTTTGGTTGTGGGACTTGGGTGTTGGGTTTGTATGGTGAGAGTATTCAGCACATTTTTCTGGCTATGTTGGTTCTTTCATGTTTTTCTAATCAGAATCAGTTACATGCTTCAGGCTTGGACAATAATCCTGAACAATAAGAATGTCGTAGACAAAGGAAGGAAATTCTCTGATCAGTCTGGCTTGAGGAAAAGGGCTTGGGAGATCTGAGTTCTGAAGAGGCTTCTCCACAAGGTTGTGGGGAGACACACACCAGTGCTTTGGCTTTAAAGTGTGTAAATTTTACTGATGAACTTTAGAGTTACCTAGATCTCTGTTATTCTGTCTCAAAGATCTTCAGACCCATGCAGCATGCATTCTGGAATATGGAGACCAGAATGTAAAGCTGATTTTTTAATTAAACAAAACACTTTTCCCTTCAAGAAATGTCACTTAAGTGGATTGAACAATATTTATGGTGGAGGGAGGAGCAACTGTAAGTTTTGCTGAAGTTTTGCTTTTCTGGACAGGAAATTCTTGAGATGGAAACAATTTGAATCAACATTTTAGAAGAAATATTCACTATGCTTAAAATGAAAAATACCCTTTTTTAATTTGAAATGAATGGATGATGGAAAATGAGAGGATTTATACTCAAAAATGCCAGAAGGGAATTTCTCCTGTGAAATTCTCCCCAAAATACAGATTTCTCTGACCAGCTTTGTAATGGAGACAGCTCATGACATTATTGCATACAATCAAGACTTAATCATAGTATGAAACACAGGCTAGAGGCATTCCCTTTATACCTCACACAGTCAAAGTGCTTTTTATTCAAATGCACTATTGAAAATTGGTCCTCAAAGTTCTCTTGGAAAAAAATTAATATTTTACTTATTTTTATAATAAGTAAATAAATATATAAGAAGATGAAGTTCTTGTTGGCACAGAACTTCTGATAAGCTAATAAATATATACTGCTTCCAAATGCAACCAGTTTAATGTAAGCTAGCTCAACTGTTTTGCCATGGTATTTCAGTTCCAAGATTTTCTTCCCCAAGTTGGACCTTCTTGACTTGTCTAAATGACAAAATGACAGAAACAGAATTGAAAATGTCTACTCTTGGCTGTTAACATAGACGTTGCATAACCTGTTTTTTCTGATTTTATTGTGCCATGAAAGAAGTTTAGAATAACATTATTTTCTAGAAGTACAAAAAAGGGGAGGAAGAAGACCAACTAATACCCAGTTAGAGACTCTTAAAATATTTGGATCTGCTCCTAATTCTAGAGCAGTCTATAGGGAAGGATTTTCAAAATCTTGGTTCCCAAATTTTAGAACTTATGCTGTTTCCCTGTACCTGGTGTTAACTATATGAATTGCAAAGCAGCAAAAATCTCTTCCATAGTACAAAGGAGTGTCTGGATGAGTTCAGAAGTACAACTTCATTGTGAACATAATTGCACTTCTTGCACATAATTGCAATCGTAAGTCAAACAAGACAGCTTCTAACAGTTGGGTCAGATTTTTAATTTTATGATCTAAATTATTAATGAGAATATTTCCATAAACTTTCTGCATAAAAATTGACTCCATAACAGAGAGGTCAGTTGGTCTTGTCTTCTAGCCTTTATGTTTATCAGTGGTAATCAGAAACTGTTTTGCCATAAATGCGTGCTGCTTTTATGTCTCCTGACGTACATACTAAATATAGGTGGTGAATTACTTAAAAGCTTTATGAAGAAAAAATTAATTCTGTAGGTTCTAGTTAAATTAGATTATGCATGGATTAAGAAACATGAGGGGTGAAATGGCAAGTGTACACAGGAATACTATTTAGCTTTTTTCTTTTTTTTTTTTTTTTTTGAAATGATTTAAAACCTTGGGAATCTTAAAAGCCATATTCAATCAATTATGGAAAGCCTGATGCAGGCTACTTTTCATAGTGTGGCTGCAGTCAGACAAAATGGTACGGTGCATAAAGACGACAAGCAGATCAGTACAAGAATGCATAATGCTATTGTAGAAATCAGTAGGGTTTCCACATCTGATAGACAGCCATGTTGAACACAATATTTCTTGAGAATGATACCGTGGTAATATAAGCAGACTTGCAGCAAGTAGTGAGGTTGATTAGGACTATAAAGATTTTTATAAGAGAATACTGAAAGGTTGAGATTATTTATGCAGAAGATAGATTGGAAACTTCTATAACCTGCCTCCTAAAGTAAGATTTAAGAGCATACCCAGTACTGTCAAATAGAATAAATTCAAAACAGATAAACAAGATTTTTGAGCTTTACCTGAACAGAAAGAAACTGCAGAATTCAAGGTCACAAAGACTGAAACTTAAGATGATTCAAAAAGACACTGTCCACCTTTCTCAGTGAGAATTTTAAATAATAAGCATATATTTTTTTAGAAAAGACAAATCTTTTTAAAAAGCTGTGCCCGAGGCAAACATACACTTTTAATATAACAGTATATTGCATCTTCTTGTGGTGTATCTTGTCTGGCCAGCATTAGAAATATTGAGTAAGAGTCAGGATATTGGACAAAATGGACAATTATTTTTTTTCAAGATGACAGTTTCTCTTCCTATTGCAATCTGAATTAGTTTGTTATAATTTCTCTCTGCTCTACTTGTCAAGAAAAAAGAATGAATGGCAGCTTTGATTTCCCTTTCTGCCCCCAGAAAAGGAAATCTGTCATAGTCCTCTTTCAGAGATTCAAAGGGTCAAGTATTTTGAGGCATCTTTCACTCACATTTCATGCTTATAAGCTGTGAACAGGTCTGGGACTAGGGTAAACATCTCATTCTGTGCTCCCTTTCTGGCATTTCACTACTTTGATAAATGAGAGGTGGTATATTTTACAGTTTCAGGCATGCTCAGCTGGAAACACAGGATCTGTTTTATTCTAAGAACACTCATCCCTTGAAAATTGTTCTGCTTTTGAGTTTCTCAATTTCTGTATTAACTATTGAAAGTCTTACCATAATAATTCAAAGAGCTTAATACATTCATAAGAAGTTTGCTTTAAAGAGACTCTTCTTTTACTAAGATTGTCTTCTACTAGCCCAATTTATGGAAAAAACAGGTCTGGTCTAAAATATAACAGTTCTTGATTAGGGCACAATGCTGAACCAGGAACTGAATTTCATAGCTACTTTCTCCACAGAGATTCAAAATCCTAAATCCCATTTGTGTTAGCTGTCAAATTACAAGATATGGCTATGATTAAAACTGCTTAAAGACAGAATTCTTATTCCATGGGATTTTCTAGGGAAAAAAAGAAATGTCATTCAGTTGTAGAATTAAAAGAATAGGTACTAGATTTTTTTTTTTTCACCCAGAAATAAAACCAAAGTTAATTACTTAGAGTTAATTGGAATCTGATAGAATCAGAGAATATTAAGGTTGGAAGAGCGGGTCAGGTGGGTGAAGTAACAGCAGTTACTCAGTGCCTGATCCAGTCTGGTCTTGAGTTTTAGTTGTCAACCTCACAGTGAATTTTTTTTTCCTGATATATTGTCAGAATTTCCCATGTTCCAGCTGGTGCCTGTTGCTTCTTTTTTTCCCCCTGAACAAAGATTTTGCTCCCTGGTGCCACTGGAGTCCCTGGGAGAGCTGCTTCTGTTGCCAGGAAGTTCCCCTTGTCTCCAGTGCCTGACCTGCAGGTGCCTCCAAACAGTGGGGGTCCCCTCCAGGTGCAGGTGTGCACGTGTGTGTGTTAACAAGTACTGTCGGTCAGCATTTTCCTCATCGCCACCCCTAAGGGGCAACCCTAGTAACCAGCTGCTCCTCAGCTGGCCCATTCCTGCTGCTCACAGCCCACAGGGTGGTGCTGGCAGTCCAGCCAGTGGTCCTTGTAGTTCTCACCCCATTTGCTCTAAGGGCACTGCAGGAGACCATGTCACAGGCTTTGTTAAGTCTACGTAAACAGCATCCACTACTCTTCCTTCATTCACCAAACCAGTCCTATATTCATGCCAAGCTCTCAGATGGCACGATTTGAACTTACAAAGTCCGTGTTGTTTATTACCAGCTATTTCTTGTTCTTCGTATCCTGTGTGTTTTCTTAAGGATTGGTCTGTACCTCTTGCAGGGAGTGAGGATAATTAGCCTGTGTTTACCTGGATCCTCTTTTTTGCAATTAGAGGTGGATGTGATGTTTGCCTTTTTCTAGAAGTCTTAGACTTGAGGAGTCCACATGAGGTATTCTGTGTCACCATGAAGCCCTGTCTCACCTGACTTCCTCCTCTTGTGTAGGCCCAAACCCTAAAAGCCACAATCTCCCACAATGTGTCTGCTTGATTAAAACTTTTCATAGCA
Organism: Falco naumanni; assembly: GCF_017639655.2. Classification (NCBI taxonomy): domain Eukaryota; kingdom Metazoa; phylum Chordata; class Aves; order Falconiformes; family Falconidae; genus Falco; species Falco naumanni. The sequence goes on from NC_054056.1 coordinate 40,490,839, forward strand.
AATTACACATAATTTTTAATATAAGAAATCATAAGTTTACAATTCACACTCCAGTTGTCACGGAGTGCAAAATTTGAGCTGTTTTTCTCAATAGCCACTGTATCAGAAGTTCAACCTATTTTTCTGATTATTTCCCACCCACCCCCATTTGTCCCACAGCTCTCTCTTCTGGGATTAAAGTTCTAGCATATCAGGAAAAACCTTTTGTAATTGAAAGAAAATTAATTTGAGGTTACTTGAAAGCTCCCATACTTGTTAAAGTACTTGTTAAAGTACTTGTTAAAGTACTTGTTAAAATGTAAGATGGAAATGCTACTTAGCATGATCTCGGTATACAGAAGGGAAGGTAGTAACAGACAAATCACCAGGGATCATAAAATGTAGTATGTATTTGAGCACTATGATAAACAGACTATTCAGTCTTGCTACGGTACAAATACCTGTGGTAGTAAATCTACCAGATGCTGCTAGGCTAAAAGGAAAAAAAGTCTGAGGTATGTTCAGTCTGGCAAGGCCACAAGTAAGAGAGGCTGTAATAGCTTGCTCATGTCTCTAGCATCTGTGATGCTCTATTACATAATCTAAAGATGTCCCTTTGAAATCTCAGTGGAAAAGTTCCCACTGATTTGAGTCAGGGTTGATCAAGACCTTCGTGCTCATACAGGCCATGTTTATCATAGTAATTTGCCTAGGAGTAAAGGTGGTGTTGCATGAGGAATGGTTTTACCAGTATGAAGATCATGGGAAGATACGTATTCAGTACTCCTTTAGCTGTGTACAGGGATCTATAGAGATAATTTGTTAGCTGAATATCTATTTTCTTTTATAGGAAGAGTTAATTAGTTATACTTGAGGGGGTTATACTATTCCATCCAAGAGAACATTGTAGCTTTGCATAGTTTTGCCTCTTTTTTTTCCTATCAAAAAGACATGTTCTGTATTTGAAAATATAACACATGAAAGTTAAATTTGGTTTTCCTGCTTGTCAGGAGGTTTTGTTTTGTGGTTTGTCTTTTTTTTTTTTTTTTTTTTTTTCTTTTCTTTTTGCACTCAGATATCTCACTCCCCGGAGCCTCAAGCATGCGTGGAGCCCGTCTTGTTCTCGCACAGACTGCTGCCCTTCTGGTGAAGAGGTTTCACCACGTTAGGCGAGACTGGAGAGGAAGTGTGTCAAATGTGCTGCTGCCTGTCATCTTTGTTGCACTGGCAATGGCCTTGTTTAGTGTGAAGCCGCTGACTATTGACTATCCTTCTCTCAAGTTGACTCCAAAACTTTACGACAACGCAGAATCCTTCTTTAGGTGAAGAGCTCATCCATCATCATCAATATCCAGGGTTTTGGGACCTTTATTCTTGTGTTCTCATATTCTAAAGACTATTTGTATTCTAGGAAGAAGAATAGGTTACTTTTTACAATAGATGTTTATTTTTTAGATGCTTAGTACATTTTTATAGGTTATTATGAGGGAGAGATAACATTAGAAAAACATTATACAGAGGATTTTCTGGAAGGAAGGGCAAAGACTTTGGAGCACTTTGAACAGGGTGATCTGTTTCAATACCAGTCACAGCCATTTATATAAAAATGCACAAGTGGAATTAAGCAAGCCTTTGCATGCTTAATTTTTGCTAATTGCTTAGGTCTGAGGCCATTTTCTCAAAATAATTCTCAGTTTTGAAAGTGTCACACAGTATTAACAAAGCCTGGTACCCTTCTTACTCAGCCTTTAGTTTCCATGTTTAGCTTTGAAACCAACTGCATTTATTTATTATCTACAGTACCTATAGATCTGAACTATTCTGTACTGAGCGCATATCACACGTAGATCACTATCTACTGAAAAAATATCCAGATATCTTCATAAACATCATAATGCTGTTTGAATTTATAAATGAAACATAAAACCATTTAAACCATGTTAACTGTTAGGAATGCATGTTTATACAGAGGAAGATGGCCATAAGGAGAGATTGAGATTTGTTTAGCCATTATTGTATAGGATTTTATTTATACATTCACACATAGTTTTTGAAATGAGATAATTTTGCTGTTTTGGTATGTTTCCTATGCATGGATTTTATAGTTCTTTAATTTATTGGTAAACATGCAGGATCTTGAGCCTGAAAGTTAATACAATTAATGTGTTTGTCTTTCTTTTTCTCCCCCCTCTTCCTTTCCCACCCCTGTCACGGCCCACTTTGAACAGCACTGAAGATGATAACCTAGGAAACATTTCTCACATTCTGCTGAGATATTTCTCTGATTGGGACCACACATGCATGCATTCAAAACAAGGGTAACAATGACTAACATAACTACTTCCTTAATTGTAAATTGTAAATATCGTAAATTCAGTATTTTTTGTCTGTGGAATGTGGACTATCTTAAGCTTTTCTTGGCAGCATGAGGTTAATGACAAATCTGTTCTGATGAAGGAGCTGGCATCCAGGTAAAGTACATAAGCAGCCTTCATTGTTAAAGGTCTCATCCAAATCCCTTAAAAGCCAGTGACAGCTTTCTGATTAATTTCAGGAGGACTTTGATCAATTCTGTTGCCTATATGAATGAAAGCTAGACAATAATTACAATATTAGTTTGGAGGCATTCCAGATTTACAAATTTAGGAATGCAGAGTGGTGACCATGTTTTACTTATTTTATTGCTGCAAACATAAGGCATGTAGTTAATTTGCTGCATTAATTATATAAATATTTTTAGTAAAACCACTTTGATATAAATAAGTAAAATTGACGTATCTCTAGACACCACTGCTGCTGTGATAAAATGCTAAGAAGGTGTTCAAGATGCTAAATCTGCTCGTTACTCTGTGGATTTCTTCTAAGTATACATTCCTTTCATTTAATGTTTGTTCCTATTGTTATGTTTATTCCCATTAGAAAAAATAACTCATGTTGGCAGATGGAATCTACATCACCCCAGGATTCATGTGGATGTGTGGCTGAACAAGAGGTATGCCATTTTATATTTATTTGTGTATGTAAAAATTATGTCTGTATATTACATCTAATACACATAATAATACACAATATGTATAATATACATACTTGGACTCTTCTTTTTGAAGGACTAGAGAAAGGAATGAGGAAATAAACCTTCAGAGCACTGGCTTTTTTATGATTGGAGATTTTCTTCTGTTTCATATAGTGTTTGGGCTACATGTTTTGAAGTCTTCAGAGAAAGAGCTTGCACAGTTTTGATGTATATATAGGTATATAAGTGTGTACTTATATAAGTGTACTTATGTATATTATTATGTACTTATATATATACAATTATTTATGTATTTAAGTGTGTATATATGTATACACACTAGAAATGGCTATAGATTGATGTAAAATAACAGGAATCAGAGATGAATGAACTATTCTCAGGAGATGCAACTTCGCTTTAAATAGGACTTTGCTTACAAAAATACTCTTGTAAAACACAGTTAAAACATAACACTCCCATAGTCTGGAAGACTACCTACTTTCAAAAGGACAGGGTAGGCAATCTAACTGACAGAAGGTACCAGGGAATCCACATGTGAATGCAATTTAATTGTTAGTGGTTTGTTTGGCTTGTGTATTTGAAAATAGATCTTTGAGGAAAGAAAGGATTTTGAAAATGATAATGAATTTCTGACCTTTTTGATTAGTGAGTTTTCCTGCTGACTGGCTCTGGGGTTTAGCAATAGACAAGAATGTGAAACTGTGTATGAACTGACAAATATATTTCCCTGGATGGAACCAATCAATCAAATACATTCTCTCCTTCATAAAATATAAATATGTAAAGTAAGAGTTGCATCTGAAATATAGCAATACAGTTTTGGGAAAAGCAGAAGGAGGAAACTAATTTTTTACTTTGCTGGGCAAGGAACAAATTTGCCTCTAATACTAGTGAGATTTATTCTTAAAATATGAGAAGCTTAAATAAAATATGAGAAACTTAAATAAAATGGGAATGGGAACTCACAAAGGGAGAGGCCCATTAACCATGAAAGCACAAAAGAGAGGTCACTTGACAGTGGAGGCAGAACCTGTGTCTGTGACCTATGGAAAATCAAAATCTCTGAGAGGGAATTTTAGTTTGTGTAAGGTTAGGATGTCAAATAAGCATTAAAATTTTTCAGTTGATATACATAATGTACTCTACAAGGCTTCTGAGATATTGGATCATACCATCTGTCTTCTTTTCTTCGGTTGTGAGAATATCCCACTGAATCACTAGAAAACATTTTCCTTTATTCTTCTCTGCAGTCCATTTTTAGAAGTACACCGTTTTTAGAAGCATGTTGCATTGATTAGAATTTTGTTTTCATCTCATATTCATATGGTGCTTTTTTTATGTTTCTTCTCAGGCACAAGTGAATAATAGTCTTGCCTTTCATTGTTGTAAACCTTTCTAAACATATATAAGTCTTGATGTCTTCAAAAAAATCCTGATTGGCAGGGTTGCAAGAGAAATCAAAATTGGTTCTAATATGTAGGTAACAATTATTTGAGATGCATTATAAGTATAAACCATACATAATTTATTAAAAGCTATCAAAGCTGAGAAAGGCAAATATAGTTGAAAAACAATGCTATAAAACCTATGTAAAAATTTAAAAACATGGCTAAACATAGTGCCACTGATTTCTAATAGTGCTTTACTTTTTTTTTTTTTTTGTATGCTGGTTTTCAGATGTGTCCAAATTTCAACACCTCTGCTCCCTATTTGAAGAATAAGAATGGACATATTTTGTACAATCTTTCAGGGTTCCTTGTGGAAGAATATTTAGTGAGGCATTCCAACAAAGCAAGGTAACCTTAAATTATCTAACCTCTGTTTATCTTTTGAGTATAAAACCCACAGTCCTTCCTGATCCAAAGCATAGACATATGTCACTTAGGATATAAGGGGTAGTTGCCTTCATCTGTTGCCTGTTATCGAGGTGTACAGGCAGGTTAAGGTGACATGGAACCGCCTTCATGGTCACTTCTCAGAGCTTCCTCCAGCAGTTACATGATAATTGTATCTAGGCATACCCTGGTTCTTCTTGCCACATAGTGAGTTATTTCAGCATCTCAGAGAAATAAAATGTATATGTATATGCAAATCAGACAAACAATATAGTTTCCATTCCCCAGAGACTCAAATAGAGGTGGACATGTGCCGGTTTATCTTTCTTTGAAGTAAAAAGGGCTGGTATACCCCTAGTAAGACTTCATATCCTGTGATAACAGCCACAAAGTTTTTAATCTGCTGTATTTTAAGGTTTACTTACATGCCTTTACAGATCAACCACTTCCTTTGACCTAAGTGCAAATACTAGACCAAGCATGATTTTATCAAGGAGAAGAAAGTGTTAGCCATGTATGCATTAAAAAAAAAGTTTATCAGATTTGATAAAAATAGAGGTAAACTTCTTAGAATAAAAGATTTGAGCTAGAATATGAATGTAATAGGAAGAAATCAGACTGTTTAAGATGTTTCTGAAAGTCAGGAATACCTCACTTGCTCACAAACCTTCCTGTTGCTCAGGGATTTCAGCTTTCAGAAAATAAAAATTCTTATCTGGGGGAATCCCTCTGACTGAAAAGCACAATAACATTCAGCTGATTCAAGAGGATATGGAGCTTCTCCTTTTTAACCGAGAAGGGGTTTGTGAAGGGTGAAGTTTTGCTTTCAGTTGAAAAATAAAGTATTAGTGTAGATATTACCACTTTATCATTGCAAGAAAAGACTGCAAAGCTTAAGGCAGGTAACTTGTTCTTACTTTGTTATTATATTCTATTACCAGATATGGTGGTTGGTCTTTTGGAGGGAGGAAAGCATCTGAACTTCAAGATAAAAAATTGAATAACACCAAATCTAAACCTCTGGCTAAGGTAAGGGCTGCATGTATGTGTATGCATTTGCATGTAGGTATTGCTTACTTATTCAGACTCCAACATCACAGCACTTAGCAAATAATAAATCATTACATTAAATCCTTGCATTTAGAAATTGGGAGAAAACCCCTCTGTTATAGTCCACTTCTCTGTTCATAATTCTTAAAGTATTCTGTATTCTGAGAAGCAGTTTTAAATGAGTTAGATGATACATCTTTTGTTTCTCTGAGGTCAGCTTTAAAACTTGTTCTTAAATAGTCAGCCCAGATATTTCTTTATGGTTTTTGTTTTCTACAAAAAGTCAATGTCAGAACTGACAAAAGTTCATTGAATGTCTCAAAAATGAGTTTTTATTGATTTTTTTTTTAATTCCTGCAAATAATATTTTTCTTTGCCACATTTGTCTCTTTCTTCTCCACCCTGTGCCCATGTCCTGTGTATCCCATCCTCCCTTTGCAAAAAAAAGAAAAAAGTAAAGATTTAGCTTCTAGGACTAGTTGCTTCTGCATAACAAATATGCTACCCTGTGTTTATAATCTGCTTTTGAAATCTGAGTAACTTTCCATTTTTAACTCAGAGAAACAGAAATGTGCCTTGCTAAAATTAGTCAGGTTGTGAAATCCGAATCTCTTCTTGATAGTAGATTGTACTGTCTTGAAATGCTACCCAGATCCATTGTTTTCTGTCAGGAGCTACCTCTGAAGTTAGGAAAAGAAGGATTTGTAAGCACAATTGAAATAAAGAGCTTTTCCTTGAGGCCTTTTGGTATGCACTGGAAAGATACAGGATCTCCATACTGTGAAAACCTGGGACAGGACCTAGAGGCTAACAGGCAATTTAATAGTGCAAGGAATTTTATTTTCCTTGGCCATGCTTTGAAAAGTTCTTTTGAGATACATTCAAATGTAGACCAGTAACAAGTAGAGGAACAGCAGTCTCGGAGGAGTACTGAGGATCAGCGAGTGGTCTCTATTTTTGTATTCAAAGCAAAACAGATTTGATAAGAGGAAGCTCTGGACTTTCCAGATTCCAGATTAGAATATGAAAGCATGATGCTTCTGCCTTTAAACTGTTTTATGGGAGTATACAAACTAGATTTTGTTTGCTCTTATAAAAGAACAAGAGATGAAGCAGTGTAAATAAGCTCTATCCCAAAATCCATTGTGGGGCGAAGTGTCAAAACAATCATGTGTTAAAACAACATACAGATATTCTCCAATCCAGTATCATTTCACATTTCTTTTTGCAAAATCACTGCCGGTTTGCAATGCCTCTTCCATGTAGTTTTGTTAAAAATCTTATATATGCACCCTACCTTATATATATTTTCATTTTGGTCATTTGTGACATCCCTTCTGCCCCCAGATCTATTACAGCTTTCAACTTCAGTTCCATCAATCCTTCATTAGGAACTTGAAGTCCTACAGGGACTGCAGTAAGATGTGTTTTCTAACTGTTGTTTTTCTCCTATGTATCTTTAATCATTTTATACTCTTCTTTTGACATGCCTGCATTGTAGTTTTTGTCAGGGTCCTTTTTTTAAATTGTCTTTTGGCATAGAGCTCCACCTGCACAGGGATAAATTATAGTTATACTGTTAGTGAGTAAGCTTCATATATGAGACCCAAAGAAAATAGTGGAGTAGATTTATAAAGGGCACTGTGTTATATAAAATACCTCCTGGAAGTGGCTTTCAACTGATGCAATGTCAAATTATTGCATTAACCTTTCAGTAATTAATGACCAGACTTTTACTTTGACCTTTCAGGCTTGTTCATGAGACAGTGACTGTACCATTTACATAGCCTTGTATGAAAGAAAATGAGAAATTTGCATTTGAAGAGACTTACCATATGATTCATTTCATTTCAGAAAATTTCTGAATCTTTATCTGTTATTCTCCTGCACTATAAAAGGCCAACAGTTTTTCCAGTTCAAATTATATTACCTATTCAACACCCCTTTTCCTGTACCTAATCATATCATGCTGTATATACTGCATACATATGCATGCACACAGAGAATGTGTATGTGTGCATGCACAAGAGAGAATATATCTACCACATGACAAATATGGCTGATTAAAACCATTATGACATTCATTGATGATCACTGCTATGTGGCAAAAGCACAACTCCTCAATTTTCTTATGTTTTCATGACTGTATATTCTTTAGTTTTCTTTGATAATGTGGGGAAAAAAAAATTCCATAATGATTTCACAGTTTCTATTGTTTATGACAAATAAGTATAGCAAGAACATGTGGTAATTTTAGTCCTGAAAAGCAAATTGTACTATTTATGTGGCATCCTGAAGGGTGTATATTTCCAATCTCTACGGTAGGGATTTGAGGTTTTACTGTACAGTAACAGTATAAGTGTCCAGAGGAATTTACATATCTCCAGTCTAATACCCTTTCTCTGGATTCTCATCATGAATCTGGTCCAGCAATGCTTAGAGATTCTCTACTCCTCCTGATCCTTTTTCTTTTTGATAGACCATAGATGTCAGTCTAGCATTATTCTGAAATATTAACGGCAGGTAAAAATGGTATAGAATAATGGAAAACACCTTGTTACAGAACTTATATCTAATTTGGTGAGGTGCCATGTTTTTCCTTGGGAAGGAATTTTAACAATCATGGGAAAGTTGATAAAATATTGACTATAAAAGCAAATCATCTTAATCTATATATATTTTTCCATTGCTCACCTCTTTTGTGCCCTCTGTAAATAACTACCTGTGTGGTACACAAGAAATATGAAATGTATTTCAGCTGGAACCTTTGCAATCAATTTAGAATAAGCCACAAGACTTCAGAAAAAATGAGCTTAAATGCGTGTACTGATCAACAGCTTCAAATGCCTTTTTTCCAGATTATAAACAACTAAATTTCCAGCTTCAGTTTGGTTATTTCCTGGTGGTTTGATTCAGTTACATACTGTAGCTTGGACGAAGAATTGTAATTAAAGTGTAGGATATTGAAATGTATTGTTATACACAATGACCTATTGTGGTTTTTTTCTGTTTTGTTTGAATATTGGTCATATTATTACATTTCTAAGGTGTTCTGTGAACATTTGAGACCTTTCCCCTACTTCAATTAAATAAGAAAGTGTCATCAGATTTTTGTTTTATTGTTTTCTTAATTCCTTTTTTTTCAATATAATGAGCACAATTGTAGTGGAGTTTCGTTATGTATGTGTAACTTTCTATTTGGCCCATTTTTTTTTTTTTAATAGAATAAGAAATGGGTATGTGGGAGTATGAAAAAGTCTGGTTACCCTTTATGACTTGTTTATGTTTCTTTGCTCTGGTTGACGTTTGTGCAGGAGTTTCAGAAATGCAAAGACTTGCAGTTTTCCTCAGGACACTTAGGTTTTATTTCACTTCATTTTTTTAAAGAACTGTCTTGTTGATTAAAGAATGGGGGATCTAGTTTTTGTAGTAATTTATGGGACCTGAACTGGAGGAGAACAAAGGAGTTAGTTGCACATGAGTTTGCAGAGAGATAAAGAGTTTGCAATTTGATATTTTTCTTTTCTTTAAACATGGGGACATAAGATGCTGTTGAGATTTCAAGCAGTTGTGAAGACCACATAAAGATGAGTACAAAATGTGAAAGATAATGCAAGCAAAAGCAGTGGTAGACCACAGCTGCTTATTTTTTAAATAAGGACTAAACAGATCTTGTGCCAAAGAAGGTTCAAAGGTGAGAGGTATAGAAGCTCAGAGTGGTATTTGGAAGCATGATATAGTATGATGGGAGAAAATGGAATGTACAGTTAAGAGTGTTGTAAACTTTGCCTCACAACAGTATAATGTGGAGATTCTAACAAGTAGGTAATCAGGAAAATAATTAATAAGACAGGGGACTTGGACTGAAGATTAGACAATCTCACTGGGAAACACAGAGAAAAATGTGGCAGGAAAAACAGTCAAAATCTGGAACCAGTGTTTAAGTAAGGATTGTAGCTGAATACTACAAGAAAGAAAAACAAAAAAAAATTCTGCAAGTAAATAAAAAAAAACATATCTGGAAATTTACACCAGTATCAAGAAGAGGCACATACATTTCGAAGAATACTAGATGAGAACAGCATCTGAGTGAGGGGAAAAGAATCTTTAAGGAAGTTTCTAAGATGTAACTGTATAGATGGTAATTTTAGAAAGGATCTAAGATAACTGAAGTCCTAGAAGGACTGTTAAGGCAAGAAAGACCTATATAAATCTTTGTGCACTTTGCAGTATGAATCAGAATCCAGACACAAAATGAGAATTGCCCAGCATCCACCCAAGTTGTACTAAAAGCAGATTATCAAATAGCTTGGAATAATTTGGAAAGGTTAAGAATTTTTCAACTATATAAACAAAAAGAGGATACGAAAGGTTACATGGAGTGAGGAATGAATAATAATCAGAGATTACTTTAAAAATGTCACTTAACCCCAAAACAAACATACATAATAATTTGACCTAGTTTTCAGTATGGATGATGTGGGTTCAAAGGCACTATAAATAACAGTAATAAGGCACAGAAATGGAATCGATTTTCAAAGGCAAAGCAAAACTCAGACCTCAGTATTTTCCATTTTGAGACGTATCAGTCTCCCAGTAATGATCCTAGCACATGGAAGTGTGAATTTTAAGTATATTTATCAAGTCAGGGTGATTCTTCATGATTTAGGATATGTTACGGCAGAATTGATTCCCTGTGCTTCTCAGAAAGACTGGCTTGCCTTGCCTGCCTTAAAATTTGTCTGCATTAATTTCCTCCATCCCTAACAAATTACTCGTGATTGCTTGTTGAAGGTGGAGGCACAGCTTTGTCCTTTATGGAATAGTTTCATATTCATCTTGTAAACAGTACCTCCTTGATTCTTTCTTTCCCTATTTTCTGGGATATTCTGTTTGTGGGGTTTTGGTTTTTTTTTTATACTGTATGTCACTTGCAGGTATTGTTTAGACAAGTATTTTTTTTTGGAATTTCAATAGTGCTCTCCTCTTGTAACACTAGTTTTACTCATCTTCTTTTATTTTCAATTGAATTGGCATATATTATTTTTGCATTGTTTTTCCTGTAGTTGTTTAATCAAATGTGTGTAGAGGAAGGGACACTGTTCCATTAAATCAGAGAAACTCAATTAAATAATTAACAGGTGTACAGCTCCAACAGTAGTAAACAAACTGCTGCAAACTGTTGAAAGATCTGCACAAATTAACAGATTCTGCTCTGCTTTTTTGACTTTCTTCTATAAATAGGTGTCATAACAGGAGAATTAGATACCTTTATGCAATTCTTAAGGGTATGGGAGCTTTTAGATCAGCATTCCAATTGAACTAATTTTTGCTTCACAATTTTCATTCCCTCTTCTAGGTGTGGTACAATCAAAAAGGTTTCCATTCACTGCCATCCTACTTAAATGAACTCAATAACTTCATTCTGTGGCTGAATTTGCCTCCTAATGTGGATTGGAGACAGTATGGTAATAGTCCTTCTTTAAGTCTTTTTTCATGTATTTTGAAAAGTAGCTTTTAAATAAACTAAAATAATCAATATTAAGTGTGAAATTTTCCCATAGTATAAAGTGGGATTGCAGGGTAACACATTTCCTAGGAGGATTTGAAAGTAGAACTTTTATTTAAACAGAAGGTTTGTTTGTGTGAAGAATGTGGTACACAAGTCAAAATTTGAATTTACAGCTCATTATGTCTTGTGAGTTTCTTACAAAGGACATTCCTGTGGAGTAAGTGTAAATTGATTTACTACATTTGGGATGTTAATCCCTGTGAAAGCTGTGCTAGAGCTTGCTTAAATGGGATGATTAATGCACAAAGAGTATGGATTTATAACTTCTTTGTCATTTTACTCTATCTCCTTATGTAAATATCCAGGGTAAACCTGGAGTATCCTGTAAATTCACACTGCAATGTGATATTCCATAGCATCCTGTTACTCAAGGAACATGGAAGGCTGGTATATCTTACTATTGTACATAACAAAACAGAGACTAGCATGTTTAACATCTGAATTATCTGATTTGAATATCCCAGAACTTTATAAGAACTGGTTAAAATGCGGATTTTACAAACTGACTTCAAAAAAAGAAAAAGACTGTAGCCAAAGAGTCAGCTGTCAACACAGGTGACATTTCAGGATGTTGAAACCTAGTTTGAAATCTGGACTTGATAGTTCAGGCTAACTTCTGTTCATTCCAATTCTTTTCATTCTTAAGGTTCTGTTAAAGAGGAATTAGTTTGGTTTAGAGAAACTGAAAAATAGCTTATGACCAGAGTTTCTGAAAAGGTGACATGATTGTAATGGTAAAATGATTTTCAGTATGTTTGTAATGAAGAAGGAAAAAGATGACAGAAAATCACTGAGAAAGGGGAAGGAATCCCGAGTATCTGAAAATAGAAATCCATTAAAAAAGTTTCTAGAATGTTAATGAAAAAAGAATAATTCCTTGCTTTCAAGATAGCTAGGGGTTTATTTTTCTAAATGAGTTATGAGAATGAATCAAAGTTAATGTATTTCTGCAGCAAGTTTGAATGAAATGAAATCAGGTATTTTAATGAGAATTTTTAATAGAAATAAATTTTTAATCACGTTTCCCTGCACTTCATGAAGAGTACTAATGCTACCTTGTTTTCTGTAGCATTAGATAATCCATTCTGGAACTTAAATGCTTAAGTACCCTTACTTTTATATCTGTCATGGAGAGCTGGGGCCTTACCATCCAGATTACAGCTGGAGAAAATTATAGTTGTACCAAGGATTGTGGAAATTTATGTTTTATGTTTCTGCATGAACATAGAAACACAATAAGCAATGCTTAATAAATATTTGAAGTCTTGGGCTGTCATCTATGCAAATATGGGTTCATTATATAATCTTCTGGGAGAATATGTTGGCTAAGTCTCTGCAGACATAGATTTTATGAACTAGGAAGCAGTTTATTTATGTGTGTATCTATTGAAGAGGTGCAGTAAAGATGGATTGATCATACTCTTGAGACAAAATGCAGAGGAACCTGTCAAAGAAATCTTAGAAAGAGAAGTTATTTACCTATCTGTATGTATTTATATGCGTATGTATGTGTAGAAACAAATACATATGTATATTTTATTTTTAAAAAAACAACAGTTTTACAGTGCTATACAGGGCACTTAAGCTCAGTTAACTTTTAATGGTCTCATTTAATGATACTGCTCTGATGAAGAACTATTTATGTGCTTTTCTTACTAAAATGGTTCTATGCATTTGTATAAATTAGCACTTAGAAGATGACGTACTGCGTTTCAATGCTGAAATCTATTTTTCTGATTCCCCCCACCCGCCTCTCCTTTGCAAACTCTCTTTATATGCAAGGTCAGTTCTAGAATATCGTTGGAAATTGCTCTGAGGAAGCTTGTTAGGATGTTGCAGAAATGTATCTTTGTAATTCTGACTTGCATTAATTCCATAGTTTTTTGCACAGGATGACTTTTTTCTGTCAACAGAACCGGTGCTTCCGTATTACTTTTAAGTAACTTAAAAGTAATCAGACCCTTGAAAAGGGAGTGTGAGAACAGTCTTTCCTTACTTCACAAAAAATACATCTTGCTTTACTGTATGATACTTCAATAGGGCAGAGCGTTACCATGCATGTAAACAGAGCAGCAACTACTATGATATTGAAACAAACCTGAAAGAGGTCAACGGCTTATTTAAACAGTCATAAAATTCTGAGGAACCCTGTCACTTAGCAGTTATATCCTGTGGGTATTTCTTGAGCATGAACCCAGCTGGAGTTCTCCCACGTTCTCTCGAGGAGAGAAGTCATTGCAGACAGTGCCTTGTTCTACCTGCTTCGCTCACAGGGACAGTCCTACTAACTTTCATAGGAAATCAGTAGTACTGGTCCCAGTTTGTGACAGGATTTAGTGATAAGGAGCTGAGAAGGAGTCTAAATGCTTTTGTCTAATGTATTCTCTTCAGTCCAGAGGGTACAGGGAATACAGACTTAGGATTTTGTATGAGAGTTTGAAGAAAGTTATACCCAAGAATACAGAGGACATTGCTACCCTGTGCTGATTTATATCCTGAGGGATTTGTATCTGTTCAAAACACAGTGACAAAAATCTGATGATTGAGGTTTTTTTTGTGTCAGTCCAAGTTACTGACTTTTGATCATCCTGAGCATGCAGGAGCAGGAAATGGTAGTTATTTAGTGATCAAAAATACTTCATTTTTATTATTGTATAATCTGATCTTCAAATACTTCCTTTGCAAGTGGAGAGATTTCTCTTTTTTTACCCCCATAATGGGATTATCAGTAAACTTCTCCGTGAAGATGCTTGGAAAGTTACAATGTTTACTTCTTGTAATTTTCATGTAAAGAGTAGTATGGTTGTTGAAGAAAATGTGTGTGCCAGCTGAAGGTGCATGTAAATAGACAGAGCAACAGAAGTTAACCAGATTGATTTATGTCAGTTTATCATAGCTGATCGATCTATTTTGGAACAGCAGTTCAGGAATACTTCTTATGTGAAAATAGCTCCATGTGGATAGCCACCTCTAGCTTCATAATCTTGTAAGTTTGTGGTTCTGTTGTGGAAAAAGTCTAACTCATCTGTCTTACTGGAAAGGAAATCAAATACATTTTGTTCTCTAGTTGGTCATAAATTCAGTGACAGTTAATGAAAATGAACAAGTTAAACAATAAAAAAAAAGTGAGAAACACTATTCAACAGAGAATATGTACTTTTGTCAAAACTCTTCCTCTTAAGGAAAGGCTACATAATTAAAAATAAAATTAAAAATAAAAAAAAAAAAGTGCTAGTAACCTATAATAATGTCTGTAAAATATAGTGGTCAAAAAAATTTCTTACATCAATACTCAAAGAACAGAAATGTATCAATATAGAAAGGCCTTGTGTGGTGCAGGACTTCTACTGAGGTCACTGATTTTTTAAAAAACCTTTCATGCTAGGGCTTATTGTAATTATTCATATAGCATCCTCATTTATTTCAGATTTAGTTCTTCAAGAGAGATGAAGGGATCAAGAGACACATTTTCAGCTGAGTTTTGGTGGAAAGTGACTGTAGAATGTCCTGACTGCTTTGCAAATTCTAAATTTAAACCTCTTTTCAAAGGAAACTGTGAAATGGCATTTAGTAAGAACCTCCTTAACCTCTGGTTAGTGGGGGGAAAGTAAAATAGAAATTATTAATGAGGGTGCTGCCTGTGAAATTCTCCATAAGGTATCACTTGTAATTTCCCATAAATAGTAATATCTCATTTTATACAATCAGAAATCTCATAATAAATTTTAAATGGCCACAAAGACAAGCTTGTAAAAAGCATGTATGTATATATATGCTACCTCCATTTTTGTTATACATATTATTTTATTCTAATCTGAAATAAAATGTCTGGAATAAAGGAACCTGATTGGTCCTTTATCCAAGTCTGTAACAATTATGATATTTAGAATTAGTAGCACATATCCATATTGATCTGTGTACTCAAGACTCAGCATGCTACATGACAGAAAGAAGAGACAGTTTACAAAGGAGTGCCGAGAGACAGGCTCAGGCACACCCAAAATACAGTACAGAACCACAAAATATACCTAAGGACAGCTCCGATTAGCCTACAGTGATGGCATACAACCTTGAAGATCCTTGAGATTTTTTCTTCTAGATCTCTCCACCCTATACTGAAAAAGTACTGCTTGGTTCATATCACTGTCCTTGTTTTTACTGCAAACCCATAGATTTTGTAATGTGATTATGTGGAAAGTTGCACTCAGACGGGATGGCCTGGGCTACCAGTAGCTCTTGTTCTTTAGAACCTACAGGAAGGAAACATTCCAAGCCTCTAAGACTATGCCAAATTGCATGTGGCTTTCTTTTCTGACAGTCAGGTGGTTTAGATTTGAAATAGAAGATCTAGAGCGCTCCTGAAGGTACCATTTACAGACCGTTATAGTAAGATGTTGGTATAGGAAAAGGTGTCTTGAGTTGTGCAGCTCCTGAATGGCAACAGGGCAGGATTTTTCCTACTACAGCCAGGATGCTGTTCATTTCAAAAGTCATACTGTGGATGTGTTTTCCTTTTCCCTGGCAACTGTCGTATCCAGAATGGAAATTGATAGTATTTTATTCTAGAGAATGTTGTAATGCTTATAATATTTTATAAAGAATTTATTTCACCAGGTTAGGGATGCCTTTTTAGCATAGTAGAATCTAAAATTAATTTAATCAGAGCAATGTAAGAAAAGGAATAGAATTGTTCAGCTTGGAAGGGAGAATTCTATGGGGAAAACATGGAGAAGCTGAAGAGGGTACAATTAATTGTTTATTGCCTCTTCTACTATTAAGCATGCAGTATGGAGCTCTTAGTGGCATTTCCAATGTACATACTTCCCCCCTTCCCTGGCCCCAGCTGGGTTATTAATGAAATTTATAGTTAAATTGTGAAGCTCTGAACACTTTCCTTCTCTTTTTTCCTTACTAATGTGGCTTGCAGGAGTGGTAAAAATGCCCTTGTTTCTCTGTTGTGTAAAGATAAGTCTTTCACTGAATAATACAGGAGATAACAGCTGAGCCTTTTATTTAAAAAAATAAATAATTGAAAAGAAAAAAGAAAAAGAAAGAAAAAAGAACACCACCCCCACCCCCCCACCCCCCCCCCCCCCAAAAAAAAATGCAGTTAGGTGTAGAAAAAACTACTAAGGAAAGAAAGAAGAATAAGTTTCTTGGTTTCTTAGCTGAAAACCAGCTAAGAAAATATATTACCAAAACAACTTACTCTGTTGGGATCTGGCTTCATTCCTTTTCAGAATGATACCTGCACATATGTATCAATTATACAGTTGTGTTTCTTTGAGATGGCTTCTTCTTCAACCCACTCTAATTGGGGAAATAATGCTTTTAATTTCTCAAGTTCATCTTTATATTGGAGAAGGTTAAAAGGTCTAAGAAAGTCTTGGATTGCTGGTGTTCACTTACTCTCTGCATACAGCATTAACCCCCTGATACAGTATGAGGATCTCCATGGTCACAGCTTTTTCTGTTCTTGAATTGCTTATGCAGGGCTTTGGAAAGGTTGGAATTGGTGGCTATCACAATTTGTCAACTGTGCCCATAAAGAAACCTAAATTGTCACTATAAAAATAATGTGACCAACTCCATGCCAATGACATAGACAGAAGATGTTTTAGGACAATTGGGAAAATTCTGGCTGTGATTAAGTCAGGAGAACGTAATGGTAATCTGTAGATGTGGAAGAAATAATTCCATACTGAGAAATTTATGAAAAGGAGCAGAGCTAGAGCTGAATCATATCACATTTGTTGATATTGCCTGTCTTGTTTTTTGCCTCGTGAATACTGATTTGTTAAAATTTGTCTTGAAGGCTGTTCACACACAGTTTGCAATAAAATCCTTCCATAAACACCATAAATCTACTTAATAGGAGCTTTGTCATTTAGAACTTCTTGGTTTATCTGTCATTTATGGTTTCTATTTTAAGTCCTCAAAGGTGGTTAGTTTTCAACTTATTGAGCATCATTATAGCAGCTTTCTATAGAAAGAAAGCATATAAAGGCAAGAAAGAATAAATACATTTTACATCATGTTAAGAGCTGTATTGGGACAAAGATACATGCAAAAAAAGATAGTCTAGGTGGTTAGGAGGAATTTAGGAAGGAATAGATTATAAAAGTACATGGAAATTTTCTTTATTAAAAAATACATATACCAGCAGATAGCATGAATCAATGTTGTCTTATTTTGCTATTGGAAGATAGTTTATAATTTACTACTCATTAGGTTCAAGGGAACTTTTTTTCCTTGGAATTACGAGCCATTTTGTTGGCTTTATATAAATTCAACATCTAATTTTGGACAATGTGGTCAAGGGAAGAAATCATTATACTAAAATATGTAGCAAATGCAGAAGACCTTCATGCTCTAGACTAACTGAAAATTTAAAAAAAAAGAATGAAAAGCAAATTATTATATTTAATTTACATGTATACATTGCTATATTTTTGAATTCTAACATAGAACTCAACACGGTCATACTTTGGTTAATTGTAACTCAGCAATCCTGGGAAATTGAATCTCATTTGTGTGTGTAAATTTTCAAAAATGCAATTCTTTGTTTCATCTACACAGTTTGAATGGAAAGTGACTGCAGATAATAGTTGCTACTTTTAAGAAGAGTAATTACTTTTTGGGACTCTTCCAGTGAAGGAAATTAATTCAGTGCAATTTTTTTGATAGTATTGTATGATATAAGACTGCAAGGAGAATTTTGCTATTTAATGGCATGTTTGTTTTTTTTTTATTATTTTCCCCAGCAATTATCTGTCTTTCACAGTCATTTTTATTCTGTGCTAGAGAGTTTTAGCAGTGTATTTCTGTGTATGGAGCACAGTCAACTACTGTATGCTTTTGTTTAATAGCAATGCAGTAACCTGAAAGTTTGGCTAGTTTCCTCTTGGGATCTGTACACTTAGTAGGGATGGGCCATGGTGATTTCAGGAAAGCGATTGTTTCCAAACATATTAAATATTCCTGAGCAGAAGTTATTCCTTGTAACATATTTGGTGTCATTTTTGTCTTTGTTATATTTTGCATGTTTCATTAATTGCCCGTGGGTCTTTTTGAAAAGTTCCAGCAGTACAGATGATCTTCTATAAAATTCATCGACTACATTCTCAAAACATACAAATGGGCAAATCTATGTTTATGAGCATGCAGTCACTTGCACAGGAAATTGCACAAGCATGAATTCATAGCTCTGGTTTTGCTAGTGCATGTTCTTCTCAGTGGATACAGTAAATAGCTGGTAGCAGTAGAGCAATGGGATATGATTCAGGTTGGCCTGGATTAATTCAGGGAATATAGTGGAGAACCTTCCTGTATTCCTGACAAACTGCCCCAGTTCTGGACACATTATGGGCAGTAATTTGCTAGCACAGTCCACATGATAGGTTTACCTGTCTCACAATTCTGGGAAAAGGGGTGTGAATCAGTAGGACCTGTAGGTCTCCATGTCTTGGCATTTCTTGATTATGGGCAGTATTTTCAGATTTGCAATCTCTAAAAATGCTGCCCCTTGAACTGGAGCAATTTTACTGTAGGATTTCTGTCATCTGAAGCTTGGTGGAGGACAGCTTGGTTAGAACATCCAAAGTTTTGACCATGGAGAAAAACCTTGACAATTGTGGGAAGATCCAGTATAACTAGAACTTGGCTCATGGGCCAAAAAGAAGGAGACCTGGAAGACATCTTTCTGCCCTTTGCCAATTTATCTGACAACTACTGAGTATAAGTAGCACATTGAATGCTGTTAACTTTGTGTTTTAGTGCTTCTGAAATTATCAGGATTCCCATTTTCCAAAAGTTTTCCTCCACTATAACTACATTAAGTTTGAAAATCATATTTTTTTTTCTCTTTTCCTAACGAGATCTGAAAATAAATTCACATTGGTTTCAGTTTGTCTGTAAGTAAAAATCTGATTTAATTCTATTTTTGGCTGCTAAGTTCTGATTCAACAGTAATCCTACATATATATGAAGTAAAGACATTTGTTCTTCTAATATGCATACATTTATTCAACTACTGAAAAAATCTTAGAAAAAAATTCTGGGAATGAAGTTTTTTTTCTGTCATGCTACTTTTACTTTAGATAAATGGAATTTTGGCTAATACTGGTTCCAGTGGGAAAAAATAATTTTCTTTGATATGCCAGTTTTAGCTTCAGGACAAATAGCAGCTATTGTTTAAAAAATTAATGGTGTAAAAGGAAACCAAAGGAAAACTTTAAACAGTCCCTCTAGGCAAATGACATGAAAGACTTCTGCAAATATCACATGTATCTACTAGGGATGAATCAAAACTTTATCGACTTGAATCTTCTTTTGATTTGTTAACTACCACTGGGCTTCAGTGTATAGCTTTTAACCATGTTTGAAAAATCATTACCTTGTACTAGTTTTGTGTGTGAGTTAATTATCATCCTCTGTTGGTCAGCTTTTTATTGCACAGTGACTTAATCATTTTTAGATTACTTTTTCTTGAAGATAAAGAATGAAAAAATGAAGGGGAAAAATAAATTTATAGTTATACTGGGTCAGATTGCACCTGTTACTAGAACGAAGACAATTTTTATCTTTATGCAGCTGGACTCTAACAAAATACGACAAAGTGTGTTCAATTAAGTGGCACCCTGAAGAGTCCATCTCATCTAAGGCTACCAAAGATTTATTTCTTCACCAAAGATACTTGGAAGATTATAATTGCTGTTAGGATGGATTTTTTTACTATCATTTTTTAAATTGGGAACAGGATAGATTTATTTAGATACTCTAGTAAAATAGTGCTTGTTTGGTCTCACTGCAAGAATTTTCAGTTGGTATTATACTAACAGCTGGCACACCTGCCAGGTGCACCTGCAGAAATAAGTCAGGAGCATCACCATGACCAGTTGGACAGCAACTTTTGCAGTGACAAAGTTTTGCACACACTACACCACCACATCGCCCCCCCCCCCCCCTTCTTTTTTTGTGCCTCTTTTTGGTGAACTTAGCTAAACAGTTTTTCACTGCCAAACATAAGCAATCTGTAAATGTTTTTAGCAATCATAAAATACCAAGTATATAAATTTTGATAACAACCTAGCCCACTCCAGAAGATTAGGTATATGGACAATTTCTACTTTAGGCTTTGTATTTGGTCTCTCCTGTGCTGTAGATCCTGCAGCAATACACAACATTGTTGAACCATTTGTGCAGTTCAGAATGCAGATAAACAGCTATTACTAATGTTTATTCATTATATTTGTGTTTTGTTTTGTTTTTTTAATGGATCCAGATCTGGAAATCACTCAACAGGAGGCAGTATTTGTTTTGGTAGCTCGGTGGTTGACCTTTTCCTATTACTTATTAAATATTTAACCTTTTCATTCATCTTCTGTAATAAGGGCTCAACAGTGTGCTTTAGAACTTGAAGTCCTGATGTAGCATTTACTATTTCATAATTTATTTTTCTTTTCACAGGGATCACACTCTACAGCCAACCATATGGAGGAGCGTTGCTGGACGAGGACAAAATGTGAGCAAACCATTTAAAACACATAGCCACTGTAATGAGCAGACAATTTAAATTATTAATTCATTAAGCATGTATGTTGCATGCAATAGATGTTGTGACTTGATGCAATTCAATTCCACTGAGTGAACCATTTTCTCTAGTCTGGTGTTTTTGTGTCATCTGCTGTTTATACCAGATATAGTTGCATTATTTTGTAGAGAAAAATACTGAATTAATGCTGACTTTGCTTTAGAGTTTGAACAGGTCATGATATTTTCAAACAGGTTAACTGCCTAAAATGATTGTCAAGTTATTAACTTAATTTTTTCTAGAGGGGGAAATATTTGCAAAAGCTTCACTTTGCTATTCAGACAAAGTGAAAAAGACAAACACATGTGTTGTTCTGTAACTCATGTACAGTTTTGTAACTTAAGACATCATCTTGCTCCTGTTTTCTAATTAGATGTTGACAGCATACAAACACAGTGTTTGCAAACAGGATTAAAGTCCTAATGTCTAGTGTTGTTTTGGTAAGAAGTTGGCCTTGAAAATGATTGGGTTTGATAGTTCTTTTTCCCCATTGTGTTTTCATTAAGCAATTTTGCTTTGTGTCCTAGAATGGAGAATGTTCGTCAGTGTGGGGTAGCACTGTGTATCATGCTGGGTTTCTCTATCCTTACCGCATCCATTGGAAGTGCCATAGTGAAAGACAGAGTATCTGGCACAAAGCGCTTGCAGCACATCACAGGCCTGGGTTACAAAACTTACTGGCTTGCTAACTTCTGCTGTGATATGGTATGTATCTTGTGGGGCAGCATGCGTTTAGGTGTAAATTTTTAACTGGTTTGTCATAAATGAGTAAAAGGAGATATGGTCACAAGGTACATGAATAAGATGTGAATTGTGCAGAGCAACAGCTCTTGGATGTCATGTTAATTAGCTTTGGGACACCATTCCTACTTTAATACTGTCAGATGAAATTCTTTAAGGCAGGGATTGCGTTCTTCATTTTCCAAAGTTGAATTGTAAAGTAGAGCATATGATAGCTTTAGGTACCTATGCTGTTTTATGAATAAAAGGAAGCTGGCTAATCAGCCTAGACAGAGAGAATCTTCCACACAGTAGTTGATAGCAGGAGTTTCTGTGCTTTGCGTTGCCACTGGCAAAATCTTTCAGATTATGGGAGAAACCTGAAGGTACTAGTCAGCTACTTTAAAGGCATAATTATGTTGTCTGTTGGTGGGCAATATGAGAGATACTCATATCTGAAACCTTTTCTTCCTGGCAAGACAGACAGTAGGAAAATATTGTTTATGAATTCACATAGACAGAAAGACCTAGATAAGAAATAGGTGAAGTCTCGGTCCTGAACATTTATTTTTCTCACACAAAGTAAATTTTACTATTGTTAGCATTACAAATAGTATTGCTGCATGTAGTTCATTAACAAATCTGAAAATCTTATTTTTTGAAAATACGACAAAATGTATTATTTTTTCCCTAAATTTTCCCCTTTTAATTAAAAGTAAAGACAGAAATGCCACTGAGACCTTACTTTGGCAAGTGGGATTTAGGCCAACATAGTTAAATAAAATAGGAATTTTGTTTACCTTCTTCAAGCCTGAGAAGTTGATTTCTGTTCGGGCAAATAAGCAAAGGTTAGGAAATAGAATTAACTTTCTCACGTCATTGCTAGTCCCCAGTCACTGATTTTTCATCAGCTGTGTAATGGGGCATGAATTCCACAATTTATCCTCAAACATCTTTTCAAAGGTGACTTTTTAAAAACTAAAATTAAAAATGTCTTCATTATATATATGTATGCATGTGGTATGTGAATATACATATACACATATAAGGCAGAAATAGATGTCCCTTACTGACAGGCTTTTTCATAATTCACTTGTGATGATGTTTGATATAGTATTAGTTGAGTGTTTGGTGGGGTTTTGAGATTAGGTCATCTACTTCTGGGAAAGGGATAGAGTTGCTATTTTTAAAGAACTAGGGTGATGTTTGTTGGTAGTTCACTTCTCAAAGAAGGTGTTCTGGATTGGGAAATTGATTTCAGAGACAATAGCGAACAACTGGAGTCAGTTAGGTTATTCAAAAGTAAAAGGATTCCTGTTCCCAGAGAGGGAATATAAACTTTCCACACCTTGCTTAATACACTGAGTCATGGAAGGAAGGGCTGGGATGTAGCATAGGCCACACAAACATGGACTAGGTTGGTGATGAGCAGAGATTTTTGGAACACTCTCTGTTCTCATTCAGATATTCTAAATCTGACACATTAGAGCTTCACCCACCCATGCTTGAAATCAAGATTTTCACACTTGAGCAAGCTTGAAGTAAAAGCACATTTCTCCAAACATTGTCTACCTGGCCAGTCAATCTTTGTATTCCCTTTTTCTGCCGTGTCAGATAAGGGCTTGGTTAAAACGTCAGTCCTTCATCATTCAGTTTCTCCTTGTGTAGCAAAGTCAACTCCTCATTATTTTCTGCCAATCTCTTCCTTTCAAAATGTTCTCACAAATTCAGCACAGTACTGCATGATCAATCATGATCTGGGAAAGAACAGACACTGCTTTAAATGCTAATTGTGCAGCAGATCATTTAGGGACACTGAACACATGAATATATGAACTGTCAAATTCAAAATCCCTCTACATATTTTAAGTGTTACAGGCTGTGTCCTGTATTATTGGTAGCATAATCTTTACTAGACCTGCAGAAGTATTTGATTTATAAAATTGCTCTCATGAGAATCATGCAGTTCTTACTGTATTTATACAAATGGATGGTATTCTTTACTATTTTCAACAAATGGAAAATGTATAAATGCTAAGAAAATTTCATGACAAATAGAGATGTTTTGTTCAGATTAAGCTTGTTTCACTAGAGGGGCAAAATTAAGGTTATTTTATTTGTGTGTGCCCAACTTTATAACACACTGTAAATTCATGTAAGATTTCTAATATAATTTAATGTTTCAGGTTATTTATTTCTAGAAAAAAGTCCCAGGTCTGTTGAAACATACTGGGACTCAGATGATTTTTGACTTCTCTACCATATTTCTTAAACAGCTCCAGAATAACTGAAACTTAAATCTGTGGAGTGGTATGGTATGATATTTGTGTAGGGTGTGATGCATGTATATGGTACTGAATAAAGTACACTGTGAAAAAGATGTGTCCACATTTGACTCCATTACCCTTCTCTTAAAAAAATGTCTGTCTTCCCGTTGCCTTTAATTTTGAACAGGTTTGCATTGTACTTCACTAAGAAAACCCAGTTTTAACAGTAAGAATGTATTTAGCTAGATCTTGATATGTTGCCTCAATTGCAGTTGCTTATCAAAATCTGTTATATTAGAATAAAGTTAATTATTACATAAGCAGAAATGGAGGCAGTCACTGCCCTAACGAGCTCAGCTTCAATGCACAGAACAGGCAGACACTGAGGATGGAACTGAGCATAGATTTTCACATCTTGCCACTGCTAGTTGCAAGCAGAACCCTTCTCTTGAATACTTGGATATGAATCCCCTGTACCAATCACATCCTTCCCCCTTAAGCATTTGGTTACTATTATGTCAAAAGACTAAACAGAGAAACTGCTTTCCCTGTTGCCTAATGGCTATAACTCTTCTAAATACTATGTCTGTTCCCATTAAAAGTTGTCATTTGCTTCATCAGCACACATGGTCTTTCATTAAAGTCTCTTTTTAAATTGTATCCTTGCTATTCTCCTATGACTGAAACACCAATCAGTGAAACTGTTATTTCTGAATCGAAGACTCTGTATTCACAGTATAATTTGATGTTCTGGAGCAATAGTCCCATACGGACTCATTATCTGGAAGAGTTAGCTTGTTAAATGGATCTATTGGAAAGGTCGATAGAAATGGAATTAAGGGGAATATTCTGTAGTCGGATTTTATTTTGTCAGGCTGTTTCATGTGTATGTGTAAGAGGGACAGTTGCACAGCAAGTATGGACTATGAAATCTCAGAGCTCTTCTGCCTAATTCTTCCTAATTTATAGTGTAATTATATTGCAAATATGGGAAAGTTAATTTGTAGAGTCCTTCTATGCTAATTAAGTAAGACCAGTAAGAGATGCTCACTTGCTAAGTGCCTTTTTTCTTCTGTTTCTAGCTGTTTTACATGGTTCCAGTCACCCTGTGTGTTGGTGTTATTAGTGCCTTCCAGCTATCAGCCTTCACTTGCCGAAAGAACTTGGCAGCCACTCTTCTCCTGCTGATACTCTTTGGGTATGTGATTGGAAATGGTACTATGGAATTATAGCGTGTAAGAAAAAAAACCCAGAAATCTTTAGACTCGGTTTGCACCTGCTGCTGGATGCATGAGTTTCTTCCTTTGGAAATGATTATGATTCAATAAAAGATAGTGAGAAAACAGGCTGAAACATGAGTTGGAAAGTTTGACGTGGAAGGTGGAGGTACAGTTGCTTACACATTAAAAAAAAAAAAAAAAGGGTGGATGGGTGGAGGAAAAGACTGGAAATGTCTTAGAAAATATTCAGTCTGTGTAACAATAATTTGCTGTTAGAAATTGATTGTATGTTATCTTCCAGAAAATGAGGGAATAATAACATAGCCAGGTCAGAATTTCAGTGTTTAGCTGTGTAGAATATCATCAAGAATGTAAGAAGTGTCTGTCTTTTATTACAGTTCTACCCAGTTTCTAGAAAGACAGAAATACATAGCCAGGAATTTATATTTCAAATGAGAAGTCTGTCCAATGTGGAGTACTGGGCTGGTTGGAGATTTGTCTCTAAATAGTACTGTGAGAAAGAGAAGTCCTCACATATCACATCTTGGAAGACAGATGTTTAGATAATGAAATATAATTGCTCCATGAGAGAATGACAGAGATGGACAGTAGAAAGGACTTTCTGCAAGATCAGAACATGTTCTATTATTGCAGCAAGAATCTCAGATAAACACTTTAAAACCCCCACATACTGTATTTAATCTTGAAACTGTTTTCAAGGTGTCATGCCTCCAGCAACCCCTGTTTTGGAAAACTGTTTTGGTATCTCCATAGCTGGATGTATTCTTTGAAACTCCAGCCTAATTATATTTGGAACTGTACTTCATAGTTTTCCCTCATCAAACATCTTTTTCAAGCCCAAACAAGTCAAGTACTATCTTGTAAAATGGCCTTCCCATTCCCTGGAATAATTCTATTAATCATTTTTCCCTATAACTCCAGTTTGAGCTCATCTTTCCTAGGCATGAGTGGCCAGATTAGTATGTAATATCCTAGAGGTCATGATGCCAGGATCTTGTAAATAATTCAGATGAAATATCCAAAGTTCATACTTCTCTCTGTGTCACTCTCATCTTCTTCCTCCTTTCTTCTGCTCTACTACCAATTGATTCCTTTGAGTTAAAGGCACGAATTCCATCAGTCTTAGTGCAAAGGCTTTACACTACTAAATCTTATCCCTGGTTTGTTTGGTTTTTTTATTACAATTGTCGAATTCTTCTTGCAATCCAGTTGCTGTGACCCTAGTGTAAGAATAGGCATCTATAGATACCTTATTCAAGTAGCAAATGAACCATACGGTACATATTTGTATGTCTGCTGAGGTCATGACGTGTTTTCTGCGGTGTGCTACGGGTTTTAGTCCTGCCCACAGCATACTGCTGAATCCCAGGTGCTAAGAGTTATGCTGGCACTATTTTAACCAAAATGTTGAGTTAGAGTCTGGGTATTTCAGAAGAAACAAGCATTGACTGAAAACCTGCACTGTCTTAAAAAAAAAAAAGTGTTGGCTGCAGATGCAGTTTAATCATCTCAGCATAATCCCTCTTGAGCTGTTCAGCTTTCGCTGACATAACAGATATTATAGTGATTTTTAAGAAGAAAGTCTATGTATTCAATGTGTATTAACATGTATTAAAAGTACAATAACTGTCAGTCAGTAAGCTTACCATGTCCCAAGGACACTCTCATAAATTGCAGATCTCTTAACTAAACTGCATTTTTTCCTCTTCTAGCTGATAGAAGTGTTTTATGCTGCAACTGCTTAAGCACTTTTGTCCAAAATGTTCTATCTTTGATACATACAAAATAACAAATTACAGCTGAAGCTGAAGGAAAAGAAAGAATTAGGATAGAAAGGTAGGCCTGACTGGCAGCTACTTTGAAGGCTGCGTTTGAACATCATACATCTTTAGTATTCCAAAAGTCTTACTCATTTTTTAGCAGCCATAAGCAAACAAATCAAATTTTGCTTTCATTTACAGCAGAGTAACAGCACTCTAAATCATGTCTCTTTCCTGCGCTGTTTCCAAGGATGGACTTGTCTCGTATTTACAGGGTTGTAATTCAGAGCAGATCTTAGAATAGTGATTTTGGTGTGTGCATGAAGAGAAGTAAAGATGGTGTGATTAAGACTAGCAGAGAATGCTGAGAAGTGTAGTATGATGGTGAATACTTACAATCTTCATTTGAGACCCAAACATTAAGTCATTTAACCTTTAACTTCCTGTAAACTGAAGATAATATCACTATTCACAACAGGATTTGAAAGTTTGTTTCATAAGATAAAGGATTCTATAGATGAAAGAAGCTCATCTGTAAGGTACACAACACTGAATTTAAAATGAACTTTTATGGCTCATAATCTGAACTACTGTTTAATGCAATTAAATGAACTCAGATTTTTGGCTAGTTGCTCTTGCATTGAGTTCTCTATTAAAGCAATTATATATACACATATTAATGCTATACAAGAAGTGTTTATATATACAACCATACATATAAGAACCATCATGGGATGGTTGTATGCTGATACTTGTGCTCCAGCTGTCTGTATACTGTTTGCTTGATAGATATGTCTTGCACTATGTTGAATGGAAAATAAATTTCCTTTACATGACGTTCATGCTCAGCAAATTGCCTGAACATTTTTTTAGTCTGGCTAGAAATATCTTACTCTTTATGAAAAATATGACTGCTCCATTTTGGATAGCCATCATTTGACTTGCAAAAATGAAGTGTGCCTTCCCTCTTCCTTTAAAGATTTGCATTGAAAATGATGTAGCCACAAACATGCTGTCTTACCATCATTATGCTATGAAGTAACTATGCAATCATTTTTGGTGGCTACTGCTCTGCTAACTGATAACCTCTTTTAGTTAATAACAATGCTAACATGATGTCTGGCAAATTTCTTTTCTCAGATATCACCGGTACAAATATCACTTCCAGTTCAGGAATTCATGTGTTTTTTCCTTCTTTTTTCTTTTTTTCTTTTTTTTCTCCTGACTCCCACTCCCCACCCCCCTACCCCAGCTTGCTCACTCTCTCCTTCCTTTTTGGTTCTTTTCGTTCTTTATGAAAGCCTCTAAGAAAAGCTGACTGCTCAGCATCCATGATTTAAAGTTCAAATATTTGGTTTTAATTCGATCTCTGTGTAGGAGGCTTGTTAGGATGCATGGTTTTGCAATCAGTCAGAAATTAGAGTTGTGAGCTTTCTGGAACAGTGAAAGTAAATATATGCAGTTGATATATGCAAAAATGGACCATATCTTCGCATCACATGCCAGTACCTATGTGTACGTCTACAGAATTATAAGGTAATTTGTTAAAGAAAACATACCCCACATTTGTCCTCTTTTCTCAGTGGGTCAAAGGAGTTGTTTACATGTCTTAAAAACAAGGATTAAATACTGTTGGTTTTTTGCTAGCATGATAACTATTTTTTTTGTGTGAGGTGAAAACATAACTTATTTGTGATAATTTTGTTTCTTTGAAATTTCAGATATGCAACTTTGCCATGGATGTATCTTGTATCCAGATTCTTCTCAAGTTCAGATGTAGCTTTCATTTCTTACATCTCCTTAAATTTTGTGTTTGGCCTGTGTACTATGCTGGTGACTCTGTTACCTCGTTTGTTAGCTATAATTTCCAAGGTGCAGGTCAGTGTAAAACCTTTGCTTTACATTACTTGTAAGATATATGCACAGATGTACATACGTGTAATATGTTTGTGTATATATATTGTATGTTTATACATATGCACAGACAAGATTTTTTCCAGCAGAAAAAAATTGGTTTAAAATATTAATTATTTTTCTGTTTTAGTGTATACTATGTTTGTTACCATCTTGAATTTTAAACTGTTTATTAAAAAAAAAAAAAGAAAAGTGCTGTAATAATAGAAAAACAGCGTTAATTGAAACCTTGACATTTTCCAGACCATTAAGTTGTAATTGGCACATAATGGGAGCTGTTCTGGTCCATTGAATAGATTATATGCATTGTAAAATGTGTTTGAATAATATTGACATAAGGGATAAACTTCATATTTCTAGGATTTGTAATGCACTGTATGAATAGTAATATGCGTACTCATTCTATGTATGTAATTTTCGTTAGTCATAATGATAATTAACCAACTTAATGGAGAGGAGATCCAGAATGTGTATGAATATCTATGTTTGTACCAGGTCAAAAACCTGATGTTTGAAGTCAAATCTGGATCTCATGTCACTCAAGTCTGGAGGCAGATTTGTTATTGACTTGCATTTAAGTTGGTCATTCAGAATTTATAGCATTCAAATTTTAATAATTTTAAGAAAACAGAATGATTATGGACACATATATTTCATTACTGTCTGTGAACCTCAACTAAAATCAGAATCCCATGGCCATTAGGCCATCTAAAATCCAGTAAGAGATGAACTCTGCCCCAAAATAGTGCACAATACACTCCTCTGAAATCAGTTCACCTGGAGTAAGATTTAAATGCTGTATCCAGCTTTGTAAGTGTGCTTATTATGCTGTTGGAGAAAAATAATTTAATTTATTTTTCCTGTTCTCCCCCCCCCCCCCTTCCCCCCCTTGGTTAATCTTAATACAGAGTTTTCAGAGCATCTACAATATCCTCAAATGGGCATTCATCATATTCCCACAATTCTGCTTAGGCCAGGGTTTAATAGAACTTTCATACAACCAAATCAAGTTTGACCTGACCAGCAACTTTGGAATAGATTCATATGTGAGCCCCTTTGAGATGAATTTCCTGGGCTGGATTTTTGTGGAAATGGCCCTGCAGGGAACACTACTTCTACTTTTACGGCTTTTTCTTCAGTGGGACCTCCTCCAGAAATCAAGGTGTGTTACCATTTGTATTCTGCCATAGTGGACACTGAACTAATTTTTAAAGAAAAAGAATGGTGAACACCTTTGAAAACCTGAAGATAAATGCTTCTGATAACATGATGTACCTGAATTAGTGGAAACTGCAGAAAAAAACCCCAAGTAGTGGCTGTTTTCCTTGGATTCTGTGAGACCTGATCACCAGGATTTAAGGGATTGCAATCAGGGAAATAAAACAGTTATCCAGAGTTCGGCAATGTCCAATTTGCCATATGTCATTTGTTATGATCTTCTGTTTTAGGGGCCAGTACTCAATTAACAGCATAGTCAGCCCTTCAGAAGATGTTGATGTAGAAATGGAGCGACAGCGTCTCTTTGGTGGAAGAACTGGTAATGATGTTCTTCTTCTGTACAACCTCAGGAAGAGTTATGGAGGCTTCAGTAAGAAGAACACAGCTGTGGAAAGCATAAGCTTGGGAATACGGAGGGGAGAGGTAAAGAGGTCTTTTTTTCCATTCAGAAAATAACACTTCTTTCTGAACAATTGTTCAGACATACTCAAGATGTCTACAATCAAAGATCTGTAGATAGCAGCATAACAATTCCAATTGCAGTAATTTCCAAAAATCAATAACTGGGTAAAAGCAGAAAGTCTGATGGTGTTTAAGAAGCAAGTGTTCACTTATTTTTTGGGTTACAAATTCATCAGTCTAACTTTTTTTTCTTGCTTATCCTTACCAAGTTACTGCTTTACAGGCTAACATAAAAAGCAAGTAGGTTGCATAGTAGTTCAATGTCCAAAGAGAAAGCAGGGAATATCTAGCTCAGTTGTAAACTGTGGACTGAATCCTAAAATTATCATGAAGGCAAACTTGTAGTTCCCATGCTGAAATCATCACAGTATATATATATATTTTAATATTTTAATTTTATATATATGAATATATATTAATATAAAAATATATTAATATTCACTATTTTAATAAAGTGAAATTTAGCACTGAATGTGGTACTTCTAAAGATTTCAGAACAGCATTTATTTGGTTTTGTTTTGGCTTTTTAAAAATTATTTTGATGTTTTTGCGAATTGCAGATACTCGTTTCAAAAATACTCATAAGGAAAAGACTTTTCTTCGTTCATAATAGCAGACTGGAAGATGTAAGAAACTGGTGAATGACAGCGCAGGTCCAGTGACATCCTGCCAATTATAGATCAGTTGTTGGGTAACTGGGATAACCAGGAGGATGTTATTGCTGATTAAAAGCTATTCATCAATAAGAAAGATCATGAAACAAGTATTTTGAAAGTTTTAAAGTGCTATACGTAGACTTACTATGAATCTTGTCCTAGCTTAAACACATATTCATCGCAGCTTGGGGCCTGAAATAACCATTCAGAGTCAGCATGTGTCTTGGCTCTTTGGTGTTACTCTGCTTGTACAGAGTAAAGCAGCTCAGGAGAAACCGAGAAATATTTACTCTATGGACTTGTACAGGGCTCTAAATTAGATCTTGAGATCCTCAGGTTCAAATCTAGTATTTACTAATAATGTGGAAAGACAATGCATTTAGTTACTGGGCAGGGTTTTAAGTGAAGAGCTAGAATCCTAAATAAGTCACTTTTAGGAATTATGGGGTAATAAAAATATTAATATCATGGGTTTTTTTGAAAACTGATTTTCAATTGGAAAGGGAATTTGCACATACAATATATTCATATGCAGTATCTTACAGGCATATGATAGAAAATACAAAAAGGTGAGAAACTATTGAAGAACTAATATTATTTACTTCTTTCAGCATAGCAGATAGATCACTTTTGCTCCTTTGTCTTTGATCTCTGTTAGTGCTTTGGACTCCTGGGAACAAATGGAGCTGGGAAAAGCACAACATTTAAGATGCTGACTGGTGATATCATCCCATCGGCAGGACGTGCTGTTATCAGGACTCCTACAGGGTAAATAACACAGGGTTTGATCAAAATAGTACTAATTGATAATGCCAATGATCAAAGACACAGCATGTCTTCAGTCCTTTATACTGTACTCTAAGGACCTGTTTTGTTCCCTTTTAAATGTATATTGCTTTATTGCTGTTATGTCTCTGCAGGAAAGCATTTTAGCATTATTTAGTTCTGACAGCTCTGTTAATTGAGAATAAACTTGTCTGGTAGAAAAAATAGTAGGCTCTAGGAAGCCTTAGCATACAGTCTGTTTGAAATTGTAACAAGAATCTTAACATACAGTATGTCCAGATGCATGGATATTTATCCCCCATACTGCTGGTGAACTGAAAAGTTTTCAGGCTTAGGCTGATGAGCAGTGTTTCAAGTAGATAATTTCAGAATGTTTTCTGAAACTTGTGTCCTTCAGAGTCATTAATTAAATACTTGGTCGATATGCTATGTAGTTACGATAGGAGGTAGCGTTGGTGATATTAAAGTTAACGTTGATGGAGTGATAAATGAATAACGGACTTTTGGGGTTAAATGTAACCAACATTTAGCATTTTTCCCACAAAAATTGGAAGTAAAGTTATTTTTTAGTCAGGCCAAAGTAAAATGTATATGTGTATATATAAATGTATTCTGGACTAGCTAACAATTTTGAAACTTCAAAACATGCATTTTGGAGACGGACAGGGGAAAGGTTTAATTCAGAAAGTTTTTAAAGTAAGAATAATGGATTTTCCAAAATGACAGATTACATTTCTTTGTTTTAGAAATTAAATACTTTCATAGGTCACTGTTTGCTCACTCCTTTACAAAGATAATGAACAGCAGATTTAACTTCAAAATGTGAGTAGTTTCAAAATTCAGTTTTCTGAAAAGTTTACACCTCTTTTGAAATGGACACCATCACCACTACCAAACATGATTTTACTTAAGTGTATTTTGCTTGATTTCTTCATTATCTTTCATAACAATTTTTTTCCAAGCGATACAGTGTAAAAATAATTTGATAACAAAGTACTCCTAAAATGACCAACAAATAATTGTTAATCATGAAGAAGGAATTACTAGAAAGATTTTGGAGAAATTATTCTTAAAATAAGAGGAACTTACATGGGTAAGGGTTTGCAATGGTTATAGACACTGCTAGACACTTGTTTTCATTTATAACTTCCCAGAACAGAAGACAAGACTTTTCAGACATTAAGCAACAACAAAAACAATAACAAAAGTTGTTTGTTTGGGGTTTTTTTAATGATTTAAAATTAGATAAAAAATGACATTTGGTGTTCTTTGGAGGTGATGGAATGCATCGCACCAGGATATCATGGAGGTCAGATTAGCTTGAGTCTGAAGAGGATTTGAGATTAACAGAAATAAAATAATCTGTAATATTTTTTTATAAGATATTGCCTTTAGGGCAGTATTTATGCTCCCAGGTTTTGTTTGGATTTTGAGGGGTATTTTTCTATAGATTTTAATGTGATTTGCCTTTGGTCCCACCTATGCATTTGTGAATTGTATTTGGCTCTCCCTGTACAATGCAGTACCAGATCTGTATTGGGGCAAATGATTTGATCTGGTGTGACAATTCCAAAATTTTAATATCCACTTGAAAGCAAATATAAAATTATAAAAATACATTTCATCATCACATTTATTGGCATTTATACTATTTTTATTGGCTACGTAACTTATTTTACCAGAATCCTTAAAGATAACTTCTAAAAAAAAATCACAAAACAGTTTAACAATGCCTTTATTCCTTTTACTAGACATGTTATGTACCTGTGGCTAAACAGATAAAAATTATTCTGAAGTCAACATTAGTATGCTACTGGTTAAACAACATTAACAAAATTAAACTAAATTAAAAAAAAATAACAACAGATTAAATGCTCTCCCTGCACATGATGTGTACTACTTCCATTTCCTCCACTGTGTTTTATAAATCCAACATGAAAGCAAACTTTAAGATGCAATGTTATTTTCCAGATACTAAAATATAGGTAATGAAATTTGACACACTTGGGAGGCTCGAGAGGAAGCCGCAGACATTTACATGTAAATGTCCAAAATACTCTTGACAACATTAATTATCACCCTGTATTATGGTGGTGTCAATCCAGGTTATGGATTTTTATGTGTTTGAAGTGGCTGAAGTGAAGGTAAAACTCATATTCCCGTTTTCAGAACTTAGCACTAGCTTGAGAAAGCAGCCTCAAGCAAGAGGTGCAGCTACACAGGGACTAAACTTGGGGAAACAGATTTGAGGCTGGGAGAAGAGATTAATGTTAATCCTGACTTTGTTCCTTGCTTCTTATTTTGGCAACTGCTGTTAAGCAGATCATTGTGCACTGTGTTGCTGTACTACTGAAAATCACTAGCGGGCAAATTCATTGACTCTTCCGTAAGTAAGATGGTTAATTAAGTTGACTATTCCATAAGTAAGACACAACAGGTCTAGAGAACCCTTCCTCAACAGCAGAAAAATTAGTAAAGTTACTCATCCCAGGGACTTTTAGGTTTATTGGTTTCTATTTAAACCTGAGGAAGGGGGATATCATGGTAAGAAGTCTTTTCTTACTCCACTAGTGTGCTCAAAAGGCTGTTATTCCTGGCACAGAGGAAAAGGAGAATTAGCTGAAGAAAGCAGTTGCTGGTCACAGCTGCAGACCATTTGCTGCTCAGCAGATGTAGACTTCTTCGTTTAAAATCTGTGTCATGAAGCAGCTTCCATAGAAACATTACCTTTGATAGCGATCCCTGATGAATAGTTTGGCCATCAGCTTAGATGTAGATACCAACTCTGTTGTGTTTGACTGGGAAGAACACAAATTTTGTCCTCTGTGGCCCTGAAAGGACAGGATATTACACTCTGATGGATCCTTCATGGTTTATTTTTCATGATCAAATAATGAAATGAGTATGCAAAATTATTATTATAAATACTGGAGAACCTAACTAATGTAACTCTATGCAGAAAATCCTTAATTCATTACAGTTCCCGTTTCCTTTAATAACTATGTTTTAAAGTTCCTGGTTTGAAAAAGAACCCACCAAACCAACAAACAAGACAAAACAAACAAACAAAACCCCAAACCCAGAAACTCAAACAAAACTATATGTACATTTTCCTGATTGCTATTGTAATCATTTCACCAAATTTAAAATGAAGTCAGCAGTGTCTCTTTGAGGCAGGTGCACTGCAAACAGCCTTGAATTATTTTCCAGGACAGGTCTTGCACCTTTGCACAGTACAAGGGACCAGAAATGGGCAGTGGGCTTTTTGAAAAGCGCATGTTGAATTGCAAAGTAGATTTTTGGGAAGTTCAACCTAAAACATCTTGGAGGTGCATATAAGCCTTATAGTAAGAGCCTCACACATTGATAATCAAATTGTATTCAGGGAACTCCTGCTAGATTCCCAAAGAAAGTAAGAAAAATGTACTGAGCAGCAGCTGCCTTTGTAACAGGGCAGAGGAGCAGATTCACATCATCTTCAAGTACTTCTAAAAGATTTGTTGGCCTCTAGGTTTGTTTGTTGAATGTTTGATACTGCAAAACAGAAGCTTATGCCTAAGAATCTGAGAGAAAACTGCCTCTGTTTTCATAACACAAACTTAAAAAAATACATAAAAGCTAGATGTTATGTGACAGTTTTCAGTATCACTGAGATTCATAAGATGGGGTGTTTTTAAGCAGGGATGTTTATTAAATACTAGAGCCAACTTCATCTCTTCTGCAAATCAGGGCTTCCTAGCATTCTTGTTGGTAGGGGCATTCTTTTGGGAAGGGAAGCCTAATATGTTTTTATTAAGCTTTTCTTTTTTTTTGTACACTACAAATTAAATAGATATTTGAAATCCACTGTGTGCTTAAACTTTGTACCTTACCATTTACGTGGCAAATACATGTTTAAGGTATACAAGCAGGGCAGTCTACCAAAAACCTGATGTACTTTTTTTTTTATTTTCATATCCTTCTGCAGAAAATGTTTTTAGGAAACTTCTAATCTTTGTAAACCATTCTGGTTGTAACTGTGACGTGGTATAGTCCAGAAAGAGAAATAACAGGAATTTACCACAACCACAGCCAACATTGTGAAGATAATAGTAAAATGCCATTCACAGACAATTTTGCTTTTTTCATTATTTTGTGTACCTCATTAACATTGCCATTGTCAGTGAGATATCTGTCCAAATGAAACAAAAATATTTATCATATAGTGAATGCATCTCCATATTAGGGATACTTGCAACCCCAACATTAAAGAGTGCCAAGGGAAGAAGCAGCATTGCAACAGTTACTTTGGAATATGTGGAAATAAAATACTGATACTGAAGTACCAGCAGTCCCTCTCATAAAGGGCAGAAATACTAAAAGCAAAAAGGAAAATGACTAGCAAATATTTTAATAAAATTTGCTTACCTCTTTTTATAAAATATGGTGCCACAGAACATTAGGAGGCTCTGGCATTTGAACAACATACATAGGAACAAGTTGTCAGGCTTAAGTATGTATAATAGTTAACTGCATGGTCCGCTTGACATTTAGGTTTTATTGTGTTCTCCATAGCACAGCTGTTCCTCTTTAAGAGTACGAATGGACTCAAATTAGCTTATCCTTAGCTCTGCTGCCATAACTAGATTGCCACCAGTGTGTGAGCTGGCCAAATGAAAGCTAGTGCATAAAGCTGTAAACATTTTTGTAGTTACTTTTCCTGTCAAATAGCTTGAAGAAGTAAGGTGTTTATTAAATATGTACTAAGAAAAGCAGACACTTAACAAAGTGGTAAAACAAAGGAGAACAAAGAAAGTCCTCCTAGTCTTTGAATATCTGCTGGGCTGATTTGTCAGCAAATACTGTATGTCTGTTCCCCTTGTTTTGTTTTTGGTTTTTGGGGTTTTTTTGAGTGTACATTGGCCGTTCTTTGTTTTTTTCCCCTTTCCATATTGTGTCTAAACCTTCTTCAGTTACTCAATGTCATAAAGCTTCCCTTAGCCAAGGAGGGCTAAACACAGCTTGGAAGAGAGAGTATCAAAATCCTTTTAAGTGTCATGTCAAGATCAATGTAAAATAATGAATAATATGACTAGTGGGGTTTTTTTTGCTTTTTCCACAGGCTTTATTTTGCATTTTTTGCCATTGTAGCTTGCTGAATAGAGTTGACTTTAAGTTCATAAAGCAAAGTCTCACTTGTAGTGGGGTGCACAGAGGAAGAAATAGACAAGCTGGGTGTCATCTTGTTCATAAGGTGCCCCACTGAGGGAGGCCTGAAGCATTTGACAATCTTCCTCATGTAATTAGTTTATCTCCCATGAATTTCCATCTTCCTTCTGCAGGGAGATCCTCAATGACAGCAGCTCCCCATCCTATTTAAATTATGTGTCAGTCATCTCAGTCGTTGGATTACAAAGTCATAGGACCAAAGAACTGCTTTCCAAAGAGGGGAAAATAAAATAGTTCTTTATAGCTAGAACTTGGACTCTTTTGATAGTTATGATATTCAGCTTGATAAATAATTAAAAATGTAATTCAAATAGATTTTACTTGAAAGGCAGAATAAATTTACATCAATATAATGGCTGAGATAGCTGTTGTTACACTGTATATCAGTATAATTAGTTTAATTATATCTAAGCTATAGCTACATTAATTATATTTTAACCTTGATTTTTTTATAATGTTAATTGAGCATTAGCATGCACTGAGTTGAGTGTGCAGTTAAGAGTACAATGGAATGTCCAACTACTTTTTCAATTTGTAAATTTATATTTCATTTTGACTAATTAATGGAATTTATCTCTCTACAGAAGCCATTGTAAGTACCATATATATCACTGCCTTTATTTTAACTGCATTCAGAAACTGCAGAAAAAGCATACAAAAATGAAGCAAAGTGCATAGCAGAGTCAATAGTGAATTTTTTTTTTCCCAAAACAGCCATAAAGCTGATATTGAGGGTACTAAGCTGTCTCTAGAAACTTGAAACTGAGGTGTACCCATGGATGTCAGCCCATAGCTAACCGCAGACTACGTTGCTGGTAACCACTGTAACAAATAAGAACCAAATCTAGTCTCTGCAATAACCTGCAATAAACCTCCTGGAAACTACAGGTCCAGTTCAGGCAAGAGAAGGCAACAGCTTGTGTCCAAGCTTATTCTCATTCATTCCAGTGTCTTATTAGTTTCTTTTCAGTGTCAGCAAAGGCTTCCTGAGCGCCACATGCCACCCAATGGTAGCCTTCAGGGCTGGAATCAGGTTTCGAGGGTTTCTTTCCACACATAAAAGAAATTGATTAATGTAAAAGGCCTTAAAATGCTCAATGGAGGAACAATTTTGATTCAAAAATTTTACTCACTCAGAGTTTAGTTCATTGTCCCCAGTATCTTTGAAGTCTGGGAAATTTCTTTCATTAATAATACAAAACTCTGTAAGATGAGCCCTCCAAACTTATGGAAGCCTCCTTGAGTCCTAGATTTGTTCAGGATGATTTGCACCAAAGTATCATGATTCTCACTGTATAAATGGAGACCAAAGCACTTAGAATGAGATGCAATACAATACCTTCCATGCTTCAAAGGCCGGACCGTGCTATTTTCTTGAGGATGCTGTACATTCTGTTGACTCTTACCAAAAATGTACTAGAAATGTAATTTTTGGACACATTCTGTTGGTTTTGTCTGTTACAGCTCTTCTACTTTTAGGGAAAAATTAAATAATAAGTGGAAGCATTGACTGCTTATAACAATATTGTCTAAAAATAAAGTCTTCACTAGGAAGGAGATAACTCATGTTCCATGTTAGTTATATGTCTTACCTTTCATGATATGTAACGAAAGTTACTAACAGTATTTAAAGATAAAAATCACTCAGTTTTTATAACAATACAGGAAGTCTTCTATTAGTGTAAAATTCTGTTTTCCTGCCTATAGTTTTTAGATATTATACTGGAATTCATTGTGTCTACTGTACTATGGACAAAAGAGCTGAGAGGGGTTCAAAGCTCTACTTATATGTTCTTTATTTATAAAACAAGCTGATTTTTCATCTTCTGTGCCCTGTTGTTTATATGAATAGCCTAATGAGAAATGTTAGTATGCTGATATTAAAAGGGCAGAAAAGAAATGTCTGTTTTTCTTCAGGTTGACAAAAAACCCCACAAAACAAACAACATTTTGCTACATGCTAATCCATATGTCAGAAAATATTTAAAACCTACATTTCCAATTTTATTCTGGTGACATCATATATGAAGATGTTTGTTAAGGAAGAAGAAGGTTATAATTAGTTCAATGAATAAGAGCAGAATTAAAGAAATGAAAAGGGAAAAGCTTTTACAGTATATCGTTTAGTGAAAAGGTTTTCTGGTATCATGTCATTACCACTTGAATTATTCATTTCATTTAGACCCATGAAAATTAAAACTGAGAGATTAACTGAATTTCAAGGAAAATAATTTTGCAGAGATGAGGGCAGTTTTCTGTTATATGATAGGTACTATAATTAAAAATTATGCTGTGTTTTTCTTTCATCTATTCTTTCAGTATTCAGAAAAAAAGCTTAGGACCTGGCTAAACAAAACTGAAGGATGAGCTCCAGCTTTTTGATTTGGAAATCTACTCAGGATATTGCTAAGGAAGGAATAGTACTATATGTACCAAAAAAAGTCTAAGTAAAAGACCATAATCATCATATAATGCCCTCAATTCCCACCCCCCCCCCCCCCACCCCCCCCCACCCCCACCCCCCAGTCTGGTCAGATTGTTTTCTGCTTTGACAGATACAGAGATGGAAAAAAAAATAGATCCATGAGTTCTTTAGTGAATACATTAGAAGCTCATTATTAATAGGAACTCTTTAAGTGTTCAAGGTCAGCATTAATGGATAAAGTGGCAAGATAAAGACCAAACTGAGTAAGAATATTAAATTATGTATTCTCACTGTACTCTTCCTTTATGAAAGCTAAAGGTCAACAGGTGGGCTATTGTTCATCTAAGGCCGGGTGCTTTATGGGAGGCATAACACTAAGATCATATCTATACAATTAGCACTGGAGACACTGATAATGTTTTTAGTTCCTGGTGCAAACCCGAGTAACTATTATCTGATATAGTTCTATCTAAAGGACATTAGATATCTGTTATTTTTCGCAGCCCTGAAACTTAATTTTTGTTTTTCATTGTATGGACCCATTCCAGACTAGAAGTTTCTATCCAGCTACAGGATTCATGCTGAGTAAATGTCCCTGAAATTACCCCTGAGTGCGATTTGTTCTCTTATGCCTGAACTTGGCATATTACCAAAACCTCAGTCTCGTTTCTCCAAAGACAGCAGCTGCACCAAAAGGAAACCTTGTTAGTGTGCCTGAAACTTCCTAGTAAAATGAACCTTAGACACATCTCTCTGTGTCATCTCTAGATGTCTTTCAGATCTAGATTGCATTTCACTGTGGAGAGTGTTTCACTACGTTAGAGTTCATTGAATAAGGAATCAACTGCTTCTGACAGGTTATGCAAAAAGATCAACATTAATCAATCCATACCTTAAACTATAGATCACCTTAAAAGAATAATTTAATTTGATTTAGGCATGGCTGGAAAATGAGCTGGTAAAACTCTTTACATACCTCATTTAAAATAACCTATAAGTGGATATAAATTAATGAAGACGTACATTTCTTGTATCCTTTTTCCCCTATTTGTGAAGACTTTGTCTAGAGACATGTCTAAGGACAGTTAACTTCCTTGGCACCATCCAAAGCTACAAAGACAGTAAATTTTTATATCTTTGCCATTAAGAGCAAAAGACCATTCTAATTAGCCCCCAGCAATGTTTTTCATAATCATGATTTATCTTTTCATAACAGTACAATATATTTTGATGCTGTGGTTCATTATGTAAAATGCAGAATTTGTATTTTCTTTTCCTCCTCGGACTCCTGAAACTTGTTAACAGAAGATACATATTTATATTTTCACTAGTGATGGTATTTGTAGATCCTGCATTTAATACATTTATTTTGTGTCTAAATGATTAATCATATATTTAGTTCTCTTAACTAGAAACATAGAAAACCACTAAAGGGAAAACTGTTCTTTTACTTAGAACCTTTTAAAAAGTTTTTTTCTTTCAAAGATCAGATTTTTTTATTATTAGGTAACTTAATTATGACAGGTCTTTTCTGTACATGTAAATCAGCATCATTGAATGTTGAATTAGATGTTGGAATAAATAGGATAGATTTAGTGTCATTATGGGTAATGAGACACCCTTGCAATCAAGCTTGCTTCTTAGCAATGAATGCAATTTCAAGTAATGCTGTACAGCTACAGTGATGGCCAAAGTCTCTTAAATCAGGGTAATTTTATATTTTTTCCTGTATTGTCTTTTCACCTGCTAGGCTTTAATATTCTGTGTTTTGTTTTATTCTTGCTCTTTAGAGAATGAATGCACACATATGTGTGTGCACAGACACGCAAAGAACACACAGCAACATTCCCTCCACCACCCTACTGCCCTTTTAATATTGAATGTGATGCATGCAGAATGGTTTTGAATTCTGACTCCTTAGAGCAGGGTCTACCAAAGAGATAAGGGAGGTAAACCTGGTAGGAATTAATTCTCATGGATCTGTCCTTCTGTGTTGATCTGTTCACCTTGACACACAAGCTGTTAGAATAGTGATGCGTGGGTGGCAGTGCTAATCTGAAAGGGACAAAAAGCATGCATGGCGTGTGGGTGGCACTATGGCAAGTAATCATACCAAAGAAGTTCAAACTTATTTACTTACGGAGTTGAGGGGGTATATGTTTGTCTTGAAGACCCTGTATCCCAAGGGTGAAACTCAGGGCTGTGTTTTTCTTAACGTTCAAGGTTTTATTTTTTCTTTAAACAGATCTGAAATGGATCTACTGTCTGCTAGCTCTGAAGGCATTCTCATTGGCTACTGTCCACAGCAAGATGCCCTGGATGAACTTTTAACAGGTTGGGAGCATCTATATTATTACTGCACACTGCGTGGAGTTCCAAAACAGGATATTCATAAGGTAACTATCCAGAACAAATTTGCAGGGGGACCTGAACCCAGGTTGGTCTGCGGAGTTTATAAAACAATTATAGGTTTTTTACATGAGAGAATAGCTAATATTTCATCTTAACAACTTTAGTAGTAACGTTTTTCATAACTATTAATTTATTTAAATAATATGGATTTTTTTCTGTTATGTCAGTTCAAAACACAATAATGTCACTGAGGATAGTAAAATAACAGTAATGTAAATGAAATTTCAGGCACAAAAACTCTAAAGAAAATGAAATTTATGAATGATTCAACACCTTCATTATCACACTTAGAGAACTGGGAGGGAGTATCACACGTTCTGAGCCATGCATCTCTGAAAAACTCTTCTTCAGAGAGGACAAAAAACTCTGAAGGAATTAAAAATTGTTGAATTATTATATAAATAAACCAGACATCTGGATGCTAAGATGGCAGCTGTCAGCACTTTGCTAAGTAAACATTTTATATTTC
The DNA here is from genome assembly GCF_017639655.2 of Falco naumanni. NCBI lineage: Eukaryota > Metazoa > Chordata > Aves > Falconiformes > Falconidae > Falco > Falco naumanni. The sequence continues at coordinate 40,533,439 of NC_054056.1, forward strand.
ACAAGATGGTGGCTGCATTCAAACCACCTGCCTGGTGCACTCCCTAAAATATTCCAGCTGCCATACCAGGCCCAGGGCTGTCCAAGGAGAAGAGGCCAAATTCATGTCATAAAATGTTTTAAGAACTGAATAGCAGAGATGATGAAAATATCTGGGAACGTCACTGAGAAGTTTTAAGTTTACAGATACAGATGTAGCTTTGCTGACCAGCAAACACTGCTCTTTTTCTGTAATGAGGCAATCAGCCAGCCAATTCCAGAAATTAAGTACCAAATGGGCATCGTGTAAAATGTGGGGGTTTTTCCTGTCTCTGCAGATGGAAGTTTCTGATCTGACCTGGACTTGAGCAGCTCAGTCTCTGGTGCTTAATGGCATCTCTATTCACATGAGAAAACTGGAGCGTGATATGAAATCTGTGTCTGTCATTCCTGCTGTATAGATTGGTTCCATGTAGTTGCTATGGCTCTTGATTGTCCTCCTAACCACCTGTTGTCTTCCTTTTCCTTTTTTCCAGAAGCAAAACTGCAAGTAACTGAAATGCCTTTTTTTTTTTTTTTTTTTTTTTCCCCCTAACCTACTCAGCATTTTCCTGGCTATTGCCTCAGGATCCACTAAGTTGTTTACATTCATTTCCTTGTCTGTATGTGAGAGGGCCAACTTCTGGTTCTTTGCAGTCTTTTTTTTCCCCAGCAGCTAGGTACTCTTCCAGAAAAAGGTATGATTGCTGCAATGGGACATTGAGTATTCAGAAGTAACTGCCATTATACCTCAATAATGCATCAGGACAGGCAATGTCTGAAACTGATCATTTGTTTGTGGACGAGTCCCACCTGGCTGGACTTTTAACTGACTGTTTTAACCGTACAGTTCTTGCTACCTGCAAGAAATCATCATATGGTCTTTTATTTAGTTGTTTGCTTTTCATAACTCATTGGTGGTATTTTTTTGTTTCTGAGTACTGGCAGAGTGCTGAAGACTTGACTATGTTTCCCTTGATCTAAATGAACCATATAAGGGATAATTGTTATTGCACTAAACCCCTCAACTATAATTACCTGTTTTCTCCATGAACTCACAGTTCCTCGCTAACAGTTGGGCTAAAAGCCTATCATAACTAGCATCTATTATCGTGGCACTTTAATGGACACAAAGGTGGCAACATCTCCTCCAGAGCTCTGTAGTCATTCGAAAGAGTGCTGTTAAATATCCATACATCTTGCGTGTTATTTAATGCTTTTGGTTCTAAGTGTAATTTAATAGAGGAATCAAAGTTTGATTGTTTAATTATGCAGGAGTGCCCTTAAAATGCTCTAAACATGGTTTTTAAACTTTTCTGTCTTCTTATTTTCGTAAGAAAATGCATATGCCCAAATGGTACACCGTGTACTATAAATGAAACAGTTTTTAAGACACCCTAAGAAGAGTGGAGATTTCAGAAGAATCTGAATGGTAGAAGTACATAGTTTTAATTAAATTTCAAGGGACTCGCTTATATAACATTGGGTCATATACATACAGTGTTACTCTCACCAAGCCCTCTCCAGAGCGTAGACTAAGCATACTGCCCATTTGTGAATAAGCTAAAGCACATAAACCCTGGTGAATGGTGGTCCTCTTAGAAAGAAACTGAGTAGGAATGAGCCTAAGAAGGGCTTCTCTACAATTAAAATAATTGCATCAGCCTTATTGAAAGAGTTACTTTTGTAACTGACTTGAAATTGCCAAGAGCAGTGTCTTTGAGTGAGAGCTGAGTAGGGCTTTTAGTCCTGTGCCACCTTTCTGACTCTGATTAGCAGACTCTTAGCTATTTTATTTTAATACTCACAGGTGTGAGGAAAAGCTGTTCAGGTGGCACTGGCAGACACCTTCTTTCTGATAATACCTCACCTGCAGACAACTGGAGATGATAGCTTTAAGCAGTGCGAACTGATCTGTGCGTTATAACAGGCTGTTAATGCTTTAATCTTACACTCTGCGCAAACCCTGTCAACACCAGTAGTAGAGGAGACTCTGTGTGTGTGTGTGTGCACACGTGCCTGTGAATCCCGCTGTCACTGCTTGATTTGTGACTCCTTCAGGTCATTTAGCCTCCCAGAAGCAACTGCTTGGCGGGGTAAGGAGCCAGATCAGGAGCTGTGTGGAACCTTGAGAATGGAGAGAGATCTGTGGTGTGCTTATGGACCTGGATTTCATAAGTAAATTGCCCCATGCAGCACTGAGCTTTTCTCAGGTGCCTGGGAACTTTTCCAGATTGCGATGATCAGGACGATACCAGCAGATCTCTGTGCTGTGCCTGCAGGGTGTCTCTCTGCATGTGCATATGTAAATGAATGCTACTGCAAATGCAGCCTCATGTCTGTATTTGGTGAGAAGCAACAAGGGTAACCTGGCTTCATATACCTTCTCAGTAGGTAATGTGAGAATAGTGCTCTCTGCGAAGTATCTGGCATTCATAAACCCCATTTCAGATGCAGCAGTCTTTAGGAATAATTGGTGTACCTAAAAGCTTTCACTTTATGTTCAGATCCAGCTATTCTGTGGGCAATTAGCACACAGCTACTGGAATGGCAGTTTTCAAACCCATTTGGGGAGCAGTTCCTCACACAGTGTGGTAATTCACGTACGGGCCCTGCTTCAAGTGGGTCAAGATCAATTATGCGTTATTTAGAAGTGACTTAACATTACTACGGTGCACTAGGAGAAGACAGATGTTAGTCTTCTGGTTATCCTGAACCTTAGATGATCTAGGTGTAGACTCTAGACTATTCTTTACAGGCAGCCTTCTGTGCCTCAGTTTCACAAGTGATATAGAGACCGTTCTTCCTTCCATTGTCTTAATTTTTTGTCTGCAAAGATTGCAAAGCAGACTTTGTTGCCATATGTTTGTGATCAAGGCATCAAAGGGCTCCTGCAAATAATATTTAACTACTCTGGTTTACCTTCATCAAAAACTGAAATGCAGCTATCTCAGAGGAAAACAAATATTTTTGTTAGCAGGCCCTTCTGACTGTGTGCCACTGCTGTGAAGTGTTGAACAGCTGCTGTGTTTCAACTCAGAAATGGCTGGTGCCTGGAGAAAGTGTGCATTTTAGTTGCCTATAAAGAAAATAAGGCCTGGGAATGCTTTGGAATAGCCAGCTGTATGAAAATGTAAGCTGTTATTTTCTCATTCCCTCCTGCCTATGATATGGTGCTCCAAGCCTGCCTCTGAATGTTTACCAGTCAGTGTTTCTGCTAATGTGCATGCACACATATATATTCTAGAGTACATGGTTTTGATGTGGAAAGAAACATACATTCAATTTGTTTTTTAATAAATTAGTAAACAGGCAGGCGACTTACAGGATGTGTTGCTGCTAAAGTTATGTATTGAAGCACTAACTTCAAGGATCAAATCCTTTGCTAGACAGATATATCAGCAGCAGGAGTTAAGTGCCTGACATAAAGCTGAGTGCACTTAATGTTCCAAAACAGTAATTAACTGAATGGGAAAGGAGGAGAAAAATGGGTCATTTGCTATCAATGTTAAGCTTCATGTAACATGAAGTTTTGCTTTACTTCCCAAATTAGCTCTGAAAGTTTCTTTTTACTGCAAAACTGGAAAAGTTAGAGTAGAGCTTTTGGGCTATTTAGACAGCTACTAATTTAACTTAGTATTTTTAATTCTTATTATTATTTATTTAATATATTGAGTTTTAATATCTAAATTTGTTCCAGAAGACAGGATACACTTTGTTAAAAAATGTAGGATATTAACACAACATTAAATGACATCTCTCATTTGCATTAAAACTTGTGTTGCAAACCTCAAAACAAGCTTCATCAGGCCTTCAGAGGCAACTTCTGTAAGAATGTCAGCATGATTTCTCTTTATGTTAACTCTCTAGGAACATTTTTGCACTTACTCTGGAATCTCATTGACTTCCTTACATGTTATATTCTGTAGCTGCTGGAAAAGGAATTTGTAAATTCATTTATTCTTTGTGTGTTTGCTTTTTTTGGACTTCGAGCAGAATTAGTGTGTACAGTTTTATAAGATTCTGGGATAAAGGACTATTTTCCCCTGGAAGTTCGACCATGAGTATATGCTTTCCTAGTGTAAGAAATCTAATAATTTCGAGTTTACTCTGATGCAGAATGAATACTGTTTGGTGTGGAATTGATGAATTATTGTTACTCTAGGATGTTCAATCTACACTGCAGTCACTCACTCAGAACCCGACACTACGAATGACTATTTTGGAAGTGTATAGTTATTTTTCAGATGACTCTAGAATTCATCCCATGTTTTTCATTTGTACTAGGTATGATACTAATTTTCAGTATTTGGTTTGGTTTGCTTTATAAGGATATGTACAAAAAAAAAATACCAAGAAGTTATAAATTGTATTTATTTTGTCAGAAATGATGCACAGATCAGTACATTGATGTATACAACCTGTCAAGTCAGGATGGACATGCTACCGCATTTCTAGTCTTCTATTAGATTAAGTCTTCACTAACTCCAGGTTTTTGTGGAACACATACTAACTGATGACTCTCAGTACTACTTAATTTTTTACTGGCGTATTAATGGTAAATTTCAGAGAGAGTGAAAAATCATTAGTGGCTACATGATTAGCATCACTTACTGCTTTTCAGTGGGGTGGATGCGCCTTTCAGTTCCCTGATGGATAGAGGACACCATGAATACTTTATTAATGCAATATTTAGCACAAATAAAAATGTTTGCAAAAATTCAAGTTACCTTACTGCCTCTTCTGCAATGGATATAGTCTTTAGGAAATCCACAAAGTATTGAAAGATTTGGTGTAGACTTTACAGATTGAAGGGTTTATTCCAATGACTGTTCCAAACCTAGAGGAACTAGTCCCAGTTAATCTGCGAAAAAGAACTTTTGCTAAAGATGTTAGATTTGATGAAGGAAAAGTAAACATATTTAAGGAATACTGGAAAATAGGGAAATCGTTAGTTGATAGATGTAAATCTGTTATAATCTGGATGGGGGTAGGGGAGAGGAGGAAAGAGTTTAAATACATAACTACAGCCATGACTATAGGTAAAACATATTTATTGTTCAAGTGCATTCAAAATATATATTTTTGTGTATAATGGAGTCTTTTAACTTGGCCTCAATGTTACAAGCTTGCTAAATAAATTGATGTATCTTCTCACTCTTCACTGCTGAAAGCAATTGAAACCAGAAATAGAACATCATGATGAATTTGACAAGAAGGGAGAGAAGGTGCTTGTGTATATATCTCATATGCACTAAAGGAATGAAACCATTAGAATTGTAAATCTCTTGCATAATTGCATGTATCTGTTTGAAGATTTGTCACATGTTCCATTCTGAATTTAATTTAAAGCAGTTTAAGAGGGTTTTTCATTTTTACTTTATAGCATACTATGATACAAGCCACAAGGTACCACTGGTTATACAGATAAATGAAGTTATAATGGAGATGTGCAGGCTCCTCCACAATATGCCTAATACATAATATTTATAATTTCATTCAAATGACTGTGTTGCTGTTTAGGGCATACTGATGAAATTAAGACTTATTACTGGAAGTCTTATTATATACATTAAAGAAAAGAGAGAAAGTTTTGGGGTCATCTCTTGAAAGAAGAATGAACTCTATCTTATATTTGCTGAAGCATGCTCTGCAGAGCTCCTTTGAAATGAAAGGATTGAGTAGGATAGCAGGAATAGATTTTCTAGTTGCAGCTGGGAAACCATTAGGAGTAAGAAAGCTGGCTAATCCTTCTGCCTTTATGTTGCTGATGTGATTCAACTCCAAATCTGGTCTAATTTGATACGTTTTGCTCCGAAGAAGCATATCTAGATATCAAGCCAGACTGCAGCGTGTACTGCAATGATCTGCAAGGTTTATCTTGGAAGCTCTATACAGTCTGAGCAGCAGCAAAGTGGGTACTATGAAATGATTCTTAACCCTCTCTTTCTACTTTAAGTAAATCTTGTCTTGCAAAATTCCCATAGCAGAGGACTTGCCAGGCTTTCTCTAGTAGTACAAAACAGGAGATGGCGTGGTCATGAGTATGTGTGCACTGAATGCTTGAATACATACCAGATAGTTGCAAGGATTCTATGCTTGAATTGCAAATCTGGCAAAGTCGATTCTTTTTAATGTTGCTCCCTACAAAGAACATTGTGTTCATACCTGATACTTCATTGAGTCTCCTTGGGGACTTAGCTTGAATGTTTTTTCTTTTCTCTCTGGGACTGTTCCTTGGCTTTCTAAATTCTTCCCTGTGAGGCATTCATTGCCCCTTTCAAAGAAAGGCATTTTTCTGATTTAGACTAAAGTTTTGATAACATTTCAAAGCAGTGATAGAAATAGTGGTTCTGGCCATAGCTAAAGGATGGTGATTATTATATTTCAGCTGTGATATGTAGTCCTCTTTTTCTTGTTGTTTAGTAACCCTTGAAGCCTGTTGTAGTTTTGCAATATGTGTTAATTTTGGTGTAAACAAGAGATCACAATGGCGATCTTTCACTTTCTGGTTTTATTTTTTTATGAGCTTTTCTGTGCAATTTTCTGTATATTGTTGATGGATTTGTAGGAGGATAATATTGTCACTAATATGCATGCCTTCCCAGTGGTAGTAAAGTCAAGTCAGTTTAGTATAGTGGATAAACTGTCTACTATATGCTTTAGAGGTGTTCGCTTTACAGGCTATTTCAGTGTATAATGAGACCTATGTTTGTTAGTTAAAAATAAGAAACCAACCAACCAACCAAACACCCCCCTCCCCAAAAAAACAAACAAACAAACAAACAAACAAAACCCCAAACCCCAAGAAGCTCGGCTATTATATCTCAGAATATAGCTTAGATGCTTGACCATTTCTAAAGCCACAGATTGTTTGAATCTGCAGCATTTCTACAGATATATAGCAATAGTTTATTTCGTTCAAACAAAAGTAAACCACTGTGAATTAACTCTAAAATAGCAGATTTTAGCTTTTCAGTATAAAATTACTTGTGGGTGGTTTACTTTTTATTTTTTTTAACTATCTGCATCTACTGTAGTCAGAGCAATATTTATAAATTGTAGCTTTTATCTAAGAACATGCATTGCTGTCAGGCTATACATTAACATATACTGAATGCAAGCGACTATTAGTACCAGTGCCAGGATCCACACTAGAATACTGCAGATTCTCACCACTGCAGCATTATTCTTGCTTACAGACAACTTGCTCTCTCAGAGTTGTCTCCTGTTTTTGTACATAGCACTGAAAAATCTTGCTAAAAGGGTCATGAATATCTTGATAAAACTTTCTTATAAAAATATTACTATGCTTATGGCAGTTTATTTGAAATGGATGGTGAATATTAATTCACAATATAGTTTATGATATATTTTTTCTATTAGATTTTCTGAATTAATTGTAGGCTGTCCCTCTGATTGACTTACCCTTCCAGTCAACCTTTCTTTTTGCTGAAGGTAGTGCAGAGGCAGCAAAAGGAAAGCACTATACTGCTGAGGATGTTCTGGCTGTTGATCTCAGACTATAGAGCACCACACAACTACTTGTTTTACAAGAATCTCCTGGCTGTAGTACATCCAGGTTGAAGACATACTGACTCTATTACAAATTAAATCACCCTTTGATGATACAGCCACCCAGCAGCATGCCACTAAACACCTGCTGCTTTGCAGGGTGCACCTGGCAGCGGTGATTAGAAAATTTGCTCCCATCATGTTTGTGCATGATGCAAAAAAGCATGATTGTGTCCATCATGTTTTTGCATGAGGACTCCCTGGGTGGTCCAGCAGTGATAACTGATGGAGGTCGAGCAAGGCTCTTGCTACATTAAAAATTCTCTAGTACCAGTATTTGAGGGAGCCTTGTACATTGGGACTGTCTCTGACAGGTAAAGAAAGGCCATAGAGGACAGCGTGAACATTGTCTCAGGTATGCTCATGTCCCTGCCCTGCTTACTCAGATCACACATACTTATTTAAGCAATTACAACCAAATCAGCTAGGGTCAACTTTCTCCTCTCAGTTGTTAGAAAAGTACATGAATTTAAGCCTAAATTACCTTGTGTGTTTAAGAAGCTCTAAATCCTTGACCTGCGACTTGCTTTTCTGTCATTTCCATCTTTTTTGTGGCTGATACAGAATTTTGTCTCCTGAATTTTCAGTTACTAAGATGTTCGATCAAATAAATACTGGAGAATTAGAAATGAGGAACATTGTAGATCACTGACCCATCGACGCAAAATGAATGCAAATGACTGTTACAAGCAATGACAAAGCCAAATTACATATATAAGAAAATACTTATCCTTTGTGGAGAACTAAGGAGTCCCAGAGCAGATTTTTCTATGTGTCTAGGATTCAAAAGTAATAGTATGCAACAAATAGGGGTAAATAAGGAAACAATATGTACATTTGCTTAATATGCATGAACAGAGTATTCTTTCAACCTAAGCACAAGCATTACCTGATTTGGCTCATCTTTGCTGGCCTTCATATTTTTGAACCACAGGTTGCAGAGGACCTTGTTAACCAGTTACACTTCAACACCCATGCTGACCAACTGGTGAGAACATACAGTGCTGGCACAAAGAGGAAGCTCTCTACTGCTGTGGCTTTAGTTGGTAAACCTCAAATACTTTTACTGGTGAGTAGAGGTAATACTGTGCCTATGATAAATGGGTTATTTTGAATTTTGCTGTCTTGTATGTTGCTCTAAAGAAAATCAGGTAATTTTCTGATCAGTCAGGGAGTAATTGATACATGGATGTACAACTGTCCTCTTCTGCTGTATGAACACTCCTTATTTTATTCTCCAGTGCTCACAAAGATAGAAAGTGAAGTTGTAAGTTGTTTTTCCTTTCCTTTTTTTTTTTCTTTATTTTTTGGTCCTAAACACACAAACCCACATTTGTAGCATCCCATAGCCCAGGGGTCCTCAAACTGTTTAACCAGGGGGCCGGCGTGCAGATGAAGTGGCAGGCAGCCATCTGCGGCTGCTTGGTTTCCCCCCTAACCAGTTTGAGGACCCCTGACATAGCCCAAATGTATACGCAATTTTTTTAAAGATTTCCTTACTCAGAAGAAGAAAAAAAATTAATCCAAAATATATTAATGCTTTATATATTTTATACTTTGTATATAACATGAAAAAATATAAATGTTCTACTGGCTTCCTTAAGAAGGAAAATTCTAATTTTAATTAGTAATTTGGAGCTGGTGTTATTAATTATTGACCAATCTTTTTCAGGAAGGATATTCATATTCCTTGCCATGTCATGTTTCATAAATCTGGCTAGTTCTTATATTTTTGTTGGATTCACAAACCACACAACCAAACTAATACTCCTGAATGATATTAATTTAAATTATTTATCACAAGTTGTTTTGGTGCTTGCATCTTACTGTTCATTTAAGCCTGAAACTGGCCTTTCCAGTTTAAACAATGCCTTTTGTATTGAAGATCAGGGTATTACAAAGCTTTGGGAACTGCATCATTATGACACTGCATTCTCTTTCTTATCATTACCTATTGTTTTACCAGAGAAGATTGGACATCCCTTTCTTAAGACTTGTCCGGGAAGAGCTAAACCAGTTCAGTAGTGGAATAAACCTTTCAAAACTGTCAGAGGGAGGGAATCAGATTCCCAGAGCTGGGGTGGAAGCTAGTGCTTCCAAGAAGAGATAGGAAACTAAGTAGAACCAAATTAAACTGGTGTTCTCACATGGTTCATGTTTCAGAAGATCAGACACATTTTGTTTCTTCTAACTTCCTATCATTGCTTCATTTCTGAGTTGAATTATTTTATTTACATTTTATGCTTAAACTGACCCTGGTTCAGTTAGTAAAAGGAGGAGATAATCTTAAATCAGTGCTTTCCCAATCTTAGAAAATGCTCCAACTGTTTCTAATGCCTCTATGACAGCATGCTACTGCAAGTATCCATTTCAGCCTACTTCTTGCTGCAGGGCACAGACTATTGCGTATGTAGTGACAAGATGAAAGAAAAATATCTAAACATGTTAAATGCTTTAAAACATTTGGCTGGCTTTAGAAAGCTAGCAGATTTTAAAGAGTTATTCAGTATTTTAAAAGGCACTCTTTTTTTGTCTGCAAGCAAACACACCAATATAAACCACTGAATCTGCTACTAGATTACATCCAAGATCATAAATATAAATTTAAGTAATAGCATGAGCTGCTTTATTTTTATTGCTTTTTATGTTTTCTTTGTTAGCTGTGCACAAATAAAGGCTATTGAAATTATTTCTCTTTCACATCTTCCATTGGTAGCTAAACACCAAAACTGCCATCAAACTGGATGTTTTGTTTGCTTTGTTTCTTCAGAATTTTGCTTCCAGGTTTCAGCTGGGATTCCTTGCTGCCGATACATTGGCTAAGGCAATACAACACTAACAGATGCTGATAACTCTCATGAAATTCCATTGTATAAAAAGCAACTGGAAGAGTTTTCTCCTCCCTAGTAATGTAGTGACAGAGATGTACTTTTGGCAATCAGATATCCTTCCTTCTGCTTCCATGAGTAGGTGAAGTCAAAATTTGATTTAGTGAGGACAGCAGGATTAGGTAGGAAGGGGAAAATAAGTTTTTGTAGCTGCACTTCTTTCTCCATGAAAGCCATCCAAGTGGGAAATGGGTTTGCCAGACAGTTTGCATTGAGCAGCACTGATTGGGTTATTATCTAATCCTGTGGATTCTCCCCACTGTGGGTTGGAGTTTTCCTCAAAGGGACTCTGGGAGTAACTGCTGGAGGATGTTGACTCCAAACATATGATCTGCCTGTCCACATCTTGCTATGGGATGGGCAGTGCAGGCAGCCAGGAGTTACACAACTTCTCCACTTGTTTGTGCTCGTGGCAGATGTGCACGCAGGGGGAAAACAGGCACCAAACCCTCCCAGAAAGTAAGGAAAAACACCCACAATTCTCTCCTATTCAAAAAGGTATATGTGTATATATGTTATTATTAAGCACATATATGTATATTTATGAATAACATAGTTTAATATTGAATTATATAATATATAAAAATATTATTTCTATGCAAAATTAATTAAAAGTGCCTTCTATAAATTTAGAAATTAAACTATAGTGTTAAAGCAAAAAAGTGATCATGGTGTCTTTAAAGTGGCCTCCTGAAAAAGTAACTTTTTTGAGAAAAATATATTACTTTATTGTGCATTTTGTTAATTCTTCGTGCTGGGCTGGAGCTGCTATTCCCGTGCTGCTCTGTCATCATTTTCATTTTTCTTATAGGATGAGCCCAGCTCTGGGATGGATCCCTGCTCTAAACGCTACCTTTGGAAAACCATCCTGAAGGAAGTTCAGGATGGCTGTGCAGCTGTACTGACATCCCACAGGTAAGACCTTTATCTAAGCAACCAGAATATTCCTGTTCTTTCTTCTCACCTGCTGTCAACTGAGAGCAGAAGAGCATATTCTGAAGGCATGCTCACCCTGGTATCATATGTGAAATATGTCTTGGTATTTTATGCAGTTCCTTCCTGCTCATGAAAATTGAACCTGTGTAAATTCTAAATATTTTTTATATTCAGTTTTTAAGGATTAGAATGTGGCTGAAGGAGGCTGCAGTCACAGAAGAAATGATGCAATGAATTTTTCCTTTTCTGTGCTCTTTATAATCAATGTTTCAGTGTCTCTTCTTGCTTGGAACACCAGCTTATCCTTTTGTCACTGTTCACTTTACAAATCCTTAAAAATGGAGGTGAGAGTGAAAAGCCCTCTTCTAATTTTATTAAGGATTCTGTTTTGCATCTGTGTATGAAAAGAGTATGCCATGGCATCCTAAAGACAGATACCTCAGGTAATCTTTGTATGCACTACTGGAAACAGTAGAGTGACCCTCGTCCTCTTAGAAGAGTCTATCCACATTAGTTATCTTGTCAATTCTCTGATATGGCCATTGGTGTATCAGTTTAATGGAGAAAACATACTGTTTTGTAAAATCTACAGTAAAATGGAATGAATAAAAAGTTTCCCTTAAGGAATATAGTATAGTATATATAATTATACATAAAATGGCTTTAAATGATGCCCAGAGAGGACAGAACTCATCAATCAAAACAGCAATGTAATATTTTGGCCAAATGAGTCTTGAAGCATAGATGAATCAATAAAAGAACCCAGCAAAACTTCCCTCAGTCTCTTCTAGATATTGCTAAATTTTTTCAGAGGTTCTCAAAATGTATTTGTTGTCTCTGTACATGTGCTCAATTATTGATGGAAAAATGTTCTCAAAAGTTTCTAGTATTCTGTTTATGAAAGCTGAACCTTGAAAATTACATATCTGTATTTGACCCCCAAGTGCTTACCAGCTCACTCATTTAGGGAATGCAAGTTATGCATTGTGAATTGACTGATTTTTGGTAAACTGTGTGCTTTGACTTTTCAGTCCAGATAAGAACCCTTAGTTGTCAAACATCACCTGAACAGAAGAGACCTGTCGTCTCACTACTAATATGCTCTAAACAAACAAACAAACAAAATCCATCAAATTGTTACTAAGTACTCATTTAGCTACTACAAATTAATGACTGGAAGCAGATATGAGTACAGTGATAGTATACACATTTCATTTCTAATTAAGCCATTGTGTGCTAGGGCGGAGGAAGGAGAAGTTATTTTATACTACTTACACTATCTGCTGAAGGCCAGATTGGAGATTTATTTGAGATTCTTTCAAAGACTACTTGTATAAGTAAAGAGATTTTTCTTACAAAGTGAATCTTCATGCATATCAGCAAATAAGTGCATAATGTATAGAGATGATTTCCTGTGTAAAACTTAGTTTTGGATGTCTATCATACTTAATTCTCAGAGAAAAAGCTTTTTTTTTTGAGAAACTGAGGACTGAGATTATATTAACTGTTCATACAGGCCTAAATTTGTGTTATTTTGCCACAGCTGGGGAGTGTTATACCTAGGGGAGCATTATGACTTACTGCACCCCAAGGAAACTCGGCTAACTTCCTGATTTTTGGGAAGATGTGTTAGCAAGCCCTCTCCCCATCTCTCTTAAATGTAGTGTTTTGGCTGTTCACACCATTTTCCTGTCCTGTTTTAAGGAAATTGTTCCTAGGAGGGTACTTAGTTGCCATGCTTGTTCAGTAAAAGCACTTTAATTTGATCAGGCACATGGCTGAGGTACACAAGACAGCTCTTGTTTAGCTATCTCAGAAAGGTTGGGGAGCGCATGCAGTGAATTGCAGGAACATCAAATGACTTTGACTCCTCTTTGAAATGATGGATTTGTCCTGACTGGTATCCTATGTCAAAAGTGATGCTTTGGAAGAACTGCTCACACAATTCTGTATAATATGTAGAATGGCAGCCCATCTGCCCTAAGCTTTACATATCAAAGTTATTATTTATTATCTGAAGCAGTAGTTATTATTTATTTTCTGAAGCAATTGCATCTAACAGGATCGTGCTTTTCTATTCAGCTGCATTTCCATGTCCTAAATTCCATTTAGACTGTAGTGTTTTGTACGTTCTTCTATCCTGCAGGCTATAGGTAACTACTTTCTAAGTATATGTACTATGCAAGAGGCAAGCTGAACAAACTTACCTCATTCTTCTCCCTCTATCCTTCAGCTCAGAATGACCACAAACAGATAGTACAGGGAATAACAGAGTTCATGGCTCTCACAGTTACATTTCTGAGATATGTGCCTGCAGGAATAAAACCTTTGTGACCAGAATTCTCCAATTGGTTCTGGAATAAAAACATAAATTCCATTTTAGGGCTCTCTTTTCTACCTGTCATGTGGTAGTAACCTTTGGTATGTACTGATTAGGGTTACAATTTGGACTGTTGCTTTTAAAATGAAAGGTCTTGTGTACTCATTTTTGCAGTTGTCCAGATTCCTTCCACTTTAATTAAAGTTAGGTATAAATAATGTTCTCTGTTTTCAGTATTATTCTTTTAATTCTTTTTTTTCCCCCCACCACTTGATTTTGTAGTATGGAAGAATGTGAAGCCCTCTGCACACGGCTTGCTATTATGGTCAATGGAAGTTTCAAGTGTCTTGGTTCTCCCCAACACATTAAAAACAGGTATTATATGTCAATATCAATCCTTTTGTAGCTACATTCAATCTAAGAGCTGGCTATACAGTTTAATAGTGCCAAGGCATAAATACTTACAACTGCTAAGCACATCTTTCTTTCCCTGCCATCACTGAAGTTAAAAAAAAAGCCAATTAGGATTTCTTAGCAAGCTAAACTGACATATGGCATTCCTAAAATGCTTTGTAGTCTGCACTAGTAATTGAAAGAGACAGATCTGTGTCTAAAATGAAGCACTTCTGCACTCAACCTGAGAAAACAGTATGAGGATTCAACATGCTGAGATGAAATACACTTGGGTACCTTGTGAGGATATCTTGTAGCAGGAAGAAACACTTTTGAACCATCTCTGTTTCCTACTGAATTCACTGGCAACTGCGGATATTTATGCTGTGTTTTCTGCATCCTTTTCATGGTGAGCATGAGAGACTGTTCTGCTTGAACTTTGCTCTCCAGTTAATTTAATGTGTTAATGAGGATGTTTATTTAGAGGATGGTCTCAAATCACAATAAAGGAAACAGGATCAGAAGCTGTGGGGAAAGTTGCTACAACTTATAGCTAGATCATTTACATTCATAGTAAGTAGAATTCTTATGACACCCAGACAGTCAGCTGTATAAAGTGGTGCAGCTCATTTACAAGCAGCAAAGCTACACTGCTTTGTATTAGCTCGGCATTCAGCACTAAGTGCAGAAGCATTTGACAATGTAAGCAAGCTGTATAGAAATGTTTTGGAATTGCTGTCTGCCATCGTTATAGGCCAGAATTTATCCATGTCTCAACTTCTTGTCCCTTGAGGGGACTTTTGGCTTTCTGTCCTTCCTTTTGGGTAGAACTGTAGGCCCTTGTTTGACAGCTACATTAGCATGATTGGCCCGATTCACATTTACTTTAAGCTTTGCTTTCTCCTTCCAAGTTTTTTTCAAGAAAAACTTTAAGCTAGAGACCTTAAAAACTGGGTGGTGAAAAAAGTCTGAGCCTTCTTTTCATGTTTGCATACCTTTCAGAGAGTATCTTCTTCAATTTCTGGAGGCATGAGAAGTCAACGGCTCTTCAGCAGTTTCTGGTTCTTTTCAGTCTAGCTCTTTGTCTTTGCCATCCTCTCTTATTCCCAAATTTCATAGCAAAATGTGGCCTGTTGTCCCACTAGCTGGAGTACTTTAGCAGAAGTGCAGGCACCCTGTGGTGAGTTGACCCTGGCTGGATGCCAGGTGCCCACCAAAGCCATCCTATCACTCCCCTCTTCAGCTGGGCAAGTTCGGGAGAAAATGAGACGGAAAAAGGCCCTCATCAGTCAACATAAAGGGAATTTAATAAAGCAATGGCAAAGGTTGTGTGTGGAAGCAAAGGATGCTATTCTCTACTTCCCATCTGCAGGAGATGTTTGACCGCTTCCTGGGAAGCAGGGCTTCAGTATGCGTAGCGGTTGCTCTGGAAGACAAATGTTGTAAATAATGAATGTTCTCCTTTCCTCCTTTTTTCTGTGAGCTTTTATCGCTGAACAGATGTCATATGGTATGGAATATCCCTTTGATCAGTTTGGGTCAGTTGTGCCAGCTGTGTTCCTTCCCAAGATCTTGCCCAGCCCCAACCTACTGGTGATTTGGGGAATGTTGGAGAGACAGCCTTGATGCTGTGCGAGCACTGCTCAGCAGCAGCCATAACACTGCTGTGTTAACCAACACTTTTCTAGCTGCCAATACAAGGCACCAGCACTATGAGGGCTGCTATGGGGAAAATTAACTCCATCTGAGCCAGACACAATACCCACCCTTTAGTCCTTTTGTAGTAAGAGAGACAGATATCTGTAGAGGACTGTGCACACCTCAGACAGGCAAAACTGCTTTTTGAAGATGTGTGTCTCTCCTAATAAGGAAAAATGGTATTAGGCACTTCAGCTGAGTGCATAAAGTTAGCTGGAATAAATGCGGTTCTCCCCTTTTAATGTTTCAAATCCTTTGAAGTGCATCTCTGTCTTCTCAAGCTTGACCTTGAGAGGGCAAAATCAGACATTCCACAAATACTAGCTTCACCTTTATCTTCTCAGTGACTTTGTCATTGTTTTGCCACTCCTGATGTTTCCTTTAACAGCACCTTTTCATCCACCTTCTTAGGAAGCAAAACATCATAAGCATACTCATAAGTATGCACCATATTCATATAAATAGGACAGTTATTTTTCAGTTTGCTGCACTGTCTCTGTAGATACACCTCTTTCAGATCACAGTAAGCAGATCAATGCAGAAGACAACTATTTGACACACTACAAGGATCTTCAAATTATTTGTAAAGATCTCAAGACATTCACAGAATAGCCATTCAGGAGTCAAGGCTATATGAGCACCGCTTTTAAATTCTCCAAAGCAAGGCCATGATAAGAATGTTTGGCAATCATATTAATAACAATTAATTGATTAAAATAATTATAATGTTAAAAAACACACCTTCTCTACAGTAAGAATATTTCATACTATCAGTAGGTTTGTGTTCCTTGTATCGCCATGACGGTTCTTTAATGTATGTCAGTGGCATTCATGTGGGATTATATGTGTGCTGGATACAGATATGGCTGAGGCTTTCCACAGAAACCACGTACCTGAAGCTCCACTAAGGTTTTTTTCATTTAAGGAAGAACTAAAATCCCTTTAACTCCTAGCTTATTGATTGATTTAGTCTCCAAATTTTCCACAGTTATTGTTCAGGAACCTATTGAATTTTTCTAAAACTTTAGAACCTTTTATTATGAAAAAAATAGCCACTAGCTTTATCAAAGAATTTAATTAAAAGCATGCAATTGTCTGAATTTGCTCTGACTGCCAAATTCATTTTCTTTGCTTCTGGGAGCAAAGCCACTGTAGAGAGCACAGTCGGAAAACCTCATATATATACACACTTTTTTTTGGTGTTTCTTTGTTTTGTTTTGTTTTTTTTTACATTAAGTATACAGTAAAGATATTCCATGCTTTCTTTGGAAAACCTTTGCTAAGTGCTGGGCAGAAGCCAAAGAAATTCCCTGTACTATTATTTTGTTGCTTACTCTAGCTTCCCAACTTCCATCCAATACTTGCCAATACAGTACGCTATCATAAATCCCAGGCTACCACACACCTAATAAATAAAGTAATTGTTAGGAGATTAAAAACTCGGTACCTCTGTGTAATTCATATTCCAAACTTCTTTGAAGACCATTTCCAGATACACTACCATGTATCTTATAGAGGATTTCTGCATCTATATGAGACGGGAAAGGAGAACAGAAGCAGGATTATTTTACTTGTTACTTCAAAGAAAACCAACGTAATAATTAAACTTTAAATGATTTTAATATTTTCATTTTCTCACTTTCCACTCCATCGTAAGCATCCTGAAAAATTTTGAGGACTTGAAAAAGGAGTCAGTTACTCCTTCCATCCTGTTTTCCTTCCCTCCCTGTGATTTAATAGCCTTATTCTCACTGCCATACAGAGCAAAACATTGCTCCTTCTAACATGATAGACCGTAAGTATTTCTAAATCTACTATTATGAAACACCTACCAGCAGAACACTTTCCTTAACAAACGCCTCCACTGATATGGTCACTAGTCTGTTCTATTTTTGAGTGTGTTCCTGCAATTAGCTCTGCCTCGTGTATTTGTCCCTGGCACCATCCCCTTACATTTTGTTTAACAAAACTGTTCCATGAAGCAATGTAAATGAAGGAAAGTATAAGAAAAACTGATTTTGCTGATTCTGATTTAATCTAAATTACTCGTACCATAAAAATTGGTTTTTAATGGTGTGTTCACACACTAGCTATGTGTGTGAACAAATTATGCTAGTAATATACATATTTATATTAACAGGCAAGAATGGTACCAAAATAAATTAATGGAGGCAATAGTCGTAGATTATAATGGGTTTTCTGTTAGATTTTACAGCTTTTTTTTATTTGCTCTTATTTATAAGTAGCTCTTGGTATCCTTTAATCTGTCTTCAATTTGTTTCTACAAATCAAATTGAACAAATTTTAAAATCAAGTGACCTGATCCAGCTTTGAACTTTGGAAGAAAGAAAGAAATCTAAACTGTATGAACACTTAAACCAAAGAAAACATTCATACAGTTTTTATTTATGATAGAATGAGTCCTGTATTGTAAGAAATAACAGAAGAAGCATATTTTGATATTACATGCAATTACATTTGCATGTCTCAAGAATTGTTTTCTTCTTTTAAATGCAGCTACATCCACTAAAATGACATTTTTTCTTCCGTGGCTGGCCATTTTGTCTGTCTTGATGGAAATAATCAGAATTGTTTTATTTGTTTTTCCTTTAGTACCGTTCCATCCTGTAGTCTAAATTATGATCACCTTTTGTATAGATGTGTGATGCAGGCTTAATGGTTCTTCCTTGGGGCCATGTTAAATTTCCTTCTTTGCTGTGGTGGGAAGTTTCAAGTTTCAGCTTTCTCCTCACTACACTTTCAGCCCTTGGCAGATGTGAAACACCATAATCTTGGACTGAATACAGCTTTGTCAGATGGTGGTACAAAATTTTGCTATGAAGGGTATCAGTGAGCTCCAGGAAGATGCTAATGTGAAACATAAAAGCTTCATAGGGATATAAAAAATGACGCTGCTTCTAATGTGTGGGACTTGATTCATTTTTCCAGCTCTTGTGCAAGCCTGTTAAAAAACACTCATCCAAAAATGTCTTCTCACTACAAATGTAGGTGTTTGGGTTTCTGCTCCCAACTGTTGAGCCCTGACTATATTTATCTATGTTTAAACAGACTTAAAGTGCCCTCAAATGTTTCTCAGTAGCATAATAAGTGTTGGACTTCTTTGAAAGGCTTTTGAAGCAGGTGGCAAATTTCTTAATAATGCCAAGAAAGGTGTTAGCTGGAAAGAGCAAACTGAAGGGCAATTTCCAAAAAGTTAGCATCTTAGTTCTAGATGTAGTTTGTATGAGATAAATGTGTTAGCAGTTGTGCCCGTTAAAACCTAATTTCAGATGACTCCTGCCAACTGAGTCAATTACTCTAAATTGTGAATGGATTGCATTTAAATGCTCTCTCCAGTACTCTCCATTATGCTTAATGTTTTTTTAAAAATTCACAGAAGCATTTCCATGTTAGATACAGCTGGCCAATTCTCTGGGAACAACATTTTGAATACTATCCTTCATTCTAGGGCCATCTGGACAGATTTCTTATAGCTGAAAAACCCATACCAATTTGTCAAGTGCTGGACACACATCAAATTTTTTCTCAAATTTTATCAGCAAGCCATCTGATTAAATTACTCAACAATTAATCCATTTGTTATAGCAGCATTAGAATGGAAAATGTGTTAGCAAGATATTTACACTTTACTTTTTTTTAAAAGGTTGATTGAGAATATTTTATTGCTTTTTTCAAACTGATACATGTAGATTTCTAAATGGAAAAGAGAGGATTAAATTTAAAGATCTCATCAATATTTCAGCCTTTAGTGAACTGACACATACACTAGCAGTAAGTTTCTTACATAGCATAAAATATGGAAGTGATATAATTTTTATTCCTGTTGATTAGAAAACAAATTCCTTTTGTACATGAAAATTGTATTAAGGCAGTGGATGTGTATTCATGCAATGCATCTATTAGTTTATCTTTATAGAGGAAAGCTTGAAGAAAAGAGTTCTTAGAACTTTAAAAATACACAGATTGAGAATTCAGAAATGAGCAATGTCTTTGCACTCTCATAAAACTTTGTGCAACATTAATTCAGCCCTACTGTGTATGTGCATTGCAATACTTTTTTAATCTCTGTTTTCCACAGGACATTGCATTATATCTGTATACTTTTTCACTCCATGAGCAGCAGATAATTAAGATTTCATATTCTCCTTTTTCCTTAGTATGTGATATATACTGGTTTTACTAGACATTTTTCAAATCTATCTCTAAATACAGTATTATCAGCATTCATTGGAGAAGGGCTTCATAAATATCAACATCTATGTTTTCCACAATACTTCTGGTAAGCTGGATTTGAAATAATTATTCCCATTTTATGGAAGAGTAGCTGAAGCATGATTCTAAAGTTAAAAGGATTTGGGTAGTCAATCTGAGCAGCTAAGGCTAAATAATTTCCATTTGTTTGACATTGCGTTCGAAGTATAATGTCTGTTAAATGCAGCTGTAGCTGTTTTTCTGAAAGTACTACAAATTCATTCTGCAAATTGGAGCCCTAGGTCTCAAGGTAGGACCTTAACAAGACAGGAAAGCAGTAGTGAAAATCGTTTGAGTTACCACAGTTCACACAAGTATACTGGTGTGGAAGGGTAGGATTCGATTCCCCAGGGCTGTACCAGAAACATGAAACACGCTCTTCCCTTTTCTCATCAATCTGCTAAACTGTTTGCAGATGACACCAAGTTGTGGGGGGAGTGCTGATCTGCTTGAGGGCAGGAAGGCTCTGCAGGGGGATCTGGACAGGCTGGACCGATGGGCTGAGGCCAGTTGTATGAGGTTCAACAGGGAGAAGTGCCAGGTCCTGCACTTGGGTGACAACAACCTCATGCAGCCCTACAGGCTTGGGGAAGAGTGGCTGGAAAGCTGCCTGGAGGAAAAGGCCCTGGGGGTGCTGGCTGACAGCCGGCTGAACATGAGCCAGCAGTGTGCCCAGGTGGCCAAGAAGGCCAGCAGCACCCTGGCTTGTATCTGTAACAGTGTGGCCAGCAGGACAGGGGAAGGGATTGTGCCCCTGTACCTGGCACTGGTGAGGCCACACCTGGAATACTGTGTTCAGTTTTGGGCCTCTCACTGTAAGAGGGGCATGGAGGTGCTGGAGCATTTCCAGGGAAGGGTAATGAAGCTGGTGAAGGGTCTGGAGAACGTCTTCTGAGAGGCGGCTGAGGGAAATGTGTTTGTTTAGCCTAGAGAGAACACTCAGCGGTGACCTTATTGCTTTCTACAACTGCCTGAAAGGTTGTAGGCAGGTAAAGGTAGGTCTCTTCTCCCAGGCAACAAGTGACAGGAGAAGAGGAAACAGCCTCAAGTTGTGCCAGAGAAGGTTTCAATTGGATATTAGGAAAAATTTCTTTACTGAAGGGGTGGTCAAGCATTGGAACAGGCTGCCCAGGGAGGTACTGGAATCGCCATCCCTGGAGGTGTTTAAAAAACATAGATGTGGTGCTCAGGGACATGGTTTAGTGATGGACTTCGCAGTCCTGGGTTAGCGGTTGGACTTGATGACCTCAAAGGTCTTTTCCCACCTAAATGATTCTGTGATTCTATGATCTTCTAGATGTTGTAGTAAATAAGGTTACTTATCTGAGTAGGTACCTCCAAAATATCTTTAAGACGTTCATGATAGGGATTTCATTAACAGATGCTATGTGATGATGCTATTAAAGCTTATTACATAATGCAAAAATACCAGTTATTTTAATTTTATTTTCATAGCTGGTCTCCATTCTAGCACTTTTTAACATGAGAATTTAGCCTTGAAGTGTTGACAAGGCTTTTTTTGTAGACATTTCAGAATGTAACATCCTGATTATTTATTTTTTTAAACTAACTTTAAAAAAACAGTAGGCCAGAAATTAGTAATGCCAACATAATGATAAAGTTACTTCCTCCTGGTTTTTCATTCTTGATGCCCAGAAGTTGCAGAAAGAATTTTGGTTCTTTGTAGGCTGTGCCATCAGTCTTGCGTAGAATTACAGTGCTGCCGTTCCTGTTTCTCTGGGATTGTAATATATAAATAATACAAAAGTAACAGATCTCTGATACTTGTATGTATGTGCAGGCATACAAGCTTGTATACAGACAGATTTGTGTGTGCACATGTATAAAAAAATAACAAGATTTTTGGAGGGGTTTACCACATATTTGCAAATTGTGCTCAAGCACTTAAATGCCTTCACGCAGAGAGCTAGGCAAAGTTGTACCCTGCATTGCTCATAAACTGAGGCTGTCACTGTTATGGCAATGATATTGAATACAGAAATTAACTTTACATGGCTTTTTATGAAAGCCTGGAGTGTCTGTAAATGAATAGTTCAGGTACAATATACTTGAACAAGTGTTACTTGTTGTATTAGTAACTGTTTTCATGTTTCTGTTCTTACTCTGGAAAAATCGTAATCAATTAAAAAATGATGAAACGAAATCTTTGAATAGTATATGGAAGACAGATTTTATAATTTATTTGTTATGTATGTTTAGATCTAATCAAGTTTATCTGTTCAGCAAGACTGAGATTGTTCTGAATAACTGCAAAAGGAATTCACATTTTGCAAGTGATAGTATATTTGCATTGCTCTGTTTTTTTTTTAAAAAAATGCTAGAACCCAATGATTTCAGATTTAATAACCTTTTTTCCTTCCTAGATATTGTCTTTACTGCCACTTAATAGATGAAATATTTAAATTTATTTTCTGATTTAAAATTATATTAAACTGTGATGTGTTTTTTTTAATATTTTAATTTCTTTTTTTTTTTTTAACATTGAAAAGTGTTTTGTTTTCAATGTTGTTTAAGTTTTGTTCTTTTTGTATATTGTACTTGTGTCTAGGGCTGTAAGGGGAATGACCTGACTGTATCCCATGCCTCAGCAATCATACTGGAATAACTGTTAGCTTGTCTAGATAAGAGCTATTCACTTAAGGAAAGTAGAACCGTATGTCTGCAAATGGGTATAAACCAAAGCAGAGGGGCAAACAGCACAGTAACAAATTATTCCCGCGCTTTGATTTCTGGCATCTATTCTAAAAAATGCAGTTCCTTGCAGACATTGTGTCAATGTCTCTTTATTATTTTTTATTTTGTTACCCAATAATGTCATTTTGGAGTCATCTTTTGATCAAACATGAAGTATGCACATTATATTTCTCCCAGTAAACTTTCTGGGAGCTGTAATTTTTTGATGTTCGCACAACATTCTCCAGGAAATATAATCTTTGATTAGTGGGGAAAAAAAACCCAAAACGTATGGATGATTAGAAACTTTTCTTACTTATCAAGGTTTAGGAAATAGGGCCATGTTCTTGATTTGCTGAGGTTACATTCAGCAGTTTTGATTGGGGGAGAAAAGAGATGTTAAATGGGCTTTTGGAAGAGTGTGGTTCAATGAACTGGTCATTTGGGACTGTTCTGTAAATTAAAACAGTGCTTTCTAGGTTTGGTTTTGTTTATTTGCAGACAAGCAAACTGTTAAGTGTTTTAAATTAAAAAACAGATTTATTTTTTTCTTTTTAAAGCAAATAGAAGTCTGCTAATAGTGTACTTGCTTTTTCACCCCTCAATGAAAACCGGATTTCATGGGTCAAGCTTCAAAACACACTTGGTCAGTATCTCTAGGGACCCCTTGTGACCAGCCAAGTGTTGGCTCAGCTGTGTGGCCACAAGGCATTGCGCTTCACCAGCTTCTCTTTTCCCAGTTCAAACCTCTGAACAAGGACCTGTGAGGAACAGGCAGGAAGGTATCATTGAGTTGTTAGTATTACTTGCTTTACCTCAAGTGGCAACCCCTCTGCTTGGTATTTATGAGAATTTTCAGCCTTTGGGCAACTAAATCCACTTCCATTCCCATTGCAAGGCTAGAAAGACCACCAGGAAAGC
This sequence comes from Falco naumanni, assembly GCF_017639655.2. Taxonomy (NCBI): domain Eukaryota; kingdom Metazoa; phylum Chordata; class Aves; order Falconiformes; family Falconidae; genus Falco; species Falco naumanni. The sequence goes on from NC_054056.1 coordinate 40,557,153, forward strand.
AGCCAGGGGACTTCCTTATCAGCACAGATCTGGACACAGTTTATTCCCATGTGTGACTGCAGTTTTAGACACAGATCTGAAGTAGTTTTATATTACCTTTGTACTGCTGGCCATGTGGCTATGGAACCGTATCATGTGCTGCAAAACCCTTCTGAGAACTGAGGAACCATTCGGGCCATTAGCCCAGGCTAATGACCTCGTTGTGATATTTATACTGAAAGAGTTGTGAGGTCAGGGCAAAGAACGGTCTAGCACAGTATCCTCTCTCTGACAGCAGCCAGAAGGGAAAAGTACAGAAACGAGATAAGCACATAAAGTTACTTTTCCACATTATTCAACCACCCTTCAGCAATTTGTTGCTTAGAGGCTTACTAAGCCAGAGGTGGGTGGTCTTAGTGGATTTCCTCCCCCCTCCTGAATTTCTCAAATCCTTTATTCAACTCACGTCCAGCTCTGGCATCCAGCACATCCTGTGTCAATGAGGTGTACAGCTTCCCCATGTGCTGTAAGGAAAATTACTTCCTTTTACTGATTTTGCATTACCTCCCTATAGTTTAATTGTATGCCCCCTGTTCTTGCATGAGAAACATAGGAGAATGAAGAATCTTGCCTTACATTCCTTAGGCCAGTCACGGTTCTGGGCTCTGTAAAAAACACCTTTCTACCACCTTGTCATCTTTCTTCAATGCTGAAAAGTTGTAGCCTATGTAATAATTCCTGATACAGGAACGGTTCCATTCCTTGTCACCGTTTTACGTTCCTTTTGTTCCCTTGTTATTTGAGCTGCTCAGCTAGCTTCAGGACCTATGTAGTTAAAGGTGTGGAGTTCTTGGGCGTGATTGTAGTCCTTGCTAAGCTCATGCTTCTGAAGATGCTCCTGCTGTTAATACTCAAGTTAATTAGTTTACAATCAGTCTGGGAATTTATATTTTAGTTTCAGTCTCATGGTGACATTTTAGTAAGTAAAGCACTCAATAAGTAATACTCCCTGAAACACTAATGAGGTGAAAGTCAAGCTTGAGCAACTAGTTTGAGGGAAAAGAGGAAGGATATGAGGAAAAATATTTTTTTGTCAGAATATGTGTTTTCGTGTGTGTGTATACCCCAACAGAAATGCAGGTGTTTTTAACTAATGTGGTAGAAATTAGCAGCAGAATATATTTTTGTTGAATATTTTTTAAGAGATAGTGATTCTTTTGCAGCAGATGGCTACTGAACAGGTGTGCTGGCTCAACTTATGCCATTTTAATGATAATGGTTCCCTCCTTAGGTCTTGAACTATCAGGTGCTAAAGGTTTGATCCTAACAGCGCTAATCAAACCAGATTGTGCTTTTCTCTCTAATTCCACTTTGGGTTTCTGAATTAATTATATTGTCTGAATCGGAGAGGGAAACAGAGTGAAAAAAATGGTCAACTCAATTTCCACTGCCTCAGTTCACTACTGAAAGCAGCTTGCTGATTATAGCAAGGGGAAATGCTTATTGCTGATCAGCTTACTCTATACAGGGAGCTCTTGTACTAAAATGAATTATAAAATGAAGGTATAGAAGCATCATAATTTGACTAGCCAAAAGACAAAAATCTTTTACAGCTTCTTATTTGTACCATGCTGGTGTTTATGCAGTTCACAATTTAGAATTAAATCAAAGTTACACAGACTTATCTGTGTTTTCTGATCAGAATTTCGATTCATTTTCTTTGGAAACTTCATTGCATACAACAATTTCATTTTATAAGACTGTTTAACATCTCCATAAGCCAGCATTTTTCAAACTGTAATTCAATGGTGGCTGTGTAGAGATACCAGAAAACTTATCAGAATCAATGATCTCTTGTAAAACGTTGCCTCAGGTTGGCTGCCAACTAAATTGAACACCCTTGTTAACTTTATCTGTCTTTGTCACATCTTTTTTTATTGTCAAATGTATTTTCTTCAGGGAAGATGCTATGCATTTAAAACATTTAATTAGAGATGTCTTATGTGTTAGTAAATCATCGTAAATCAAATCAGCCACCCACTGCTTTGGATTCCACCTTATCCTGGATCCCTTTGGCGTAACTGTTCATCTATCAGGTCACACTGCCCACTGAATATTTGGTACCCTGCAGCACAGACCCATAGGACTTAATTCAAGTAACATCCTTCAGGAACCAAGACATGGGACACTGCCATCAGGAATGTTTCTTCTTACTCTGTTTTAAGCAGTTCAGTGGTTGCATTTGACTTCAACAATAAAGTAACTTAAAAACACCAAGCAAAAACTAAAAAAAACTACAATAATTTATTTGTAATGCAGCTTTTCTATACAGTGCAATTTTTTATGCAGAAGCTGCCAGTGTCATACCTAAAGTGTAGGCAACTATGGTTTCATTCTACACAAAGTCATGCACAAGTCTATGGGGCCAGACAGAATCCACCTGAAGGTATTGAGGGAGCTGGCAGAGCAGCTCACCAAGCCGCTCTCCATTATTATCAACAGTCCTGGCAAACTGGAGAGGTCCCAGAAGACTGGAGGTTAGCCAATGTGATGCCCATCTACAAGAAGGGCAGGAAGAAGGATCCGGAGAAATACAGGCCTGTCAGCCTGACCCTGGTGCCAGGGAAGGTTATGGAGCAGATCATCCTGAGCGCCATCACATGTCATGTGCAGGACAACTGGGGGATGAGGCTCAGCCAGCATGGGTTTGTGAAAGGCAGGTCCTGCTTGACAAACCTGATCTCCTTTTGCAAGAAGGTGACCTACCTAGTGGATGAAGGAAAGGCTGTGGATTTTGTCTGCCTCAACCTTAGTAAAACCTTTGACAGTGTCTCTGATAGCCTTTTCCTGGAGAAACTGGCCGCTCATGGCTTGGATGGTTGTGCTCTACGCTGTGTTAAAAGCTGGCTGAGCTCAAAGAGTGGTGGTGAATGGAGTTACATCTGGCTGGTGGCTGGTCACAAATGATGTTCCCAGGGCTCAGTACTGGGGCCAGTCCTGTTTAGTATCTTTGTCAATGATCTAGATGAGGGGATTGAGTGCACCCTCAGTAACTTTGCAGATGACACCAAGTTGTGGGGTGAGTGCTGATCTGCTTGAGCATAGAAAGGCTCTGGAGGGGGTCTGGATGGGCTGGACCAATGGGCCAAGGCAATAGTATGAGGTTCAACAGGGAGAAGTGCCGGGTCCTGCACTTGGGTCACAACAACCCCAGGCAATGTTACAGGTTTGGGGAAGAGTGGCTGGAAAGCTGCCTGGAGGAAAAGGCCCTGGGGGTGCTGGTTGACAGCCGGCTGAACATGAGCCAGCAGTGTGCCCAGGTGGCCAAGAAGGCCAACAGCACCCTGGCTGGTATCTGAAACAGTGTGGCCAGCAGGACAGGGGAAGGGATTGTGCCCCTGTACCTGGCACTGGTGAGGTGGCATCTGGAATACTGTGTTCAGTTTTGGGCCCCTCACTGCAAGAGGGACGTAGAGGTGCTGAAGCGTTTCCAGGGAAGGGCAATGAGGCTGGTGAAGGATCTACAAAATGTGTCTTATGAGGAGCAGCTGAGGGAATTGGGGTGGTTTAACTTGGAGAGGAGGACACTCAGAGGGGGCCTTATTGCTTTCTACAACTGCCTAAAAGGAAGTTATAGATCAGGTGGGAGTAGGTCTTTTCTCCCAGAAAACAAGTGACAGGAGAAGAGGAAACAGCCTCAAGTTATGCCAGAGAAGGTTTCAATTGGATATTAGGAAAAATTTCTTCACTGAAAGTGTGGTGAAGCATTAGAACAGGCTGCCCAGGGAGATGGTGGAATCACCATCCCTGGAGGTGTTCAAAAACTATATAAATGCGGTGCTTAGTGACATGGTTTAGTGACGGACTTCGCAGTCCTGGGTTAATGGTGGACTTGATGACCTCAGAGGACTTTTCCAACCTAAATGTTTCTGTGGTTCTACAAAAGAAATAGAATTTTTGCATGATAACATCATTGGAAATTATATTTTAAATTCATGTGAAGTTCTTCACATAATAAAATCCACAGTCTAGAATTTTTCATTGTGGAAACTTGCCCTCCCCTGAAATTAGTGAAGACTTTATTCCTTTTTACCAACAATGGTATAATGGTACATGGCAGTGCAGTCTGAGTTCCCTGTCCATCTACCAGCTCTACTTTTATTTTTTTTGATTGCTCACTGGCAACAGGGAATAGCAGTGGCAGAGAAAATCTCTTCTGACTTGGCTCCTGCTGCTCTTTCTTCCCTAGCAATTAACCAAGCTGGACCCAATGGGAAGATGCAGAGCTGCAAAGGAGAGATGGGAGGGCAGGGATGCAGCAGCAGCCCTGTGTCACCTTGTTTCTTTGCTGATGCCTGCCCTTGCGTGTTGCTCTTGGAACTGGTGCAGTGTAACTTCCATTGCTTAAGCAATGTGCATAAGAATATGGTTGCCATTTCAGTGTTTATGGGCTTATTGCAGCTTCCCCATCTAAATATCAGCAGTGAGCAATTCTAATAAAAAATAATGTGTTAGTTAGATTGCCTGTACTTAACTTTTATCACATGTATGTTGAGGAAGAGAAGTTCATTTCCTAAATTATTCTGAGACAGATTGTGTGGTTATAGAGCTAAGGAAAATCCATTAACTTTGCCATCTCCCTAAATACCCCTATATTTGTCTTTGTGTATTTGTGAGACACAGTTGTACTCACATTGCTGAAATATGCATATGAATGTGCATCTTTGTTAAAAGATTTGAAAAATAATGCTACAGGCCCATTTTTCTCATTAAAAAGTTAAAGAACTTTTTTTTTTTTCTTTCTTTCTGTATTTATGATTGGTAATCATAGCTTTTTGCTAACCATTCCAAGCAATACAGCAATTAAAGCATAGTTTAGTTAACATAAGTTCAGGTACATTGGAGAGTGAAACATCCTGTAGTAATTAAAACATAGGCATAACACATGTTTTTTTTTGTTTCTCTTTGTTATCATTAATTTAACAACTTTCTCATTGAAATTCTATTGTTTAATAGTATAATACCAAAATCACAGTGATAATACAGTAGGCATACATGATGTTATTTGACATAATCACAGGAAAATCAATTGAAGCAAATGTTCTTCCTGTCTTCATAATGTAGACAAATGGCTTTATGTTTTTGTGTATCATTCTCAGGTTTGGAAATGGCTATTCTGTCAAGGTTTGGCTTAATAAAGAAATAAGCTATCAAAGAAAGATTTTGGACTGTCTACAACTGCATTTTCCTGGAACACAGTTTAAGGTACAGCTAAAACATTATCATCATAGTATTTTTTCTAAGGCACGATTAAGTATGGGCTGGTAAGAACAATATATACACATTTGGATATATTGATCTTCTTTGAAAAACGACATATGAGCATCCTTTTTATTTTTCTATTAGGCCATACTTACAAATCTGACTTGTTATACTGATAAAATCAACTCCAAACAGTCATGTAAATAAATAGGCCCTTTCTCTGAGTCAAAATTTCCTTTTGATTTTATTGTTGATGAGTTGAACTTGCCTTTATGTTCATCTGAAGTAGGAGTGCAGTGTAGTCAACAAGAGTATTTGCTTTGATTGCTTTCTGATATGGTCCAGAGTTGATAAGTGTCAGTCTTTACTGAGATTCTTTTATTTGATACGAAGTCTTACAAAAGCCCTATGGTAATTACACTCAAAGAAAATTTCTCGAAGGCCTTTAATTATTTTGTTGTTTGGTTTTATTTGTACTTTATTCATGTTTAGGAAAAGAATCATGTAAAACTGTGACTACGTTAGATACAAACCTGTTTGTGTATATAAGCGTGTGTGTGTGTGTTTGCTAAGCCTTTTCCCAGACTGCCTTGAATCTGTGGTACAAAATTGTCCTTTAATGAAATTAACAAAATCTCATCTCAGAACATGCACAAAATGTGTGCTCTGAGTCTGATAATTTCTTTGTGCTAGCAGCGCAGACAAAATATATCCTTGTTTAAAAGCTCTCATTTTACACGTTGATCTGCAGTGAGAGCCCATTGAAGCTAGACTGGTTACAAGCAAGTGTAACTCTGTCATAATGTGCATTTACTTTTATCTGTTTTTATAAATTTTGCTTGTTTTAAGGGACAGCATCTTAACCTGCTCGAGTACCTCATACCACGAAGCCAAGGGTGCTTAGCAGAGCTCTTCAGAGTCCTAGAGAATCTCAAAGCTTTTCCTCCCATCAAACACTACTCCATTAGCCAAACCACATTAGAGCAGGTATTTTTTCTTTATCCTTTTTCTTTTTCTTTCTTTTTTTCTTTTTTTTTTTTTTTCTAAATATGCTGTGTATTGTAATTATTGATGTAGTAGAATACTGTATTGTTTGTTGGATCACCCAAATGTATGCGATAAACCAGCAGTTTAAGCCATCTGAAGTCTACACAGTAATTTCATAAACCCTACTGCTTTTACACTGGAGGGGAGCACAAAAAAAGCATTGCAAGTAAGCCTTATGTTTGTACTGTGTGCAAGGAAAATCAGTGCTTAGATGCATCTAGATCTGTGTGGAATAAGAAGATGGGACTGTGAACCGCTACTTTCACAGTCCAAAAGCTGGGATCTTACCAATGTCCTTGAAAAGGTTGAACCAGTCCCTGTGAATTACAGTAAAACTTAGGCTTACAAGGACATTTTCCTTTGAGAGTTTTCTTTTGCAGTGAGTGTCACACTGAACGTTAGGGAACAGTGGAAATACACAGACAGACAGAAGAGATCCCACTACTAAAGGTTGTGAAATCCTATTTGGGTGAAAGAACGAACAGACTTGTGGCAAGGATGGAATTTCTGGGTGGTTGTGATGTGTTACAGCATCTTCATATGCAACTTCTTATGTATTCTACAAACTCAGAGAGCTGCATCTAGTCAAAATATTAATTTTCTATGATAGATGGTGTGAACTTATTCCTTTTTCTCATGTGCAAATCATTAATGAAGTATTCTGATCTGTACTGATCTATTAACTGCTTGTAAATGATCTATTCACTGAAAGGCTGAAAATAAGGTAATTTCAGCCTGTTGATTGTTCAGGCATTGTTCACTCAAGCTTATTTCCTCTCCATTATTCATGGTGATTCATCACCTCAGTCACCTACCATTGTTTCCTTTCCCTGACTGAGTGTCAGTTTTAAACAGGGAAATCTTTCTCCTGAATAACAAACACCCTTATAATACATCCCAACTTTGTTTGCATATGAATATGATCATTTGAATCAAGAATAGCCATCTTTCCCTCTGCATTCCTTGCTGTCAGATAGATGTGTGATTAAAAAGCAAACAAGCCTTTCTGTAGTAAGGTCTGTTAAAAAAAAAAAAAAAAGGAGCTACATTAGTCATCGAATCATCGCTGCAACGTTCATAAGTACACTTTCACCTTGAAGTAGCTGAACCCTCATCTATGATGGTTATTGATGGAAACAGCAGGCTTAAGTTCCTTAGGTGTGTCATTTTGAAGCAAACTTAAACATTTGTTTCCCACTAACTTGTGTAGCAATATAATATAATTTTCATACATAAGTTGCTAAGTAATTTTACCATTATTTTTACAATTTGTCAAGCACTGTGTTAGCTGGAGAGGTGAAGAGGAATTATTTCTAGAGTTTACAAAACATATCTCTAGAGAGGTTTCCTCAACATCAACTATTAATTTTTGTGTCACTAAAGCTTAGGAAAAGAACTGAAAATGTCATCAGCTACGTCTCTGAAGTTTCAGTTCAAGCACTGTTATTTTGAAAGTCCTACTTTTTTCATGTCTTACAGGTATTCATTAATTTTGCTACACAACAGCAAGGAGTCTCACATTCTTCACAAGAATCTCCTGTTGTTCATCATGACCACCTGCCAGTCTAGGCTCAGAACAGAATACAGCTTCAGCAGCATGTGTGTGTATATTTGTGTATACATATGCCCATTTTACATGCAATAATTTTTCAGCTGTTAACAATCTGTGCATGAGAAACAAATTGTAGAAGCAGAGGTGAGTTTGCATTTGTAGGCTAGAAGGAATGCTACCAGTTCTGAGTAAAACAAGAAACTGGTTACATGCAGACCAAAAATCTGCCAAAAACTAATGCTTTTTAATTAACTGCAATTTTATAACATAAATGGCCTAATTAATACAGCTTTGTGTATTAAAAAAAATCAAAAAAGGAAAAAAAAGGCTCATTTGTAATGTCATGAAATGTCACAGTGTATAGTAGATTTTTTTTGTGTGTGGTGACTACATTCGACTACAGTAATCTTTTGTATGCACACTCAATATCTAATTTTTACATTATAAGACAAGAAAACCCCATTGAATGGTAGCAGTAGCTGGGCTATCATCCTATATTTGTATTTAATGGCACAGATTGAGAGCCTTTTGACTTCTGTATTAATTCAGTTCTGTGTTGTGACAAGCTAAATTAGCTTTTTTATTGTATAAAGGATGCATTATATTCCATAAGGTTTTATGTTAAAGAGGTTATTAGTGTATTAGTCTGCCCCCAGTTATCTTAAGTAAATTTAACAAGGTTTCATAAATCATACTTGACAATGGGTTTTCCCTTATGCCGGCAGGTTGCTGCTGGAGGAATTCTCAAGTATCTTTGTAATGACTTATTTCCTTTTTCTTATCTTGTTTCTTTTTTTTTTTGCAAAAAGGAAGTAAAAATGCTGTTTAATAGGCATGTTAAAGGAAAATAAGATAAGCATTCAGACATTGAGCAATGAACTTTTCAATAAATGTATATTATGATGCTAGATACTTCAGATAAGGCCATGCCACAGCCTTCAACCTATACATGCGTAAAAAAAGTGAATATTTAATGAATAAAATCCCCTTGTGTATTGTAATGGGAGAAAAAATTACCAAAAATTTTGGAGTAAACTGCTTCCTCTTTCAAAACAAATCTTCGCAGCTCCTGTGAAAAGTGGCTGATGCCACTTTTATTAGACTACGTTTTCTGATAGTTGAAATTGTAGAACCGATGGCTTAGAAGTGAATTGCTGCAATATAATTCTGGGGTAGGCAGGGGAGGGGGAAGTCTACTTTAAGATGGAAGAACTTGATTTTAAATAGACAATTTTGCAGTGCTGCTGCTCTAATTCCTTGCTGTACCATGATGGAATATTAAAAAATACATTCTTGTGGTTTAGGGTTTGCAAGCTGACTCAGAACACAGTTTATTGAGGCTTGACTCATTGGTGTGTTTTTGGCCCACTATGCTTTTTTAAAGTCAGAATTCAGATTACCTATTTCTATAAAGGTGAATTTAAATCCTGGAAAACTAAAAAAAAAAAAAAAAAAAAAAGGAAGATTTACAGTCTTGATCTGCATGTACATATAGGTCAGAGTGAGCAAGCTTATGAAACTGTTTTATCATTACAACGGCTTGGTATATACAGCCTGCTGCATAATATTAGAGCTCTGCCATGGTCCTCAAGATCCAAAGCACTCAAGAGCCATTAGATCCCAACAGTCACCATGCTGGGAGAAATGCCATGGCACAATGGGGTGGCCATGTTTGAGGTGAAACCGGTTATCTTTAATTTCTGCACGAGGCTGAGAGTGGAAGGTTTCTGAAGTTCCCAGTTCAGAACAAAAAAAGGTCAATCTTACAAAGCAGAGTGTGAAAGAAGTAGTGGAGGTGAAAGAAGGCGGCGGCAGATGTAGGAAATTTGGGCAGAAATAGGGTTATGCTGTTGAGAGTGTCCTGCTTTCTTCCACCCTAAGATCCTGAAATAAACTGAAGGTACAAGGCAAAGCCAAGAATCTTTGAGTTATGTCTCAACAGAATAACATTTCTGGACCCCTTGCTCAGATGGAAAAAGTAGAAGGGAATGTATGGGATGAACACGTGCACAGAGCTTTTTTATTTTTTTTCCTGTTGGTACGTTAATTTGTAAATTGCTGACATTATGATTGATTAGCCTTTTTTGGTTTTTGTTTGTTTTCATAAACTAATATCTCTCAGCCATCACAAGTACTTAAAATATGAAACATACACAAGGAAATTTAGAGGATGGATTTGGGAAAGGAGATGGTGCCAGTTCTTGGGGTGTGAGGCAGTTGAGCCAAAAAGTCTGATTTGTACGAAATTGTGACATGAGTGCCTATTCCTGCTTAGGAAATGTGCCAGGGAGCTGAATTAATAAAGCAGTCGTGCAGCTTGCTTAGACCAAGGGAAGCATAAAAACATACAAGACTCACTGTGGTGAGACTGAAAAACAGTAGCCTAGCTGAATACTTAGATAGGGGAGCTTTTTCAAGGTTTGGCTGTGTAACACTAATTAAATGTCATTTTTTTCTGATTAAAATGTGAAAGATTATATTAGTTTAATAGATGAATACAGTAAATAAAGTTTACTTCAGATTGATGGTTGAGTAAATTCAGTTAACAGAGTTTTTCTTTTTTTAAATTGCTTCATATGCATCTCAGGAGAGCCAATTTAATTCGGCAAGTAGCAAACAATGTCTGTCTACCAAACCTTTATGGCTGAAGAAGGTCAAAATCTAATTGAGTTCCAGAGTACTGGGCTCTGTCTCAGAGGATATTTTCCCTCTCTTTGACTTGCTGCATTCCTGACGTATGTAAGTTTCAATAAAAGTCTTCTGAAGATTTTTCAGGGTTTAAAAAATTTAAATAATAATAATAATAAAATAATTCCTAAACTAGGAGTTTAGACAGAAAAGGTCACTTATACATTAATGATGGAAGAATCTTCGTACTCATTAATCATGCAGAAATATCTCTTCTTCTAACACCTCTGTGTTTTGAATCAAAGACAGCTGAGGATTTTAAACAATAACTTCTCTTGTGAGATTTTTTTAGGAAAATTTCATGTTCTTTCAACTGGAAATTTCGCTGACTATGAAAGTGTGGCCTTCACCTTGACTCATAAAATACAATTAAGCTAAAAATTAGAAAATCAGCTGAATATCTGAAATGCTCAATACTGAAATCAGGGAGATTGTTTTCATTCTTGTAGGGGACTATTCCCCTATCTAAGTCAAAAGATGGGCTTCTGCCAATCATAGAGCACATTGTTTCATGCCCTAATTTAATTGTCATACAATTATAGAATGAGGTGGGCAAAAATAAACTGTAGGTCTGAACCTTACATCAAAGTACCACAAATGCAGTGGAGGAGGAGGGGTGGTGGTAGCAGTGGATAGGATGGTGAAAAGTCATGCACTGTCATTTTGAATCTGGCTACATATTAAATTTCTGTCTGGATTTTTGTCCTGAGAGGAAAGAACTTATTTTTCTGGCTTGGTTCAGTCATGACCAAAGATGATAAATTTCCCGCAGCATAGCAGAAGACCTGTAATGTGATTTCCAGCAGAGGAATTGGGCACCCTTTGAGCTTGTTGGTCCTTGTGAAATTTGAATCTCTGGGGCTTGAAATCTCATAAATTAGGGAGTTAAATCTGACTTTCTAGAACTGCTCAACTCCTAGATCAGTCTAAACCCAATTTAAGTAAGAATATTGCTTTCCTGGTCTTTTCCTAGAAAGTAGTAAAGCTGACACTTGCTTTGGTTCAGTTTAATATGATTTAATCTTTTTATGTCAGAACTTTCTATTTTTCTTTCTAAAGAACAGGGAGATCAAAGCTAGCAGTGCAAAGATCTTGCTATAAGTGATTGAGAGCTGACTAGGTCAGACAGCTTTCCTGAGACCTACAAAAACTGAAAAGAAAATGCTTCCTGTGTTGTGTGTTGGATACTTATATTACAAATAAAATTGATACTACAACTCCAGGGAGGGTGGGCAGCAGGTACAAAGCAGAAATCACAACTATCTTATTCTTGCATGGAAAGAACAGTCTGCTACTATCAACAGGCAAATTACTGCTGAATGTTTTAACAGATGAATTCTTCATGCTGAATAATGATATGGATCACTGAAAGAAATCCAAGTATTTTTCTTCTTTATTAAATTTTTGTATTACAGTGAATATTGTTCCAGCAGTACCCTCATGCCTATTGCTACATGGAAATACATGTTGGGGTAGATTCTGGCCCCTTTCACAATGGCTCTGTAAAAGCATTAATCAGACATAGGCACTATAGACATGTATGGACTTCTTTAGCTTAGGCAGATCAAAGCACCAAGGTTCATATCTACTTTCCCACAGAATACAGATAGAAAAAAGGAGATACAAGCTATATAGGCAAGTGATTAAGTCAATAGTTGAGGTTTCCATCTGCAACTAGTTTATTCCAGCTATAGGACACCATACATACGTCATTTTGCTGCCTGTTAGGCTGCTGGTGCATGCCATGGACAATTTAAAGAAGTGCCTGAGGATTCAGCTGACTCTGAGGTACCCAACAGGAAAAGAATAGGAATATCTAACGTGCTATGGAATAAGGTAAGATCAAACAGGAGCCCTTCCACCTTCATGTTGAGGCAATAAATGCTACTTTATAATTAAGTGTAATGCATATAATTCAAGAGAACTATCAGAAACGTTTTTTCCTTTAACTTGTGTTAGAATAGAGAAATTGCAAACCTTATTTCATATAGCATTTTGATACCATGCTTAATCCCTATTGTGTATCCCTTACTATATGCAATAACCAGACCCCCAAACCCCTCAACTCTCTCCTCAGACATCAATCTTTTGCAGCTTGATTCACCTTCTACAAACTGTGAAAGTTTGTGGGTTTTTTTTCTTTAATTTTATTCAGATCTGGTTCTTAAAACTTTAATAACTATAGCTGAGAACTTAAGTGAAGGAGTGTGTGACATTCATACTGAATCAAATGGAATATGCATGTAATGGTCTAGCTGAGCAGTTGTAGTCATCTAGTACTTTGTAGCTGGTGATAATTGTCTAATAAGAACCTGAAATTGTTTTCTTAGGAGTCTGTTAATATGAATAATTCTGGTATCAATGTGTGGATCCAAAATACATTTTAATCTAGAGAAGAGGGTATTCTCAGTATATAAAAGGTTAGAATCAAGGTCATGCACAACATTTTGAAGAGTTGTTTCGTTGGAGTGGTTTTCCTCTCCCAAAGTTAATTGTGCGATTAAAGTGGCACTTGTCAGTGGCCATCTAGTCACTGAAAATACTGATGGCCCAGAGCCAAGATTGTTTACATGCTGGTCATTGAGACAAGCCTATGCTCCCATTTCAGTAGTCTCTTTTTCACTAACTGCATGCTTTAGATGAACTGGTAGTAAAAGTTAATGCACAGAATTATATTTTCAAGTCTTTGCAAGCTGTGCAATTAGAAATGGATTTTCTACATGTTCAGCAACTGGCTAACGTAGAAGATTTTAAGTATTTCCATATATTAAATACTTTAAGTAAATCTTTAAAATAGTATTCACAGAAATGTGTTACAAAGTTATGAGTTATTGTATGCATACACTATATAGACTTCTACCTTAAATCTAAGTGTGAATAAATAGGTCCATAATTATGTATTTCCAATTGTGAAAAGGATAGATTTAGCTTTAACCCATTTGGACACTTTTGATTCTACGGTTCTGACAATTATCCAAGATATTTCTATTATTCATGACAACTTTAAGAAAAACATAACTATTTCCATCTTTAAATTTTCAAAACTTAAGAATTCTGACAGTTAAATTTTATTTATAATGTGATACTTTTCCTGAATTTGAAGTTGGGCTTGTCCCAATGCCAGGCTAAATAATGATCATAAAAGCACAAGAACTCTGAGGTTGTTGAAGGATGGGAGGAACAGAGGAGTGCTGTCCAGTGAGTGTGTCATCTTGAGCCCCATGGCTGCTTTATTTCATGAGGAATGAAAAAAAACTTATAACAAGTGAGTACTATCCAAAAAGTTTAGTTAGAAATGTATGTTATTGCAAGACTTTCTAGCAGTGAGATGAAAAGTGTTATAAAACAATTGTTTTGACTTTTCATTCACCTGTTTTTGCTTTTAGAGGAAACCAACAGACTAACCCCAAAGAAACTTGATCTGTTTTCCCAGTTATGAACTCTTTACTGGAAATAAAGATACCAATTCACAGCAGAGCTTCAGGTATCACAGTTAAACAAATAAATAACTTCCAAAGCTGGTTTCAGATCAAGTGCAACCATATACTAACAATGCCTTACAGATCTATTTTTTTAAAATCCTTCATATCTACTCTTTTGTTGTGCCAAAGAAACAAGTGTTAGCTGGATCAAATGCAGAAGGTGATTGGAGACATTTTATACAACAGTGTATTCTTATTTCAAGCAAATTGCAGTAGATAGGATTGGACAACGAAATCTGCAATCCAGATGCATGATGTGTCCTGAAGGCACAACAGTCCATGGTTTCAAAAACTTTCTATAAATAGTCAAAATAGTTTTATGAAACAAGAAGGAAAGCACAACCTCACTTGTCTGAGGTTGCAAAGGAGGATAGTGGCAAAATTAGGGAAAGAACCCGTTTTTCTTTTTCCCCAAGGTTAGTAAAACACATAAGCAGTCTCGTTACTGAGTTTAGACAGAGCTGTTTCACCTGAGTATCTGGATTTTTTCAGTCCATTGGTCATATAATAAATACAGGTTTCACTGTATTTCAGGCTAAATAGAGAAGGGCTGTGTACTGGAAAATAAGACACAGAGTCTTACCCATCAGTCATCAGTCAAACCCATGCATGCAGCCAGGGCAAAAGAGAGAGAGTGGGACAGAAAAGAGGAATGAAGTTAAGAAAAGAGGGAATACAGCAAAAGACATTTCTGAGACAGAAATTCTGTTGCTGAAAGATAGGAGTGGAGGAACCTTGGAGGTAGCCTGCCACTGGTGATGTCTTTCTCAGAGCCAAAGGGATAAAAGAGAGGTCATGTAAAACATTTTGAGGAGGGAAGGATAGGGCTTTCATAAGATAGCAAAGAAAATCTTTAATACTGTGCAAAAGAAACCTGACATAATATGATGTTAATTTCCTTGTTTATATATATGAACACAATTAGGCCAGTTTACTTTCCATTTGGAGGGTTGCTTACTACATATGGATGTGGCTGTATTCTGTTGATCAACTACAACCCTGCTCATTTCTAAGACTTTTGGGTTTATTTGATTTTTAACATCCTGTTGTCCAATAGAAATTATAGGATGAAACACTAACACATCAGGATGGAGAATTCTGTATTCCCAGGTAAGCATGGAGCAATAGGGAATCAGGACCTGGCCTTTGGTGGGAACTGGGCTAATTTACTGTGGTGGGTTGACCCTGGTTGGATGCCAGGTGCACATCAAAGCCACCCCACCCTATTACACCCCTCCTCAGCTGGACAGCAGAGAGAAAATACAAAGAAAGGCTCATGGGTCAAGATAAGGACAGGGAGAGATCACTAATGGGCAAAACAGACTTGACTTGGGGAAATTAGTTTAATTTATTACCAATCGAAACAGAGTAGGATAATGAGAAATAAAACCAAACCTTATGACACCTTCCCCCCACCCTTCCCTCCTTCCTGGGCTTAAGTTCACTCCTCATTTTCTCCACCTCCTTCTGCTCAGCAGCACAAGGGGACAGGGAATGGGGGTTTCTGTCAGTTCATCACACGCTGTCTCTGCTGCTCCTTCCCTCTCAGGGGGAGGCTCCTCACACTCTGCCCCTGCTCCAGTGTGGGGTTCCTTCCACAGGAGACAGCATCTGTGAACTTCTCCAATGTGAGTCCTCCCCATGGCTATATAGTTCATGAGCTGCTCCAGAATGGGTTCCCCACAGGGTCACAAGTTCGGTGAGCAAACCTACTCCAGGCTGGGCTCTTCTCTCCACAGGGCTACAGGTCCTGCCAAGAGCCTGCTCCAGTGTGGGCTTCCCATGGGGTCACAGCCTCCTTTGTGGGGACCCACCTGCTCTGGTGTGGGGTCCTCCATGGGCTGCAGGTGGATATCTGCTCCACCATGGACCTCCATGGGCTGCAGGTGGACAGCCTGCCTCAGCATGGGCTTCACCACAGGCTACAGGGAAATCTCTTCTCCAGCACCTGGAGCACCTCCTGCCCTCCTTCTGCACTGACCTGGGTGTCTGCAGGGCTGTTGCTCTCACAGTCTCATTCCTCTTTCCAGCTACAGTTGCTGTTGTGCAGTAACTTTTTCCCCCTTCTTAAATAAATATGTTATCAAATAAGTGCTACAACTGTCCCTGATGAGCTCAGCCTTGGCCAGTGGTGGGTCCATGTTACATCTGGCTAGCTTTGGCTCCATCAGACATGGGAGGATCTTCTGGCATCTTCTCACACAAACCACACCTGTAGCCCCTCTTCTACCAAAACCTTGCCATGCAAACCCAATATGTTGAGCAACTCATAGAGCTTGACCCTATGTATTCTTTGCTATTGTTTGTGCTGCTTTTTGTTGCCAAACACATCCCTGAAAAGAATGAATCAAATTCTGTTTTCTCAAGAATGTGTTCCCATAAAAGTTCAGTCAGGACTTGGCAAGACTGTGGTAAAATATCTGATTTTGCCTGTTCCAGAAGTTGGTTCAGATCTTCAAGAAGACATAACAGGAAAAAAACAAACAAACAAACAAACAAAAAACCCACACACATTTTGATGACACCAAGATGGGTGGTGTGGTTGATAATCTAGGGGGAAGGGATGCTGTCCAGAGAGACCTTGACAGGCAAGAGAAGTGGCCCCATGCAAACCTCATGAATTTCAACGGGGCCAAGCGTAAGGTCCTGCGCTTGGGTTGAGGCAGTCTCAAACATGGATACAGGCTGGAGGATGAGTGGACTGACAGCATCCCTGAGGAGAAGGACTTGGGGGTATTGGTGGATGGAAAACTGGCAATGGTGAATTGGTGATGAGCTGGCAATGTGCACTAGCAGCTCAAAAAGTCAATCACACCCTGGGCTGCATCAAAAGAAGCATGGCCAGTAGGTCAAGGGAGGTGATTCTCCCCTTCTAGTCTGCTCTCATGAGACTCCACCTGGAGTACTGTGTTCAGCTGTGGGACCCCCAGCATAAGAAAGACATGGACCTGCTTGAGTGGATTCAAGGGAGGGCTACAAAGATCATCAGGGGGATGGAGCACTTCCCCTAAGAGAACAGGCTGAAAGAGTTGGGTTGTTTAGCCTAGAGAAGTGAAGGCTCTGGGAAGACCTTATAGAGTCTTTTCAGTACTTAAAGGAGACCTACAGGAAAGATGAGGTGGTACTTTTTATCAGGGAATGTAGTGATTGGACAAAGATATTAAACTGAAAGTGGGTAGATTAGATATTAAGAAGAAATTCTTTATGGTTGAACTCAATGATCATAGATGTGTTTTCCAACCTAAAAAATTATATGATTCTACTGTGAGGGTGGTGAGACACTGGAACAGGTTGCCCAGAGGAGCTGTGGATGCCCCATCCCTTGAAGTGTTCAAGGCCAAGTTGGATGGAACTTTGAGCAACCTGGTCTAGTGGAAGATGTTTCTTCCCCATGTCGGGAGGGATGGAAAAAGATGATCTTTAAGGTCCCTTCCAATCCAAACCATTCTAGGATTCTACAATTTTCCTGTTCATATAAAATTGCATCATTTTCTTCTCACTTGCTTCCCTCATACCCTGTTCCTTGGATCCAGCTCATGTGATCATGATTTGGTTTCATTCCCATGTGTATGCTCTGTTTACAAATTAATATATAAAGAATTTTATATGTTACACAACATTTTATCTCAATATTAAATTAATCTTCTAATGAAGTTGTGGCTGCAGATAAGAAGGCAGGGAGGTGACTTTTGGCCTTAAGACGATGAAGAAACATGATTCAGTGTTTGAGAAAGAACTGACTACGCAGCTGTTATTAAAGGCTGACTAGAGGCTATGGTTTTATTATACAAAAAGGTGTAATGGAAAAGAATAAAGGGCAAAAGACCAGCAACATTCCATTTCTCCAAACACTAACAAGCCCTCAGTTATTCATTTGCAATTAAAGTTCACTGAATTAGCTACATGAGAACAATAAAACATGGGTTCTCTCAGGCATATTCTCAACAACAGTGTTAGAAAAGAAAGGTTTGATAGGGCAAAGAATGAAAGTACCGTGACTTTGAACTTGCTCAGTAAATTGATTCAGTTTGGATTTTTCCATCGTCTGTGCACTTTCTCCTTTCTTTGACTTCTGTGCCTCACACCTTCAGGTGAGAGTAGCAGGAGCACAAGGATCTGCTACGTGTCTGAACTCAGAGATGGAGTCTGACAGCAGATATCTAATGTTACTCTGTGCCTGAAGGGTGCATGTCTCTAGAAAGTGGAAAGAGCCCTCTTTTTAATCACTCCAAGATATAGACTGTATGAAGAATAGGAAAGCTTCTTGCTGGTAGCCTTGCTCCCTTATAAATATCTGTGACTACATACTTATAGATGTAGCAGAGAAACTACCACAATTTTTTCAGGAAGGACATTTGCACCAAGGCTGTATTTGCTAGGACTTTGCTCAAGATTCTTCTTCTTTTAATAGGCTTTTATCAATAAATGTTTTCAGTCATTGGCTTTTACTCCACTGCTGTCAAGCTGCAGCTCACTTAATGTTTTTTTGGTACTACGTGTTACACGGTCTTTAAATACACCAGAGCTGAGGCTGCGAGGTTTTTCTCTGAGGGAAGTATTTCCCTTGATAGCTGCTTTGCCTTTTGCTCACTATACTGGGTGCCAGATCTTGGATATGAAAAGCTTCCCCTAAATTGTCTTTGTAGGGAATACTGAAGAGCGGAGACATTTTCTGTAGATCATTACTCTGTTTTACTTCTGCTAAATCATTAGAGCATTTTTTCTAAATAAATTAGCTACTCTTGGAAAGCTCAAAAACATTGGCAACGTCTGTCTTCTGTTCTGCTCAGTGTATTGGTGTCTTCCATTAGAGGGTGCATCAGTAGGTGTCAGATGAAAAACACCATGCTCAGGAAGAGCACTGAAGAAAACACTGACACTTCTGCAGTGTTCCCAAAAAATGTATGTAGAGGTCCATTTATTAAAGATTTTTTTTCCTAGTTGTTCACAGGAGTAGCAACTGTTTAGAAACATAATATTAACAGAAAGCAAATTTAGAGTTCGTTTAGGCCAACATTCCAAGATTCAAGGGTAACAGTCAGAGCTGGTCTTGCTCTTTCACTGTCATGTACGTTGCCTATGTGCCTGACCAGATCTAAGTGCAAGGGTTTGAATCTATAACTGCAGAAAGTTATGGAGGGCTTTTGGCAACTAATTTTCATTGATAGCACTACAAATTAGTTTTAGTTGATTTCATGGGCTGGGGAAAAAATGTCAGTTTGACTGCTAGCCTTTGTTCATGTTACTTTGGAGATGGTAAACAATGTGCATGTCTCAGAGAAAGGTCCTTGTTGACACAATCAAGAGCCCAAATAGTAAACGTGTCTCAAAAGTTATAGACAGGTTGTCAGGCTTTTTCAAGTGTGTCTGAGCAGACTTGGGAAATCTATTATAGATTCATTTTTTTTCTGTTCAAGGTTTGAATCTTCTGAGGCCAGAATAGGTGGGGCTGTGATTACCAGTTTGACTGTTGTCCTCTGGTCAGTCCTTTCATTTTGAACTGAATGGGAAATGTAGAAATGTACAAAATGCTGCAGGTGACCCCAGTTGCTGCAGTTTCTGACTCTGTTGCCAAGCAGCATAGAAAATGGTTATGACGCTGATTTAGATCACGGTAATAAAGAGTGACATAAAAGCAAATAGTCTGTTTACATGTAGCCCTTTGGCTTTAATGAAGCCCAGAGGGCTGTAGCAGTCCAAGTCTTAATTATATTAAGACTGCAAATCTGATGGCAAGAGCCATCTCAAAAGGACAATACCTGCCTAGAAAAGCTACTGTGCTAGGTGTAAAATAGATAAATGTCTGAAAACAATAGCAGTATACCAGCGAGCATGAAGAAACCAAGGACATGTTCTTTTATGCAGTTTCTTCCAGCAGAAAGCATTTATGTTAGCTAGCAGCCTTGCAAAGGTGGAACTGTGACTGTTCAGGATACAACAGTACTTTTCCCCTATTATTTGGTTTGGGGAAAGGAACAACCCTTATATGGACTTTCCATATGTTGTAATATGTT
Source organism: Falco naumanni (assembly GCF_017639655.2). Taxonomy (NCBI): domain Eukaryota; kingdom Metazoa; phylum Chordata; class Aves; order Falconiformes; family Falconidae; genus Falco; species Falco naumanni. The sequence goes on from NC_054056.1 coordinate 40,577,177, forward strand.
CTTTTTCAGGGTCATCTGGTCTGAAACTATTGAAATTTCTCTACTGAAAAACATTGTCAGTTACCTTTTACAAAGAATAACAAATATTCTTTGATACTAAACCAGTTAAATACAAGCCATTCTTCTGGTGGTTTTTTGTTTGTTATTCCTGCTCTCTTTTATTTTTCCTTTCTCTTTTCTTTTGTGTGTGTGTGTGTGTGGGGTGGTTGTGTAGGGTTTGTCATTTTTTTATTTTTTATTTTTTCATGTGGGAAGGTATGAAGATTGGGAGCAGAAGAGGATGAAAAAAATATTTTTGGCTGTGAAGTTTTCCAAACAATGTAGATCTTTTAATACAATGTTAAGCTTCTACTTCCCCTCCCCACTCCCCCCCCCCCAAGTCCACCAAATGAAAATTACCCTGAAAATTAACCCCTTAAGTGCCTTTGAAAATTCTATGCACTTTACCCTAAAAATTTGATCAAATAAATATAAACACTTATTTTGGTAATAGATATGTTTACTTATCTGTGTAGAGATTTTATATGGTTTTACCTTGTAAGTGCAGATAAAATATTTACTCTATTTAAATAAAACTTCATTCTCCTCAAACATATTGCATTCCATTTTCTTACCAAAGCCAATAAACCCAAATATATGAAATACTATGCAGTAGGTAAAAGGAAATATATTTTGGTCAGATGTGAATAACAGATTAGAAGAATCTTTATTTCATTTTTATCTTGCTTTGATCTGAAACCGAACTATGAGCAGCCAGAAACATTAAAGACTGGGAGGAAATAAAGATGACTCATTTTCTTGATTCACATTTAATTGATTTTCTAAAGAAGGGAATATGACCCTGTTTGTTAAGACAGCATTATGTGAACACCCTTTAAAATGTTTTGAGTTGATTTCTCAAAAGGTACATCTGTGTATCAAAAGGATCTATCACTGCATCAGTGATTCTGCCTTAGGCACAAAGCTAAAACTTTCTCTGGTATTCCTTGTTATGTTACAATTTTTCCTTCTAGGTAGCAGTTGGCTTAAATCTGCCTTCCAAGACTTAGGCATATATCATGGAGAAGGAAATAGAGTTTGGATTTAAGTACGCAAGTGAAAAAATTTGCCCTCTTGATGTATCATTAAAGAATATGATGTTCAATTAGATACAGGAACTGGAAATAATATTTATATTTTCAGACCACCATTGTCTATGGCAAGCTTGATAAAGTAATTTGTAGATGTGCAGAAAAGAAGAAAGTGTCTTATTTTATATTGTTCTGATCCAAGATGTTCCTATGCATAGAAAAAATAGCTTTTGAAAATGTCTTTGAAAACTATGAGAAGCAAGGGCTCTGCTCTTCCCCATCTCTGATTTAGACAGTGGCAGGAGGATTGGGCCGATGAAGTAGGAGTCCCTTTATGTTTTATCGCCACGGGGATATTTTCATCTTGCCACTGGCAGAAGTCAGACTGGAAAAACTACAAGTGCTTATTTTTTAGGCTCTGCCAATGTTTTGATTGCAGAATAGTGTTTTCCACTGTAGATTCTGCAGATGCTTATACCGTAACTATGTCTACTCATCAGCAAGCTAATTAACACAGTCTTGTCTTGCTAGCTTGACTTTTCAGACTTCAGCTTGTTCCACTGAGGTGACTGGGAGCAACATTGTTTTAGGTAGATTAGAGTTACAGCCAGCCAGCATGTCATTCTGTGTGCATGTTTTTGATCTGAGCATTGCAAATTTTCTTTTTAAAACTAAAGGTGAAGCTTTCAAATGTAGCAGCAGTGGTGTTTGGGAAAGGGTGTAGATTTGGTGGTTGCTATCCTGTGCTACGTAGCAGTGCTGCTTCTCATATACAATCAAGTAATTCAGGCATTCATTATTCAGGAATACTGCCATATATATCAGGCTATAAGTGTTAATGATGACAGCTAGTGGAGGTTTGCTTCTCTTTTAAGCTTGAAGCTAATAGTCTCTAGTTTTATGTATCTGCATCATGATACAGATAAGCAACCAAGTACAACATGCATGGACATTGTTTTCTTTGGTTATAGGAATGTTTACTTGATTATCACAACTTAGGTCTATGGCACCAATGTCAAACTAAAATGTGTGCTTAAAAGCAGGAAAAAACTCTTCGAGTGTGACAGAGCACTGGAACTGGCTGCCCAGAGAGGCTGTGGAGTCTCCTTTGCTGGAGGCAATCAAAACCCACCTGGATGTGACCCTGTGCAGCCTGCTCTAGGTGACCCTGCTTTAGTAGGGGGTTGGACTAGATGATCTTTACAGGTCCCTTCCAAACCTGGCCATCCTGTGATTCTGTGTAATGCATGTATATCTACTTTGTTTCTCAAGTTCAAATATCCCTTTGTCTGCAAATGATAATCATAATAATTTGAGCAATGTAAAGGACCTTACAACAAATTGGATTACTTAGTGGCATGCCAGGTGAAGATTTACATTTCAAATTATTGCCATAATAGTCACTCTCGGTTCTTTCCTATCAAGTCACTTTGGGTGGACGTGATAGGAAAGGAAATAATGAAAAAAAAACCTGGTTAGGGTTAGGTTTGTTCATGACTTCTCAGAACACCAGAGGGAGTAAGAAGGTAAACTTCTTGAAAAGCAGCTGCTTCCTTGGAGGTTGAATCCTTAGAAAGTAAGTTTGCCATACCAGCCAGGTAATTAAAACGGAGGCTATTACACCATTAAAAAACAAACAAACAAACAAACAAACAAACCACCACCCAAACAAAAAAAACCCAAACCAAACAAACGAAAATCAAAATCACAGTGATCTCTTACATGTTTCTGGGGTTTTCTTTGTCTGTTGTGGTTTTTTTGGTTGGTGTTGTTCCCCACTGCCCCCCGCTGCCACCCCCACCCCACCCCCCCAAATACTACTAGCATTCTTCTCCCCCCCCCCCCCCCCCCCCCCCCCTTTTGTTTATTGTTTTGAGAGGATGCTTTTGTTTTTATGTCTCTGAATGCTGACTGTGTGTTCATCTAGGCTAATACTAATGGACTGGCTGTGATGGAAATCAAAGTCCTTGTTTCTCCTCATCAGAGACCCCTTTAGGCAAATGTTAACCTGCCAAAAGCATGTGCATTCCAAGGAAGATTTGCAAATGAACTAGTTGTTTCCCATGAACAGTATTCCCTGACCTAAATATTTCTGTGCTAAAAAAAAAAAAAAAGAAAAGAAATGGTATGAACTAAGAGGCTATTACAGAAAATATTTTCTCTAGTGTTCCCTTTGCCCACTCAGATTAATATTAACTATTTCTAGAGTATGAAAATAAATTCTGGTGAGTACAGCATTTCATTGTGGTTATTCAAAGAACTGGCCCTGTGACTATAAACTGATGTTTTACCTAAGTGGATTAGCCCGCTTGCATGTTCTTTTAAATAACAATCTGCTAGTAGCATTGGAAAGTCAAAGACAATTGGGGAAATATTCTCATCTTAATGTGTTGGATATTGCCAGCTGACTTTTTTTTTTTTTTTTTTTTTTTTTTTTTTTGTGAACAACATTGCCAGTATAATGAATTGTGAATGCAACTCTGCAGTACTGAAAAAGCCTGTTTTTCATGTGGCACCACAAGCACCATGACAGTAAATTAATTTAAGTGCTTTCTTTCCAGTTTTCCTCTATCTCTCTAGAAATCTTAAAACACTGGTTTGAATAAATGAAGAGCAGGCCAAGTGTGGAGATGCAGCTGATCCTTGGTCTACTATTGTACAGTCTGAGGCAACTATGAGCTTACACACACTCCTAGGGCCTGTGGGGAAGCTGGGTACAGGCAGATGGCTGCAACCCTTGCTAGAGGAATACTATTAGACAGAGTCTGTGTAGCAGGTGGTACCAAGTACAGAGAGCTGGACTTATGTCTCTCCCAGCTTGCTGAGAGATGCTTTATTTGGACTTTACAGTGTGATAAACGCAGTCATTATTCATGTCAAAAATAGAATGTAATTGTTGTACCCTGTGTAAATCTGGGACCTGTATCGCAGTTGTGGTGAGTGGGCACGTGTGGTTTTCCTTTAAGACAATGTGATGGCTTCCCCTTCCCCTGAGGCAATCGCTGCTTGGAAAAGCCCACCGAAGGAGATAAGGAAAGTGAAACCATGCCAGAGAAGGACCACTGAAGGAGACAAAGACCTTAGGATTTGAAAAAGCACGCCAAAGGAGAGCCAATAGGAGGAGAAGGTGTACCCTAATGACCCAATGGGGAAAGAGCGGGACGGACATCCAGCGAGAAGAGATTGGTCAAGATCCGGGCATAAAAGATGCTGCTTTTAGGACTTAGGTGTGGTGGAACTAACTGAGTTCTCCGCGCACCCAGCGCTGTTTTTGCTTATTGTTTCTCAACCTAAATTGATTGAACCCAAAATAAAATTGTTTTAATTGTTATAGTTTATAACAACAGCACTGTCAGCAGGAGGCAGGACACATTCCCATATACAGTTGTTTCCCCTAAGGCTGAAGTGGGGAGAAACTCTCTGCATGCCTTTTCCCCTCATCTGATTCCTTGACACAGGAGCAGCCACTTTAAGACTTCCATGTTGACTGTATTGGTCCTGCTCTTGCAATACTTCTGCTACACGTAGCAACAATATGACAATCATCAGTGCCAATTCTTACGCACAGGACTAATGGTAGCATGAAAAACAGTGCATAGTGAGATGTGGAGCTCTTTTAAGTAGTTCTTTATTGCATGCAGACAGCACATTTTACTTCAATATTTGTGAACTTGTAGCTTTGTTGTAATAGTTTCTGCCTTGCAATTGAATTCTCCCTTGAAAACTGAAAAAAACCCCACCGAGAACAATCTCTTTATATAAGCTTATTTCTTGACCATATTTGTTGATATCTGTTATACCTCAGCTTTTTGTGCTGCTACTGTTACAGTAAGCAAAAGTAAGACAATTTATAGCAGCTGATGATTGGCCTTGGTGGCCAATTCCTTGGTGGTACATTCCCAGCTACCTCTTTAATTTCTCAGTTGCTGCTGGTAAGGAGTTTGGTGACTTCAGTAAGTCCACTGAAACCAAGAAAGTCTTTTCATTTCTATTGATGTTAAAATAAATAAAGGCCCATAGTTTTTTTCCTGAAACACACATGTTTGATCTTTCAGTGCTGTTCATAAAATCCTCTGTGTTTTATAAGTTAAATCCCCCTGGTAACTGTTGTCTCCAAATTATCTAGCATGTCTCCAAAACACCTACTTAGTCATCCAATATTTTTGACTATTGCTATGATCAGGTAATATGATGACATGATTACAAAACAGAAGATTCTCACTTACTTACTTGTGGTATACTTATCTGACTTAGATATCTTTCCTAAGATGATAACAAGAAGATGGCAAGCAAGACTCTCTCCTCTGATTTACTGTAACCTACCCCATGATATGGTGAAACAGTGATATGCTGAGCAAGGTCCAGGCGTGTGCTCGGTGATTCCTGGTGCAGTGTAAAAGTTGCTGCAGTGACAGGATCAACCCTGCAAACAGAGTTCTTCCCTTGAGCTGGCCATTCTCTCTGCAGGACTCTTCCTTGCCCTGATGCATGTGCTTCCACTGGACACCCTTTAGCACTTTCCTAGGTTCATCAAATAGTTTGAAGTTGGAAGGGACCTTAAAGATCATCCAGTTCAAACCCCCCTGACATGGGGAAGAAACATCTTTTGCTAGACCAGGTTGCTCAAAGTTCCATCCAACTTGGCCTTGAACACTTCCAGGGATGGGGTATCCACAACTTCTCTGCAACCTCTTCCAGTTTTTTACCACCTTCACAGTAAAGAATTTCTTCCTAATATATAACCTAAATACACCCTTTTTCAGTTCAAAGCCATTACCCCTCATTCTATCACTACATGATGCCCTTGTAAAAATTCCCTCTCCAGATTTCTTGTAGGCCTCCTTTAGGTGCTGAAAGGCTGAAATAAGGTCTCCCCAGATCCTTCTCTTCTCCAACTGTATTTATTTCTACGTGTCCTCATTTATGAAAACAAAACTTTATTTCAAAATCGGGTCTGAGGTATAGGTGGGAATTTAGGTGTCCAGAAGGCTTTTGAAGCCTGACTCAAGGCTTGAACTATTACTGAATTATAGGTGTTTTTTTGAGAAGGTAAGGCCAGAAGCACCACTTCTACTACTTAGTGAAATTTTTGTACTGAAGCATATTCCTCTCCAGTGTAGGCTAACAATACACTATTGCTCCTAAAGATTAACTTGGTCACTAAAAATCCCAATTTAGAAAAATATCCCCCTTGAAGAAAATACTGAAAGAGATATTTAATCACATTACTTAAAACTCATTAAGAACAAGAGAGTTCAATGAATGCTTGAAATTTAACATGCACTTAAAATGTTTCCCCAGCTGAGGAGAACTTAAAGTTCACCTTTGCCTACCTGGATGCAAGACTCTGGAGACATTCACTCCAGTCCTCTGTTCTTTTCTGAAGTCAAACTCCCTTCAGTTGTGCATACCATGGTTCACTGGTTCACAGGCTATGGGCTGTTTTAAGACTGTTCTGAGCACAGGATCTGGCTTCCTGCGGTCAGATCTCAGCTTCTGCACCATGCCCACAGCTGTTTGTTGACCCAGAGCAGATCACAGAAAAATGGAGCTACCTGAGTGTCCAGTGCTTAGGAGTGCAGGGTCACCCATGCTGTTGGGTAAGCACTCTCAACCATCTCAATTGCCTTCTCTGTTGTAAGTACAAGCTTACCATTGACTCTGAAAGCGTCTAACTTTTCTGTTGGTTTATCTTTTTAGCACCTGTGACATACCTTTCATTTCTTTGCTGTCTTCCTTTCTTTCAGATCTTGAGGCCGCTAAAATGATATGAACCTTTGTTTTCAAGATTTTTTTGTTTCTTTTCTCTTTTCCAAGTGTTTCTGGGATTCCAACAATTCTAGGAGGGCAGCCTCTATAAATACGTGTATACTTTATATTTTTTTCTAGAAGATAGATCTTACCTTCCCCACAGTTTTCCAAATGAAGGGATTGAAATCATTGGACAAGAAGCCTTAGATGAACTAGGTCTCAATATTTGTAAATTATCCAGAGTAATAATGACAGACTCATCCTTACTTGAATGTACTTACAGACTCTAATTCTTTTTTCAGAGCCAGAGAATACATTTTCATTATAATTTTAATTAAATATTTTTTCATAAGTGCCATGGTTCTTTTTAATTATCTATTTCTCATAGAGGAAAAAAGAACCATATTTTACTTTCAGATGTTCTGATTAAAAAAGAAAAATGAAAGAGTTTTCAAATATCCTAGTATGAACCCATAGCAGTTGCTAACTCTGGAGTAATTCTTCATTTACATAATGTTGAAGATTGGAAAGGTCTGAAAATAACAGTTATGATAGGGAGAAATTTCTGTTTATTGAAAGTCATGGAAATTGGGAAAGTTGCATGCTCGCATACCCTCGGTTTATTGCTTCCTTACTTGTGCTAAGAAGCCATAGAAAAGTGTTGTGGATCTATTGTGTAAATTATTTCGGGTTCTGTGTAATCCTTTTATGTATTTACAGAGCAATGATTAACTGAATGTGAATTCTTAAAAACAATTAATGTTTTAGCTCATCATATTGATATTCCAGATATGCTGCTGTTTTGATAATTATGCATCTATTGTCAAAGACTTTTAGAAAGAGGAATTTAGCGTATTTTTTTTTCCCTGGAAAAAATCAGCCTTCACAGTCTCCACTTCTCTAAAAGCTGCAGGTGTTTAGCACTTATTAAAATCAGGCAACTCATCTGTGGTTGAAAAAAGTACATGCTCAGCCTTTTTATCTCTGCACAGTATTGAATAAAGTCTTGTCACAGACTTCAAAGATCCATCCCAATATCCCTTTTTTGAGTTATTGCAAGAGAAAGGAATAGCTCTTGATTTCTTTTATGTGTAGATAGATAGATTGGATTAGTTGTCTTCTGTTTGAGTATTTGGTGTCAGAAGTGCTTCCTTCCTCTAGCAGTCGTCTAGGACAAGCTGGGAAATGGATAGCTTTTTACTTAAGGAAGACCCTTTCTTTAACAAGGTAAGTATTCTGTGTGGTCTCTTTTGATGTTTGAGACAACAGTTGGGCATGACTTTTAAATATTACTTTGTTTGCTGCCCAGCTTTGACATAGGAAGGGAGTGAATGGAAGTGAGTGAGAGGCTAGCGTGTTCAGCACACAGCACCCTGGGGAGACAGTACTGCTTCTCATTTGAAATGCAGAGCCCTTTCTGGTTGGCTCAGCTCATGGAAATTAAACATGTTGCTCATGTGTGCCAGCCCCAGGGTAATGTGGGCTGCAGCATTTAAACTGTTCACAGTGTTGAGAGCACCTTTTCTCTGTGCAGTACTCAAAATCTAAAACATGGAACTACCTTGGCTTCCAGATGCTGTGCCATCCATTACTGCAGATTTGCACTATTTGTCAGAGAAATAGTCAAGCTTTGGTTTTATGTGACTCACACTTAAAGTGTCTTAAACTATTTTTCAAACACTAAGCATTGCCAGCATGCCCAGGTTGAGTGAAGATGTGAAGCCCCATCTGAGATGTTCAAGGCCTCACGTGCAGATGCACATACCCCAGTGAAAAGGAGCTGCTATGGATGTAGCTTCTGCAAAGGCGGGGTGAGGTGTTTCAGCTGAACAAAGCCTAGCTTTGCCACCACATCTGGGCAAGTCAGGTCTGGGTGCTGTTTTTTCCTATAGCTATTAAGTCTTCTAAGCGTAGTCAGGGGTTTTGATACATTACACTTACTTTTGCTGTTCTGTAATAGCGTATTATTTACCTACCTATTTACCAGAAAAATCCCTCAAAATTGCTAGTAATGTATATTATATTTTGTATTTGCTGTCTCTCATAATGGTACACTATACAATGGGAGCATTGATAAATATTCTGTAAACAACATGTACCAATTACCTTTAAAATAAAAGGCAACTAGCAATTTTTCCTGAACTCTGCTTTTGGCATCAAAGAAGGTACAGTCTGAAGAAGTGTTTTTACCAAAGAAACGGTTTCAGTCCCAGCAGAATCATTAGTATTTTTTGTCCCACTTCTGCTAAAGGTGGTTGCCAATACCTTTGATCCATTCATGTTCATCACAAAGTTCTTCAGCTTCATTAGGTTGGTATGGCATAACATTTAACTTACAGTGAGAAGCATCAAAAATTGAATTTTCTTTAATAATGGTGAATGAAAATGACAACCCAGAGTGTCAGGGTATTTTTGAATACTTTCATGCATGATTTTAGAAAACAGTCTTCTCAATAAAGAAGAGACGCCTGGAACCATAAGTTTATAGTTGTTTGAAGGTAAAAGTTTGCCTTGCATTTAACTAATTAGGAGTTTGGCTATAATTGAAAAGGAATGCCTTTTATAAATTTGTAGAAAGGAAGTGATAGAGCAGTATTGCTGCTTGCAAATAGCTTGAAGTCACACCAGTGCTTTTAGACTCTGACTTCATGCTTATTTTGACCATAGTTTGTAGTGGACAGTCCTCCATTAGGAAGTGAAGCCATATTATCAGTTTTATTTCAGCAATTTAGCACACAAAATTAGAGTTCCCAGTGGCCTCCCCTCTCCTCTCAAGTTATTCTAGCAAAAGTAGGAGTAGCTGTACTGAAGGGTGTGATTAACTAAAAGGGGAAATGTCATCAGAACCAGCACCCAGCATATCAGAGGAGACCTGAAACACTTGTCTTCCCTAGTTGGGTAGTGCACATGCATCTGCTAAAATGCAGTGTGGGACTTATTAAAGCTAAACTGAGCACCTTGAATATTGATGATCAAGTGCATGCTCACGAATCAACTTACTGTCTATAGGCGACACCCAGAAAAGACTTTTCACATAGCCTGGAGTGCTATATTTGAGAATTTGTCCCTTGTCCCTGATGATGTTGACAAAGATCACATTCTAAAGACATTAAATATATCCCAGGATTTCAGTCAACTTTAAAAAGGATACAGTGCCAGGGAGTGCCCAGGTTAGAAGGTCCAGCTGACTAGCTCTCCTTCTGTAAGCTTTCTCTGGCTTACCGCTGTTACTGTTATGGATTTGCACAGTTAATTTTTTTGGTGTATTTAGGCACCAAGAGTTAGGTGCTATGAAGAATTTAGGTCTGTGTAGGAAAGATTAAAATGAATTTTCTTAATTTTACTTGCCTGTGCTTAGAGTTTTGGATATTAAAAAGAAAATATTTACTTTTAAAAGAGCTTCTCCATCAAGTTTGTGAAGGTACATCAACCTCTCAGTTAATTTATTTGCGATAATTATGGATGAAATTCTACTTTGTGGCTCCACATGTGGATTAGTTGGACAAAGGACATGAACTGCTCATTTACTTTCATTACCCTTATTTCCTAGAATGGTCATCCTCACGCCCAGACATGGCTTGGAAGAAAAAGCCTTCCTGGGATTAGCAATGTTTTGAAATGCTTCTAAGACATTGCAGGAATATTTAGCTGGCTTCCTTGGCCTCCAACTAAAATATTCTGAGTACCTACACACTCCATCCTGGCACCTACTTTTTTATGCAAATATACAGATCTTAGATTCTGAACTGCACCGAAGTTACTTACTCAAAGTTTATAGTGTGGATATCCCCCATTATTTATTATTTTGCAACAGCTCCCTGGCCTCTGTGACACTTTGGCACCTGTTTAGCACTGATGCTGTATATATATTGGAGTTTTTTTGCTGCATATATAAAACCTTTGTCAAGAATATGATACTGAAATAGTTAAGGAACAACTAAGTGAACAGTATTGGAACACATAACCCAGAAAACACCCTGATCTCAGAGATGATTAAATAAACAATTCTGCTTTTAAAAGAGAATATTCCTTGCTGTGATAAAAAAGAAATCTTTGAGGCGCAATTCTACCGTTTATAAGAGGATTTTATTGTTCATAATTTCAAGACAGAGTAATTGAAATACTGAGGAAGGAACTGAAGAAAGGTGTAGTGGGAGTTTGAAAGAGCTCTTGGGGGTGAGCCATTGCATAAAAGCATGATTTCAATTTAAAAAGTTATCTGTCTGTATATTAAACAGAATACTGTGCTTCCTTATAGAAATTTGTATATGGAAGTGGTTTGAGAAGGAAAAATAACCTTTTGAAATTCTAAAAATGAAATCATCTTAGCACATCAAAGGGATCACACAGAATAATACCAAAAAAGATCTAACATTATGAAGATACATATAAAGTTGTTATGCCTGTCAAAGTGTTTTTCTTGTATCTTGCTTCTATGATGGAACATGCTCACTAAGAAAACAATAATTTTTCTGTTCTCTCTGAAAAGTACTAATTCTGGCAGGCATGGAGGCACTCTCTCATAACATTTTCAACAGGGCAATTGCTGTTCTGTATGAACAAAACATTTTAAGAGAGACAGTTATCAGGGCAATTTTATGATGCCTGATGCTGCATGTGTCTTGCCTAGAGTAAGTATGATAGCATTGGTTAGCTGTCCTCCACTATGTGAGTTAGACATGAGCAGGGAAGATGCTCCTGGCCATCTCTTTGCTTGAGACCTTCATTGGCTCCAGCAGAGTCCAGCTCCCCATGTATCTCCTTTGTGACAGCAATTTAGCACTTGCATGTGTGGATCAGGTTAACAGAGATCAAACTTCAACAAGGTAAATTTTGGAAGCACCGTGGAGGCCTAATCCCTTAAAGCTCTTTTGCCTTATAATAGCTTGTGTGTGTCTTATAATAGCTTTAATTGATTAGCCGCCTTTCCTAGGCAGGGATCTTACAGAATAGTTACTAAGGGATTGCATCATGAAATCTTTGGAAAGACAGCTCCTACTATAACAAGACACCTTGAGGTAATATAACTAATTTGTGCGTATCAGTAAAAGGACTTCATGTATCAGTAAGAATCGCAACTGCTGGATTCTCTATAACCCTCTGATTGTCAAGGGTGCATCGCTGATGGTAGAAGAAGGAAGGTTTGGGAGGGGGAAACCTTTCATGTATGTGACAGAGAAGACTTCAAAAATGGCCTATGAAGACAAGACATGTATGTGTGACTTCTAAAGAATGTCTGGTAAATGCCTTCTTGGTTACATTTTCACTGTTTCAGGTTCACTTCATATTGATGTGCAATTTCCCCTGTCCTGCTTTGTCTATTCTTGTTCTTCTACATGCATATTTCAGGATCTAATCTGGGTTGGAAAAGCTCTCAAGACACCTCTAGCCCAATCTGCTGGTCAAAGCAGAGCCATCTAGTTCAGGCCAGGTTACTTAAGATATTTTGGTCCAGACTTGAAAACTTCCAGGGATGGAGGCTGAACAGCCTCTCTGGGAAACTTGTACCAATGCCTAAGTAGGTTCATGGTGAAAAAGCTTTACCACATTATGCAGTCTGAACTTCTCTTATTTAAATTTAAGCCTGATGTGCCTCTTCCTTGTAGTATGTACTGCCATCAGGACCCTGGCTTTTTTTCCTGGATGAAATCCCTGTAAATACTGGGAGACTGCTATCAGGTACCACCCTCACTGAAGCTGTCTCTTCCATGGTCTCTCAGCCTCTCCTGAAAGGGCAAGCGCTCCAGCTTCCAGCCATCTTGGTGGCTCTCCCCTGAATACACCTGTTTATCAATGCCTTTCCTTTACTGAGTTCACCAAAACTGGATGCAGTAACTAGATGTGGACTAATGAGGAATAAGATCCCTTCCTGTGATCTCCTGGCTACGCTGCTGTTCATACAGACCAGGATGCTATTGGCCATCTTTGCAGCCAGGGTATACTGCTGGCTCTCTTGTGGCTTGCTTTTTGCCATGTTATCCAGGGTCTTTTCTGCAGAGCTGCTCCCCAGCAAGCTCATCACCAGGCTGTGCCATTGCAGGGTCTCTTCTTTCCCTGGTGTTGAGCTGGGTATCTGTTCCACAATGTTGAATTGCATGGTGTTCCTCTTGTCCCATTCCTCCAGCTTCTCTGATTCCCTCTTTATGGCAGCTCTGTCCTTGAGCATTTTAGCTGGTCCCTCCCATTTGGTGCTATCTCAGAACATGATGAGACCCCACTCTGTTGTCTCCTCCAGGTCATTAAGAAAGATATGAAACAGAACAGGTCCCAGGATAAATTCTTATGATATTCCACTTGTTACCGGCCTTCAGACAGCATATGATCTATTAACCACTGCTCTCCAAGCCTGATCATCCAAAAAATTTTTTATCCATCTACTAGTTCACCCATCCAAACTATAAGATACTAACTTGGATAAAAGACTACTGTGCAAGAATATTGTGTGGGTTTAGTTTTACTAAAGTCAGGGTAAATAAAAGGTGCTGTTCTTTCCTCCTCTGCAACTCCAGTAATTTTATCATAGAAAGCAATCAGGCTGGTCAGGCGTCACCTGGTAAATCCATGCCGACTCTTCCAAGTCATCTCATCTATGGGTGCATAAATATGTCCCTCTAATGAGAAATGGGAAACTGGTCCTTTTGAAACTAAGGCTGGTCTCTCTGAGTCAGTGAAACTGAATGGCATCTATGTTCCTATGAAGGGCAAGGTGCTGCATGTTTCAAGTCAGCTGGAGTTTTAGCAGTTATTTCAGTGGAAACAGTCAGACCCATAAAGTAGAAATGGGTTTGTTTGTTAATAAAAAGCCTTTCTGAATTAATCATAGTTTAAGACTGAAGACAAGATTTTGTTTGTTTGTCTTTTTAGACAGAACCCATAAGCCAAACAATAATAAAGAATAATGTCTTGCCCTGGGAGATGCTTCATCCAGCTACTCTATAAATTGAAGTTCATATAAAGTGGAATGCATTAGGAACTAACCGTAAAGAACACTAGGGATATTTCTTTTATCATATCTGTGCCTGCCTTAAGTGCACAATAGTTAAGTTTATAGCTGTGTCTTGAAACTCAGTCTAGAGGGGTTCGAACTCAAGAGTTAGGAGATGGCTCAAAGGTCAAACTTGGCCTGCCCCTCAAGGTACTCTCAGCAGTAGTACTGAAAGTATTGTATACCTTTAGTTTTTCTGTCCCCCCTTTTTTTTTTTTTTTAACTGAAATTTGCACTCCTTAATTGATTTGAGATTTCATATCCTAATGTAAAAGAAAAAGGCAGTGAGACACATCAGCAAAGTAAACAACTGTTCTGTTTTATTGACTGATAAAGTAATCCTTCCTTTTTGTTGTGTATTTTCTTTTTCCCCTGTTGCTTATATTTGATTCTCATGTTATTTAAAGTTAGGTTTGAACTGTAGGCTAACACAATTCTTAAAAATGGGTGCTTTCTTTGCTACATCATCAAGGGGTTTTGTGCAATCTTTAGGGCTCAGAAAATAACTGTATCCTATGCATGCTGTCATGTTCCGTGACTGGTACAGGTTTAAATCACTTGGCCAAAAGGATGCTCATTGCCAGGAGTAGAGGCTGTGCTCCGCATGACCACACACATCAGAGACATTTGATATGGATTTCTACCATCCTCTTGACTATGTACTAATCTGGTGATATTAAAAATCTTGACATCTTTTCTTACTCTGGCTCAGATTCATTTAATCTCATTTGACACACTTAGCTGCAAAACTTGAGTTAGAAGCATGATCATCTTAGAGTGGCGTGCAATCAGTGCAAAGGAATAAGCACATCCCAGGAATGATTCAGACCATCTCTCTTTGCCTGTTGCTAATATAGGGAGTCTTGGATAGTTAGGCTCCTATATAGATGCCTCACTGAAGTAAACATATTTGCCCATGTTTTCATTAAATCTTGGGCAAATTTTGTTACAAACAGGGAATTAAAAATCATTTCAACCCTTTTTAGTCCTTTGAAAGATTTAGGAATACCCCCCACCCCTTTTAGTATGTTCTTGCAAGAATCAGGGGGTGGGATGGGAAGGGAAGGACAAAAAAAGATGTTTTGATGAGCAAAAATTTACTTCAGCAGATTTTAATGTTCTGTTGTTGTTTTTAATGACTTTCTGACTGGAAGTCATTAAATGCTCAAAAATGTGCAAAACTAAGGACTATTGCACAGCTATGACTGACCAGAAGGTGATATTATGAGCTCCAAGGGTACAACTTCAGAACCCTAGACGCAGTACATATCTTTATCTTCCAACTGCTTTGCTTTGAGCTTCAGAGCCAAGTAGAAACATAGATAACAATTCAGGATAAGTGTAACAACAAACTTTAAGGTATAGTCTGGTTCTACAAACAACCAAATTTATTCAGAGAGAAACTTTTTTTGAAGATATATCCTTTCTAGTTCTATGGCCACAGTAATGGAGGAACCAGTGACAGCTGGGAAGGAGTCAGATGTTTCTTATAATAGGTTATTGAGTACAGCTGGAGGTAAAAGCTTCAAGAGAGCCTGCACAAGAAGAAAGATGTCTTATAGCCTGCTCTGGGTAAGGGAAAAAAAAGATAGGATTTATATGAGGAAGTTTTGTTCAGTTTCTTTGGCTTAAAGGGTAAAGCTATACTTAAGCAGTCCTTAAGTAAGGCGCAAATCTCTTTTGGACTGGCAAACTCATCTGTGGCAGGTCTCATCTCTTTAGTTGTATGTGTAATGCATCATAGCAGTGCAAAGCTGATGTAAACTGCAGCCTCTGGGCATTACTTGGTGTTTTCAGGGTAATTATAATCAGGGAAGGTCTGCTCACATGCAGGAATAAGGGAAGCAGGAGATCCATTGTAAAAGAGTATGCAGGCATCAACTCATTACCACCTAGCATTCAGCTCTAATATCTGTGAGGTATGGAAGTGCTGTTGTTTTCAGGGTACTGCTGATTAGTACATTAAAGTCTAGAGATATTAAGCTCTTTATGATAAATCCCACAGTGAATCTGCAGAAAAACATGAAGAGAATTTGTGAGGTCAACTCTGAGCCTTCACTCTAAGATGCTGCACCTCTTAACTCTCTAACAGTGAATTCTTCCCAACTTAATGCAGGCCGTGTTTTCTCTATTTTGATCTCAGTGTTTTTTTCTGTCCACCCCTCCTAGTGCCTGGATCATCTGAGCTTCCAAAATCAAAAGGTAACTGATGAAATTTCAAAAAAGCAAGAGCATGTTGTATGCTATATACAATATACTTCTGTGGAACTGTTATACTATGTGCAGATAATAGGCGTGTTTCTCCTCTTACTGATTTAAGTTGAAGTTCTAATGTAAATTGCAATATTTATGTATAATTTAACTTTTGTTGCCACATAAGACAAATTATCACTGTCTTTACAGTACAGTACAAGATCTGGCAATGCCCTATGCTTTGTTAGAACACAAGTGAATCCAACATCATATATGCTATTTCTCTATTTGCCATTGCACATCTGTAAATTACTTGGACAAAAGGGAAAAGAAGGAGAAAAAAAAAAAAAAAAAGCATTGAGTCTCTGCAGAATCCCATAATCTTCATTGTGTAAGCCCCAGGAATTATCAGAATTTACAAGAGTGCAAGCCTACTTGATGACTAGCCCTTTCAGCAGCAATATCTTCTTAAGAGAATTTTTATGTTATCCCCTATTGGAAAAACACAACAGATGCTTCAAACAGCTGTCCCCTAGTGTACAGAGGATAGTTATTCACAAAAATATTTGCAGTTGTAATATAGTAGTAGTCACCACTGGGCATTATTAGTCCTTTATATGTGAATCCAAAAATAAACCTGAAAAACCTAAATTTTAGCAAATTCTGTGGCACTACTTAAAAGGATAATATTTCTCATAAAGTGCACCAGTGGTCTTCAGGCTGCATACCCACAACATGATAAAGAAAGGCTCTTGGTTTAAACTGAACCAGTTCGGCTTATCTTTAGTTCTGGTAATTTTTCTCACTCAGCTAATCATCATTCCTGTGGGCTAATTTTCTAATGTTGCTCTTTATTTGCTCTCTACAGCTGTACTTAGGAAAGGAAAAGACTCTAACACAGTTGTATTTTTCTCATTTATTCCTTTAAATGAAGTTAAGAAACTCTCAGTGTTAAGGAGAAAAATCTCAGGAAGCGTTTTCATTAAAACTCTGCTGGCAGCAACAACTGTGCCTCTGGCATTGAAGGTTGCCCGTGTGTTGCTCAGTTCCTCTAATAGACTGTACAACTTCTTCCTGTTGAAGTGATTCGATGTGAGGAAGCAACTCTCTTTTGTTATATTCTGACATTTTATAAATTATTACTCTTAAATGTAATACTTCTAAGGCCTTATCATTTAAAAGATTTGAAAATACTGAGGCAAGGAAAGAGATGCTATGGTTTTACTTTATGCTAAGGTTTTACTTATAAGATCATTCTGTGCTTGCTTTCTCTACCTTGGTAGTAACAGTAGAATTTCTACTCCTTTACTACCTCTGACATGGAGGGATGCACCTACTACTGAAAACAGCCAATTCCTTTTTCCCTAAGCACCTGGTTCTGAACATGCCACCTGAAAGTCTATCACGGAAAAGAGGAGAAGGAACCATTCTGTAAACCCAGTGACATAAGGTTGGGCCACAAATATTTAAGGTAGAATATAGATGAATATCCTATTTCTCCTGTTAGCTGTTCTGACAAATACATAAACTGGTAAAACTTCAGCTAGATTTCTTATCAGTTTAGGTATTTTCATATGTTCTTGAGGAACCTTATAGATACCAAAAGGAGGTGACCTCTTTATTTCAGTGACCTCCTCCAAATAATGACAGGCTTCCTTTTAAGCCCTTTCCTTTTCCTGTTTTGTGCACAATCATATTCTTCAACTGGCAAGTTTTACTGCATTAGTTTTCTGGCAAGATCTATGAATAAATCTTGAGACATTTTCCTCTCCAAATTTTCTGCCTGTCATTGTAAAATACCTTATTTAAGGTGGTTAATAATTCGATTTAGTAGGTTTAAGTCTTTGTATATGCAAGAGCCATTGGAAAATAATTCTGGATATATAAGGATACTTTATGTAAATCTTGGCATGTTCAGATTACTGTGATTAACAATAATTGCCTGTTTTTAATCAGATCTGTAAAGTACCATTGTTTTGATACACAGTCTCCCAGGGGAAACTGCCGCTGTAACTGCAACTTTTCTATATGCAGATGGGTACTTGCTATCCTTTATATTAATGATTATTTTTAGTCAGCAATGGAACAGAAATTCAGTAGTGTGTGCTGGCTTTCCATGGGTTTTTCATCTTGAAAGTGTATTTTGTACTGCAACATCAGCATTGGGCAGAAGGGGAAGTGGAAAACTTTCATTTTGTACGCAGAGACAAACAATGTGTTGTCTTGTCTTGCTTGCCAAAAAAACTGAGAAGTGAAGACTCGGGAAGTCCGAACTGATAGAAGGGAGGAGGAGACCTAAGAAAAGCTTGTGAATGCACAGTAGTTCTGTCTTCCTGAGTCTCAAGCACTTCTTGAGTGGTTTGTGTTAATAACTTTAATTTGGGAAGTCTTAAAGCAAAATAAAGACAGAATACTAAGTGTTTTAAGGTATCTAAAAAAAAAAGGGGGGGGGGGGGGACGACGGACGACGACTGTCTGATAATGCCATTTCTCTTTGCTGCTCAGTCCTGATGATTTTAATGAGCTGGCTAGGCTACCACTCCTCTCTTTCTTTTGGTGGAACTCTCATCATGGTGTATGGGGATCTTAGTGAGAGCAGTGCTGTAGGCTGAGGGGTTTTCTTTGTGGGAGTGAGAAAGTTTGTATATGGAGCTTATCCAGTGTTTCATATATATACTCTTATATATTATGTATTAAATGAGAAAGAGAGAAGATATATAAAAACATATAGAGATATGTATATATTCTTACCTTCTGTATTGTGGTGGGATTTACTAAAAAATGTCCACAACTATTTAAATTCAAAACGATGAGAAATGCAGCATAGCCTTTGTCCATCTAATTGCAGCAGTATCAGAAATGTTGCTTAATAATAACAAATATCAAACCTAAGATTTATTTCAAATACCAAGTCTATGGAGTTTTTCAGTTAGACCAGAAAACAACTTGTGAAACTATCCCCACATCTGTGCCCCAGACATGTATGCATGCATGCCACTAGAATTCCTCAGTATTTCAGTGATCCCTGGAGGTGTCTGGCAAAATATGATAATGAAAAACTTCTTGTTTGTCAGATATGCATAGCTGTATAAATTGCTGGTACGTCTGAGGAATATTTGACATGCTGACTGCTTGAAATAAAGGTAAGATCGAAGAGGAACTGACTAGGTCCCCAGGGGAGTAAAGTACTCTTAATATTTTAACTTTTTATACTCCTTTCAAAACAAATCTTCACAAGGAGCTTTGTTTGTGTACACACAATTATATCTAGTTGTAGATACAGGTGGCAATGCTTTATTCTTGCAAATGCAGTTATGAGCACTTCAAGAATGTTAACAGTTGTGTCTGGGGTTATTTGTATTTCCTGTTATTGAAATTCATATGCTGTCATGTTCTTTGAGTGAAATAGTTCATACTGTTCACATTTTTATCAATTCAGATTGAGATCCAAAAAATTGGCACAGTAACTTGCTTGTAAAAATTATTTGGCAACGTAGAACTTCCTCTAGCTGCAAAGTGGGTCATACTACTGTCTACAGTTGTTCTTAAGTGAATATTCCTGTTATTGAACCACCAACAGCAGCAACAAAGTCCTTGGCTCTTAAAGTTTCAGTGTGTCCTGTGAAATGGCGGTAGCACAGTTGTGTCAGGGTTCAAAAAGGACAGATAGGCTAGGGGAGACGGGAACCAGCTGAAGAAAAGTCTGAAGAGATTTGCCTGAGTGTATATTTTAAGTGGTCCCCTGAAGAAAAATGTGCTTTTCTGATTTTAAGTCCTAAAGCTTCGTTAAGTTTTAGTCTGTACCCTGGGTTATTTCATGTGACAGAGGTTCAAATAATGTTGATGCATCTGTCTCTACTACTACAGCATTTTCTCAGTGAGGTCCGTTAATTTATTTTCCAAAGAATAAAGGCCTTTCTGTATATGTTCTTTTTTGGCTAAATTCAAAGAGTCCTCTAATCTTTCTGCCTGCCATCTGCTCTAGTTTTTCCTTTGATTATAAATTTTATTGAAAAAACATAGCATAAATTAATGAAGTGTTATTGACTTAAAAAGAATAATAGTTTATAGCAGCTGAGGATTTCGCATTATGTCTTATATACTTAAAGGAAAATCAGGATGCTTCTATTGGATATGCCATATCCCAAGAATGCTCTTAAAGTTATTTATTTTTCCTATGTGTGTTGTTGCAGCGTTTTTTGTTGTTGTCTTTTCAGCCAGTGTAATCTATAGATCTCTCTCCTTTATTTGCCTTATTTTCAGGACATGCAAATTAGGAGTAACATTCTTTTTGTCATCCAATTTTTCTCTGTAGTAAATTGCCTCTTTAGATGCTTGCTTCCTATCATAAAACAGGTGGGATTAATCATCTTTTGGGACAGTGTAGAACATCTCCATCACCTCTAAAGGAAGCATAAATGATTAATTTAGACTGGATAGGGAAAGTTAAGTTAAAAAAATTCTGCCTGTGGTCACTATCAACTTTTACTGACTTTGTCAAATGGTTCTTTTTTGAGCATGATATTTCTGAACTCGGTGGTTTTATATTGCAATGATATGCAAAAAAAGAAGGTATGCATTCTGAAAGTGTATCTACCTTTGGTTTATGAAAATTGCGACTCAAGATGCACCACTAGTTCCTTTTTCTTTGGCTAATCTCTGTTTATAGATGCTTCAAAACATTTTGCACTGTCAGAGGTGTACCTGAACAACACAGCTAAGGCTTGTATTTTACCCATAGTATTCCATCTGGTTAAATTGTAGTCTCCCCCTTTCTCTTTTGAAACAGGATATTAAGGAGAATGATTTCAGCTGTGGCTTGATAGCTAAATCTTCAGACTTGGCAGTTATAAATTTTCCTTTACTGTTTGATAGTCTGTAACAGGGCTGCCCATTCCGGGTTCACCATTAGTCACTGACCTAAACAGCATGATTATTTGTAATAACATGTTGGGAAGCCTCACAATGGTGGAATCTGGAAAGGTCAGTGACAGAGAGAAGTTTCCATATATGAGACTTTTTCAAGCATGAAGAGAAAGGCAACAAGTGGCAGCCCCGTAAATAGGAACATAATTAAAAGTGCAGATGGAAAAAATAAGGGGAAGTAGGTCATGGATGATTCTACTGATGCAGCCAGAGCAAAACTGATGCATGTACTAGTGGCTCTGTCATTATCATGAAGAGCTTTATCCTACAAAGCCAGCAAAAAATAGAGTTGAAAGTGCAAGTAGCATTGAGTGGTTTGAAGCATGTTTACATTTCAGACATAAACAAGGGCAATTTATGTCTGAAGTCAAGAGTTTAAAACCGCAACAAGAAGAAACCTGGAGAGTTTAACTTCGACACTGTTCCCCTCTTTTTAATGTCACTTTCCAATATATATGATGCCCGCCCGAAGTGTAGTTGAATTGATGTTTGTTCCCAAATAGCTGACCTGCTGCTGTGTATAATGAGTCTTTTTAGGATTGTGTCATTAGTCTGGTGTGATAATGCTGCTGAAGATTTTGAAAATCTTTTCCTCAAAGCTGCTCTTGGCTTCTGTTTTTAGCTAGGACAGATAGGGATGACTCATGGGTGTTAATTTGGGTTTAAGGCTGCGTTTTTAAACCTCATTCTCCAGTTTGTAAGTGCTCAGAGTCTGTGCAGAAATTCATACCTGCTGCTCTTTAGGGGTCATTTGTATGCACAGTATATTATTGTTTCAAAGGACAACATCAGTCAGGGCATTGTATTAAGTGGACATATGTCAGTTTGACTGAAAGTGTCCTAATCTGCACACTCACCACTAGAACTGTTTCAGTGGTTCTAATTTAAGTTTCTCTCCATGCCCATTCAGATCTTGTTACTGGTGCTGTCTTGTCTGATAGACGTTTGCTTAACATACATATGTTTTTCTTTGGGTAGCGAATACTAAGACAGTTCCCTCTCTTTATACTTGCAGTCACTTTGAGCTACTTCAGTAATGCAAAATGGCAACAGAGTTTTCTGGGACAGATCTTGGGTCCCTAGAGTTCCCTTTGCACAGGAAATATGTTGGAAGTGTAGCGTATGTCCTATAGAAGAAAAGAATTAGAGGTGGTCAATTGCATCAGAAAACTCACAGAAAATAGCACTGCGGTGCTCCAAAGGCTAACAGGCTTCTAAAAATTTCTGGATAATATCTCTCAATATGTGTGCTGTTTGGATAATTTATGTTCAGCCAGAAAATTTTATTAATTCTGAATACATTATTCACTATAAATAATTCCCACCACCACTATTCTGTTGCAGCAGTCATCAAAACTTAATAGTGCTTTTTTTCTAAGTAAGCTTTTGTTTATTTTCTGCATTTAGGCAGTGGTGAACTTGTGTTTTCATCACATTAGAATTATTTTTCATTCTGAAAATCAGATGTACTGTCTTTTTTCCTCTGGTGCCCCTCCCCATTTTTGATCAATACCCTTTGTTTCTTCCTAAACTCATTATTTTAATGCTTTACTAATTTTCAGTCCAGATCATTTGATAAGTAGGCTTACAATTGTTCAAGATCAATCAACATCACAGCTCTGATTGGCACTTTAAAGTTCAGTCATTGATTCTAACCTAAGTCTCTTCAATTACAGTGCCTGTCACTTCAAGTTGCCAGTGAAGTTTGCATCTATTACAAAGAGGTTATGTTAACTTTGAAAGTCCTTTATATAGGCATTTTTTTCTGTCCATCCTAATTATTTTGTGTTTGTCATGAAGCTGAATTATTACAGGAATCCTCCCTATGTATTCACAGATAAAATATGAAGCCTGTCTTCTCAGTAAGCATAGAATTCTTGGATCTAGCACATTTGAGGTGAAGAAAGTATACTTCTTATTAAATAATTGTAATTATCAGAGCTTTTGAAAGCTAATTGAGACCCTGCATGTACCTTCTTCAATTCTGCTCCCTGTAATGTTTCTTGTTTTGTCACAAGATAATTCTATGTTTTCTATAAAGGATTTCTCTTGAATGTCCAGTCAAGAACAGGACTTTTTCTGACTATGAACATTATTTTTCAATTAATAGCAACAGCTGCTGAGAGAATCTGTCTGTTTAAAGTTAAGCTTGAAAATGGTCTTTAAAGTCTTTTCTTCTCCCTCCACCTTCTAGTCAGTAATAGTGCTTGCAATGGATGTATGCATGTATGTGCATGTTTGTATACATAAATTAAAACTGTTCCATATATTGTTAGACAGAACAGACAGCTTTAATGTTTTTGACTAGTATGACAATGCTGAAATGTAACCTACAGTTAATAATCAGACGTATTTTTAGGACAAGATTGGTCATCTCTGACCAATTCACATATTTCCATTATAAGCAGTAACATGAAAGGTAGAAAATATTCACTGCATTTTTCTGCTTGTCATTCTTATATGTAAAGCCCTGAAATTTGGATTTAATAATCATAGGTCTCTGAGTTCAAATTACAGTATACGTAATTGCTAAAATAAAGTATAGAAACAATTATAATCATCAACAAGAAGCAATTAATTGATTCACTATTTTTATTTACATTTATTCCTTAAGCACTCTTTTCATTAAGTCTCAATTGTGTAAAATTAAAATATATAAAAAAGACAAACGTAATGAAGCCCTGGTAAAAATAAGTAAGAAAAAGTAAAGATCATTTGTTTGGTTTTCAAAAAATTGTTGATGTACAGGATATGAAAACTAGATAGGCCTAAAGTTCTCATTAGTGTTTTTCTTCTGTAACTAATGGCACTCCTGTGAAAATTATTGTTATGAGATTGGTCTGAGAATAGTAGAACTGAAGGTTTCTCATTTCCTCCCATAAAATTTGAACTTATGTACTAAAGAAGTACTTCACAAAAAACCACTGTTACATGGTGCAAAAATGACCTCCTCCCCATTTCTTCCCCTTCCCTCCACACCAATTTTGAGAGAAGCAGCATTACATTTCACTGATAAATACAGAAGGGAGGTGAAAAGTGTCAGGGAGGCAATGAAGATATATTATTAACAGTAGAAAACTTACAAAAGCAAATAGCTCCTAAACTTATGGGTATACATCTAACCCTTCTTTATATTTCAGTCACACCTTCCCAGCATTGTTACATTTTCTCTATTTTCAAATCTAGAATATAAGGTAAGGAAACTGGATTGATTTGTTCACACACTGTATATTCATCTTCATGGTGCTTCTGGTTGAAAAATATTAATAACAAAACAACAAAAAAACCATAGCACAAAAAGAAAGTTGGTGTTCCAACTGTTCTTTGTGTCCTTTCTGTGTCTTGACATCCTCTGAGCTTCATCTTGCTCCCTGCAAGCTCATCTAATCTTAAGGAAGGCATTTGGAGTCTAAGGCAAAGTGTCCAGCTTTGCCTATGAAAGCAGAGATGTTTATCAACAGAGAGTGCAGCATAGTGCAAATTCTGAGCTTCAAGCAGGGATCAAACAATAATCCTCTACACAGTCCTTTCAAATATTCTGCTGGTCTTGGTGCCTGAGGGCAACTTGAAAATTAGATTTGCTGCCAATACAACTGCACAGCCCCATCTCTTTGGTTTTAAAATTCAGTTTGTACTCTGTTCAACACAAGATGAAGATAGCTTTTAAGCTCAAAAGGTTTGTTTATATTTGCATCATCAAGGCTGATTTCCTAAACCACCAGTTCAAAGCGATGATATAAAAGAAGGGTATTTTTTGTCATTTTTTAAAATATAAATTGTGTCCCCATTGTGCATCATCTTGAAAATGACAGCTCTTACTCTTTGAATACAAAAGGTGCAAAACTAAAACAAAATCAAACATTTACTACCTGTCTCGAATTAAAAAACAGTGAAATAGCAAAAATGCACTTTGTCTATCAGAGTGTGATCAGTGTTATCTTTTGAAACACAGGGGAGACAACTAAGGAAATAGTAGTATGAATGCTGGTGAGTTTCTTCTGAGTTTTTTTTGGGGGGAGGGGGCAGGTGCGAGGATGTTTGGGGTTTTGTTTGTTTTGGCAGATTTTGTATGCTTTTTGGTTAAAGCTCTGAAGTGAGGTTCAGCAGGTTAGAATTTGGTTCCTTAATTAACTGCTAATTAGCACACATAATTTCAGTCTGCAGTTTCAAAGTTGATATGTAAGTTCATCTGACATTTATCAGTGGACATGGCAATTTGTTAAGTTTTTGTGTGCCACATTATCCATTCAGAAAATGGAGCCATTAGCGTTTGCTTCGTCCCAGCTTTTCTCTCTCCTGTATACAGTTGAGCTCCTTAGACAGAAATCTCTTACAGTGTGTTTGTGCAATATCCAAGTATAATCATGCCTCCCTCTTAGTTGGACTCTCTAAATACTGCTATCATATCCAGAATTATACCAGTAGGTATGATACCAACCTTTATATTTGCAGTCATTTTACTCTGTCTGTAGAATCAGAATAAGCAAGTGATTTAGCAAAAATGCATGGTGGTTGGCTTTTGCTGCTGACTGAAGGGATATTTCAATGTTATGTGTTACCACTGTAGATAGATAGCTGATTAGTCCCAGAATGGCTGTTTTCCATCCATCCTTGATCTGAATCCTTATGTAAATACTCTAGTTATGTGTATCCAAATATGCAATCATTGTCATCTCTCATTTTTCAGTTATGAACTATGTCCACTGGAGTTACTCTCTGTCTAAGCATTTTCATAATGCTTGAAGACAAAGTACCTTTTGACTTGTGTCCTACAATTATTCACATCACAGTATATATCCAAGTATTCCTCCTGTCTGATAGTTAAAATAAGAACCCTTTTTATATATTCCAGGAAACATAATTTGAAATAGTTTGGATTTGGGCTTTTTTTTTTTTTTTTTTTCTTCACAGTGTGTGGATCTAAACCGGAAGTTTCAGAACTTGATGTCTTGCTCAGAATTAATCCTTGTGCCCTTCCCTCCAAGTAAGAACTTCCTCCAAAGGTTTGTGTTCTAGTAGACACCTAAATCACAGAAGCAGAAACTATCATTAAGTAATAGATTGCTACACTTGCATAAAATAATTTTTTAATTTTTTTTTACAGCAAAAATATGTAGGCAATAAATTACTTGTGCATTGGGACTATCAGTAAGTAATTAATCATACATATTGAGGAAGGATAGCTTAAATGTTACATTGCACACAACTACCCATAATTAAGCTTATTCTTTTTTCACTTCAGTATTTTCAGAGTTTGTCTTGAGCCCTGTTATGTATCTAACAAGAAGCACAAGAAAACAATTCACACTGAAACCACTAGTCAGAATTAGGGAAATCAACATCTGTCATGTAGACTACAGCTGAAATAAAAATATTACAGAAAGTGGATGGCTAAAATTGAGTATTTTATTCCTTATTTATGTATTTATATGTGTGACTTTATTTTCAAAAAAGCAGCACAGTCTCAGATACCTGTGTTTAACTGCATTTGAAGCATAACACTCCTTATGTACTGTGCTACGTACACGCAAACTGTACTGCGTGCTGAGTAATATACACTGCCCTCGCTGCATGGAGCCTTCTCTTTTCGAGAGAGCTAAATCAGTATAGAATCTACTTGACAAATAAAAGCCTCATATTTTCCAGCTGCATGTTACAGAACAGATACCAAAGGATACAGAGCTGAGGTTGCTTCTGTCCTTTGTCTCTACACCCTGTTCAAACTGAGGGTTAGGACTACCCGGCGGGGCTGCAGTGACTCCAGCTCATGTACATTGCCCAAACTCGTTTTAAAAGAGCTGGTTCAGGTACTCCTGCCAGCGTAGTCAGGGCAAAACAGAGCTTAGCCTAGCCTAATTGCCTGACTATTTACACAGCTTCTCAGGAGGGCTTTCTAGCCTGTGCTTAACTGCTCTGCCTTCCTCACCCAAACTAGCACATTTAAAGGTAGTTCAGACGTATACAAAAGCTGCAGTGCCACCTTTGACAGCTGAGTGGATATATACTCTGTTTTAGACAGGGCAATTGGACTCAACTGTAAGACTTTAGTAACCTGTTATATAAAGCAACAGGTCAAACTCAAACTGATTGGCTGCCGTTATATAAATCAATCCTATGCCCTCCTGTGGCTACCGCCTTCTGTAACAGTCCCTCTTAAAAGGAAAGGAAAGCAAACCAAACAAAAACATTAGGAATGCAGGGGAATGAGAAATAGACATAAAAAAACATGAAAGAATGCTCTCTGTGAAGGGAGATTGAAAATCCCAGGACCATGTAGTCAGAGAGAAGACAGACTGTCTCCAAGGGTGATAGAATCAGGAGTAATGAGTGATATCTAGAACATAAATCAGATGTTCTTATTTATTGTCTCTCAGGACAATGGTTTATGCTGTTCCCACCTTTGAAATAGTTTCGGTCCTGCATGTCTCCTGAGGTCATATAACAAGGATGTTATATGAGCATAGTTACAAATACTTTTTCCAATGTGTAGATTCCATCACTTCTTGTTTATTTTTATCCACATCTGAAGACACTGCCTACTTCAATTTCACAGCAGTATACAGTGCAGCTGAACAGCTATGAACTCAGACATAGCACAGGTCTGTGTTCAAAACAACCTTTTTAGTAATCTCAGGTTTATCTTCCTGAACCTTGCTTTAGATAAACTCATATTTTTTTGTTGAATGAGTCTTTGATAATCTAGTTTCTAAACTGATGCCATAGATACATATGTGCGGCAGTGCATTCAGAAACTAACAAGAAAGGGGCAATGTGCATTTTCATGCAATTTTTCTTTCTTGCAATGAAATCCTGAAGTAATTAAAGGGCATCAGCAAATTGCAACCATTATAAATATATCACCTTATTGCAGGTTTTTAGTTTTTATTTCTCTGGGGAAATGTCTACTGTGGAGCTCATGACTTTGAAGATTCACACCTTTGGTTTCTTGAGTTTCTCTACACTCGGCTTTGAGTTTTGAAATTGTGAAGACAAAGGAGAATCAAACCCTTAAATTGAAAGGGAGAGGGGAATCATTTACATGCAAATGGAAAGCCTGAACAGCACCTTAATCTTCCATAAAACAGGAGTTGCAAGTCTGAAAGTCAGTAGTGCATAGTCCCTGTGTTTTCTTGTTGGCAATTACGACCATTATTAACAACACAGACTTTATGGGGAATGGGACAGATTGTTGCTTCAGAGAGCTTGTTCTGAGCAGAAGCAAATCTTGCAGTTGTTTTTTCAGAATTTTGAAGAGTAGTTTGGATTTTGGAGGTCCTCAGTTTAAATCTGATGAATAAATAAGATCAATTTTTAAATCAAAAAAATCATGGTGAAGTGGTAGGAATTTTTCAGATGGATTTCATATACCGTTTTTCTGTGTGACTCATGTAGGAAAGAACATGAACTTCAACAACTATCAGCAAGTTTATTACCAAGTTCCTGAGGGCACATAAAGAAAATTCCACTGTTTTCACAGGGAACTTGAAAACTGACAGCTGAATATGGCTCCTGTATTTGACCTGCCCCTTTCTTTTTCAGTTGAAAGGTTTGACATCTCCATCAAGCTAGGTCTGACTTCAGTGCTTTGAAAAGTTTTGATAACTACTAATCTTTTTTTCCCACCACTATTTTCTCTTCAATGACAGCATACCACTCCATGTATAACTGAGCAGATCCATATCTCTAGGACTCTCTTTTGTATCCTCTAGCGGAATTGTCGTTTATACTTCTGCAGTTTTCTAAATTTAGATGGAGTTTGTTGGGATTTTGATTATATCCTATGTCCTCTACATAGAAGCCTGACTAGAGCTGGGTACAGCTTGCAAAGGTAATTTGAGACGTTTTGATGCTTATTTGGTTCCTCATGTTGTGACATCCTCATGTCATGAGTGAGTATGTTGTAATGGCTGCATAATTGTTCTTTTTGGACAATTTTATGAGTTGGTGATTGATTTATGTCAGACAGTTTCTGAGAGCTGTCATATAGCACGTGGATGTTATGAGGAGGTACTGGATTTCCAATGCCCTCTGCAATGGAAGGCAGCACAGTTTCATCTCAAGCTACTCTCCTGCTGCGCAGGACTTGGTTCATATCCCCTTGAGTGGCCCTGCTGTCTTGCAGTACCTCATGGCAGGTATAAAGTCAGGTACCAGTGGCCTAGAAATAAATACTGAACACTGAATTGTTAGCAGCAACTATGGCTGAAAGGTTCTTCAATATATGATTAAGAATAACGTAGAAATCTTTAAATGGTCACTGTGCCTTGTGATTTATTTAATACAGGTTACAAAAAGTATTGTATAGAAAGGTATGTAAAGTCATGCAGGGTTTTCTATGCAAAGGAGAGAAAGTAGGAAAAAAAAAAAATTATCCAGGCCACAGCTTTCATTATCACCTTCAAGAAACCATTCAGCTAATAGTTGAAAAATGTTCTTCAAGATCATTTAAGTACTTTTTATCCACACAAGATAATTAATTGTTGTAGTGAGTTGTCTTTTATGAGGTTTTCATAGGAGGCAATTCAATCAAGAGTGTTCTTTTCTACATGAGACAATGTTAACTGAAAGCAGTACATCCCCCTAGTAAGTGACATCTGTGAGTACTCAGACTACCTCTACAGTGCAGAGTTAGGTTTCCAGTACTTGTTGGTTTGAAAATTTGTCATAAAAGTGAGCTGGAAAGCTCAAGTAAAAATTGAATTCAATCAAGTTTTTTATGGTTTTGGAGACACCTATTGATCAGGCTTTCAGGGTATGTGTTACAGAATTTTTTAACAAAATTTTTATAAGTTATTTTCCTTCCCACATCTATAAAAAATTATATGGCATTTTTATCTCACTACAAATATATTAGAATATACTGTTTTGTTGTATCTCTAGTACCACAAATTGCAGAGATTTTTTTTGCCTGAGATCTGGCAATGATGTTTGACAAGAAATCTGCACCTAATGAGAAAGTGCCAGTAATATTATTCAGTGAAGAAAAAGGATTGCAGAGGGATAAGTGGGTGTAAAAGGTGAGATATATTTGTGTACTAATCCTGCTGTAAGTGGTAGGGGTCAACACACGGCTCTGCAATTAACCACTTTGAAATCAGATTACTGAATAGAAGAAGTCTGGACAACTACATAATTGAACATAGGAAATATATATACATGTATTTGTTGTAAGAAATAGAAAACATTATTCTGGTTTAACATGAGACACAAAATGAGAAGAGATGGAGATGGTGACTGCAACTGCGCTTTCAATATCCAGCTTCAGGTACAAAAATTACTCTGTGTTGTAGACAGGGCTAGGAATGCAAGTTCATTTTGTTACGTTAGATCTTAAGTGTGATCAAAGGGTAATTTTGTGAAGGTGCTTTTTCCCCCTGCTACAGCTGTAAAGAAAGTCATTGTTTGCTGTCACAGAAGATGCTGAAAGGGCTCATGTTTGTGACTTTGGGCAGATGACACCTATGGAGGTATATTGCTGACAGCTGCTAAGGAAAACACAGGCCAAACCGGGTGCCTTCTGATTAGACTACCCTAAATCCAGATTTAGCATTTTGGAAAATCACTTACTTTTCCTTCAACAATTTTCTGTGGTTTGATGGGAGACTTCCACCTTTCACAGTCAGTTTTGGGGCTGAGGAAGCATAGGGCCATGACGGGGCAGGGACTCACAGCCTGTCCCCAACCTCACCAGGCCCAGCCAGGGGACTGACATGAGGCCCAGTGGCCACAGGGCTGAGGCCAGGGTGATGCCTGGCTGGGAAACAACATTGACGGGTTGGGGTTGGGGAGGGAGGTGGTCATGTCATGGCACGGGCTGGGAGCAACGGCAGAGTTTAAAGCGGCTTTGTGAGGGCGGAGGCCCTGTAGGGGCTCCTCTTGGCTGCTCCCTCCCAGGTGCCAGGCCTGAGCCCTGCAGCAGCCGCTGGGCAGGGCTTGTCAGGAACCCACTGCCAGACACCCCAGCTGGGGGGACGTGAGGCTGCAGAGGTCCAGGGCCAACAGAGCAGATGCTTGATAGGACGTAGGTCACCTTTTCTCCTGATTGCATTACTCGCCGAGCTGGGGTGCTGCTGGGGAGCCTTGGTGTCAAATCCTCTGTTTGACTGAGAAATGCCCCTGCAGTGCAGCCACTGAATCTAAAGCCTTGGCTCCTGCATTTCCTGAGGAAGGTAAAACACTCTCCATATTTCTGAAACCACTGCTTCATTGCAGACTTCCTCTTTATCAGCCCATACCCAATCTGCTATATAGGGAGGACCTCCACACAGAACAATCTGGGTAAATTCCCAAAGTCTCTTGAACTCCTTGGTGCCCTGGATGGCAATGAACTGAGTTTTAAGTCATACCTGCTTTGGGATAGAATCTGATCCCAGCCATCAGTACCTGTGTATGTTTTAATCATACGGTATGTGTAGCTTTTGTGGCTATTGACCATGTGGAACCATTTGCATTGTTAACTAATGCGGGGATATTTGTGGTGATTTGCTGATGGCATAGTGCTACTCTTGAATATTTATAACTGCTTTTAATAGGCAAGCTTCGAGTAACTGGCCATTTTTTAAAATCTTAAGCTCTGTGTTAGGTCTTTGTTTATAAGTATCTGATTATATTTGATATGATATATTAAAATCCACAAGAATTCTATAATAAAAATACAACTGCGGTATTTTCAGTGTATATTCTTCCCCCACAGGTAAAGAACTTTTCTCTATATACCTGTAGAATTCCATCTTGATATACAAGCTTTTTATTTATATTAAAAAGAGTACTTTAATTAAAGGTCTTGCATGCATATACATGATTTATTACTAGCTGATATAAATATACAAAACTGGATAGATTCATCTATGATGATGGCAAGAAAAGTCCAGATTTTATTTATGATCAATATTTCTGACTGATTTTGCTGCTAGATAAATTATTGTGTCTCAAAGCCACAGGTGGTTGTCTTCTCTTCTCTTTGATGTTACTTTGTCATGATTTGTTACAATTTTCAGTCAGTATTTTCTTTTGTAAAAAGTTCCCACATGGCATATATGAATCCAGGTACAGATTTAACCTGATAGATATTGATTGTCCAAAAGAAGGTAGCAGTTCTATTCATGGGTGTTTGTATCGGGATGAATAGTGCTTTTCACTGTACATTTTTGCCACACCACTATGCCTTCCTACAGCAGCATAGACTAAAGAAGGCTTTGTTGGCAAGACTGAAATGATCTGGATTCAGGGCTGCAGATGGGAACAGAGCAGAGAGTAGTGTGTCATAGTCCTGCAGTTCCTCTGCTGGATGACAGCACCTACATACAGCAACAAAATCTTTGTGGTTCCCAACCAAATAGACATCTCACCAACTAACTCTGGAGAAAGCATCTTCACAGCAATGAAGTCTCTGAGAAGTTGCTGACAGGAACAGACTGTTAAACTATCGAGACATACCAAAGATATTTTCCTGCCCATTTTCTTTGTTCCGGATCCAGCAGAACATATCTGACATCTGGAAATATTAAGTCGGCAATATTTCCACATTTGTTGCTCCCTTTTTTCTTGTTTATGCAAGTATTGATGCTGAGGAAAGTCAGTACTGCAATTTTCCATTGAAAAGACATACTTTTGTTGCAAATGTTCCTATGTCTTTCCTTAGGGTTCTGTGGGCTGATATGTTCAGTGGACTCTGTTTCTCTAATTGAACTGTGGCAGACTTTTATTGCTTTCAAAGATCTGTTTATAGAACTTAGAGGAGTATGTAGTTATTAGCCTCTCTGTCCTTTTGATGGTGTCTGGTAAACCGTGAGTACACCATGCAATCTTTCTGCATGATAGCATAGGAGCATACTGAGTATTTGCCAAGAAAACTTCTAAGGTAACTTGTGTTAGCATTGATATTATATTTTGTCATTAGTATAGCTGACTATGGGAGAAGTTAATAGCACAGGTCAGCACCATGTAGCTGATGAGATGGAATATTG
The DNA here is from genome assembly GCF_017639655.2 of Falco naumanni. Classification (NCBI taxonomy): domain Eukaryota; kingdom Metazoa; phylum Chordata; class Aves; order Falconiformes; family Falconidae; genus Falco; species Falco naumanni. Next base: position 40,610,068 of record NC_054056.1, read on the forward strand.
CAGATTAGACGAGACTATGCACATATGTCATTAGTTATGTGGAAATGACAAAAAAAAACTCCTCCACTCTAGAAGGTAATATCTGTCTTGAAAAAGTCACACAATGCATTGTTTCCTATACCTTTGTGTTCCCCTCTCACCGCCTTAGTGGTTTGACTAGTCAGTGGCATTTCCTGACTTCCTACTCACCCTTGAAGTATACTAGTAAATGAGAGGAAGGTTCCCAGGTAAGAGCACTCAGGATCACAGATGTTCTACCGTGCTGCCTGGATCCAATATTTGGCACTATTAACAACCTGAGTGAGTCCCATTACAAGTATAATAGGGCCTTTATGCAAGTATAATAGGGCCAATACAAGTATAATAATCCAGCCCTACAACTCACAATGGGCCAGGACATTGATTTTTCTACTGAATATTCAACATAGCTATCAGCTATGACAGAAATTGTCTATCAGCTCAAAACAGCTTAATAATGTTCCATCCTCTCTACCTAGTTTGGCCCTGGGGTCAGCAGGAGACTTCTGGTTGTTTTTTTTAAAACTCTCCCTGTCATAATCACAAATTATTTTTCCAAATAATGGAAAGTGGTATGGCAAAGCAAAAAATCAAAACCTGTGGTCCCAGTGTATGCCATGGTTCGAAAAGAAAGTAACTGTAAGGAGGAGAACTTTGTAGGGGACTAGCCTTTCCCAGTCTGAGACATGCAAAGGAAAGCCCTGTAGAAGCTTTCAATGTGCAGAGGTAAATGAAGGTCCTTATGCTTCTTTTGGAGCAGATAGACCCTTATGCTAGCTAAGAGTACACTGATATTTTCATTTCAATACATTTTTAAACATTGTAAAACATCATCTATGGACCATGTGGTTTTGAATACATTGCAAGAGTCAGCATGCTGGCCTGTTTGTTCTTTATGGTATTTTAAAGGGTATTCTAGGGTATTCTAGTTCAATATTCTTTAGACTGATAAGGCTATTATAACTGCAGAAATGTAATGGAAAAGGGATGGATAAAGCATCAAGAATGGAGACTTCTAAAAAAAGACATGCTTGTGTTTATAAGGCTAAGGAGTAATAAAATTGTCTGAAATTAAAGCTTATTTGGCAAGAGGAAGTTATGAGGCTCATTGCCTACAGATCATTAAAGATCTATCATTGATGTTGTAAGCTCAGGTCATGCAATATTTCAGAAAGACAGAATACAAGAGGGAAACAAAGCTTAATAATATTCATTAGATGTGTATAATTAAAAGAGTAAAGTGAATGAATCTGTTATGGCCTGCATTACAGCAGAGAAGGACTAATGGCCAAAATCAGAGATTAGCCTGAAGGAGTCTACACTGTTATAATTTACAGTTTACATAAAATCTTCCCTGAAGGACTGATCCATTGTTCATTTAGAAACCTTTTATTACAGCTGCTCAGAGGAGACCTTAATTCTGGACATAGAGCATCTTTTTTGGCTCAGTGTTCCCCATAATGATGCCTGTGGCACAGAAGTCAGAATAGAAATTTCTGGATCACTGCTGTATGTCACAAATCTCCTGCATCCTAGGCTAGGAAGTTGTGCTTGTGTCAGAGACAGTCCCAAATGCTATTTGTGCTGCCTGGCTTATCCAAAGAGCACAATATTGCTATTTGTCACTCTTGGAGATGATGAAACAATGACTGTTGAACTAAAGTTTAAAGTAATTTTTAGTAGAAAGTGAAATGATTAACATTTACCAAGAAAACAGAATCGGAGTAGGGGAGAAGGCACCTCTAGTTCATGTTCTGATTTCAAGGCATTACTAACATTGCTTTCTTCAGGCTTACAAACAATTATTGTGTAAAATTTTAACAGAAAACAAAAAAAGCACCTGAAAGTTCCCAGTGGACTGAAATGAACTTGAGTGAAATATGAAGGACTCAACAAATATCCTAGTTTATATAATATCTATTCAGCATAGGAAATGATCCTGAATAAATGTAGTATAAAATCACTAGACCAATTTAGACAAGAATAGAAGTCAACAACTACTTGAAAAGTGTAAGCAACAACAGAAGAATACATAAATAATGAAAAAAAAATAAGATACTGAATTCTATAAAAAGAACTCATTAGCAATGCCAGGAGAACTAAAATTAGACCTATAGAAACACATATACAGGACTTTTTTTAAGTAACAAAACCAAATTCACTGAAGAAAGAAATTAAAACATCAGATGAGAAGATTAGAAAATAAGATGGGAGGAATGATAAAGCAAATTACATGGATACTTCTCCAGTGTATTTACTTGAGAGATCAGGAAAAATATGCCATCTGACACTATTTGGGTATGCAGTATTCCAAATGATTTTGTGACCAGTGAGGCAGAAGCATTTAGTAATTTAGCACAAATTAAAGCTATCAAGTCTCCGGAACTAGATGGAGTTTCTTGTAAGGTTTTATTAAGTAGCTATGGAAGAACTATGTAGGGCAGTGAAAAACAGCATAGAAGAATTGTCAGGCTACAGTGGGTTAAGAGAACAGGATTACAGTAAAACCAGGCCAAATATTATGAAGTTCATTTGTTGTCCTTATGCAGGTCTTAGTGAGTAGATATCTAATTGAACATCATAGCAGAGTTTTGTTTGAGCTAGGATGTCTAGTGTGCTTGATTGTGGTCTGAACCCATCATCTGCATGCCAGAGGAGAACTCTAATCTGGTGGCTATAGTGAAGCCTGAAGTGGTTTCTCTGAGGTTCTTTTACTGAGATTACTCAATTGATAAAAATAAATACTTTTTTTCAGAGGACAAGAAAGGAGGAGAAATTGATTTATTCAGTGCCTTGGCTTCGTGCTGGCACAAATAAAAAATCCATTTTCCATATAGCTTGGTAAGTTTAAAAGATTGATCAGAGAAAGAGTGAGTAGGACAGCAAGGCTTGTTCTTCCAATGAAAAACGTAGAGAACATAAGTAAAAGAAAAAAGCTGCATCAATTTGCTTGAGTGAGTTGAGCTGACCGGCCTAAGCTCTCATGCACTGATCTTGGAAAATGTTTTCTCTTGCACTCTATATTCAAAACACCTTATGAGGGAAGGTTTGCTTGTGCCCTAGGCTGTTCCTGTGCCCTTCACCACACTAGGTTTTAATCGCGAATATGCAAAGCACTGCCTTTGCTTTACATCAGCTATTCATTTGTCTCCTCTGGCAAATGATGCAAAAGAAGAACATGAGCCGGGTTTTTTTTTTTTTTATTATTATTTGAATGTTAGGTGTAGGTTGTTTGGGGGTTTTTTTTGTTTTTTGTTTATTTTTTTCCCTCCAGTAGCTTGCTTCTATTAACTAACAAACCAGTAGACATGTTGCTTGTGTTACTTGATGTCTCCAGCTGGCCCTTTCAAAACTCCAAAATCTTTAATGGTTGTGGCACATGTGTACTTTCTAATTAGTGTTTCAGGACCAAAAAATTCAGATATATCACTTTCTCTCACCCTTGTGATCATCTAATGTTTTTATTTTCACATACATATTTTATTGCCAGTTTGAAGATGACATCTTGTGGTTTGTTCCTACACACCCTCACTGGTAAAACAGAAAGAGCTGTTTTACAGAGGAGTTTGTTCAGCAATGTCCAAAGTACATGTTTCTGCATTTACTTCTGTTAATTTAATTTTTACACATGAAGCGTGTATTAATATGATACTATCTTATACAGATAATTGAGACGAGACAGTCATACATTCATTTTCCTCTCTTACTTCCATATGTTTTCTTGTTAATTCTGCTGAATAAATGTGTCATTGAGACAATGTGTTGGAAACTTTCATGTATCTCCCATCCAATTTTTGACAGAAAATATTAGACTGAGTGATACTGAAGTAAGAAATAATGTGGTTTAAATATCAGATCCCAGGTTGAATTTGCAGGTCAAACAGCTCCATGGTATCATATTTTTAATTCTAAATGCAGCAATTTTTTCAAGACTTAAGAGATAATGCCCAATTATGCTTTTTATGTGGGCATTTTTCACAGGAAAGGTAGACTTAATCATCTTCCATAATAAATTTGAGAAGAAATAAATGTTAAAGGGGACCTAAGCCTCTAAATTGCTTAATTTTATATACTAGTTCTTTTTTTATACAATAAAGCCTGATCTCCTGCCTGTTTTTTATCTTTTATCCTGGGAATAAAAGAAAATTATTAAGAAGTGGGATATTGCATTCATTCATGCAATATCTTTCATTTGGGGACTGTGACATTTCATTATGGGCTAGCAAGAACTGTAGTAATACATAATGCAGCTCAGATGGGGTCTCCTAAAGTTCATATAGAAGTAGTAAATATTTTCCAGGCACAATGTCTGAGATTGTTAGAATTTAACAAATGTTTCCTTGAGTAAGAGGCCAAGTGGGATGTTGAACTGTGCCAAGAACCCAACATTATGTACAGCTTTAAACCTTCAAACACAATGGTCATGTATTTTCTTCTGAGGCAAAGCAGCATTATTTTATAAATGGATGTCTTTTATTATTATAAAACTTTGATTTATTACTTTCAATATTAAACAAAACAGTGCTTTCAATTGAATTGATCTTGAAATAATCAAATATGTTGTCATTTAACCATATGCTTAGTGGTATGCTGCTTATAATTGTAATGAATTTTTGCCAAGCATTGTTTCAAAGAAGGAAATGTACAGATGGTTTTCTTATTTAAGTACATTAAAATGCATACACAATGTTTAGAGATGCAAATCCTTTAAATCAACTACTTGACAAAATCAGGCTTTGTTCCAAGTTGTTGTAATAGTCTCTTACATATAAATAAAAGGTTGTGTTACAGAAAGAGAGGGAGAATAAGTCATCTGTAGAACAGCAGTCAAGAACTGGAGTCTGAAAAGGGTGAGAACACAGGGCTTTTATAGCACTGAGGAGTTAGAAGGGTTGGAGAAGTAAATTGTCTGCAGTTATTTCTGTGGCTGATTGTACAGTAGCAGCAAGATTATGTTGATGCATATGTCCCATTATAGTGACTTAGAGGGAATTTACTCCTTTTAATACCTCAGCTCCCGAAGTCATCATTGCATTATTTTGATTTATAGCATTATTAGCACAGTTTATATTTCAGTGCCCTCTCTTAATCCTCCTATTTATAGTGCTATACCAGCTTCTCTTGGATTTCAGCAGTGTCTTCAGAAAGACAGAGGTTTTCCAAGGGAACAGATGTTAAACCAATGCTAACTGTGGTTTATGATGATCAAAACATACAAACGTGAGTGCGTATGGATAGGTGGCCCAGTGATGGAAAGATCGGTACTCACTGTGCTGGGAATATGTTTTTTCTGGGAGACTCAGGAAGTCTCTGCAATTGGATCAAAGTCTCAGTAAAGATAAATCTGAGGTGACTGTTTCCCATGATGGAAGGGAGATCTGAGGAAGCCTGTGACAAAGACTCCAGAAAAAATTGACACAGTTTTAAGAAGTGGGAGGATTGTTCTTGGCAGAAGGAGCAAAAGAGAGCCAGAAGAAAATGAGTATGAAATGGAGAATTTGATGAAGCTGGAGATAGGTTTGTGATCATCAGATTGTCTTGTGTTTTACTGGCAAAACTCCAGTTTTGTTGTATGGCATCTTTTCTTTCCTATGATTATGTGAGTCTAGGTCCATCTAGGAAAACTAAGGAGCAAGAAAGGAAATATTGGTGGAGTCAAACTAAAGGGAGATTGGCCTAAACATGATATGAGAAACTGCAGTGTCTCTTGGGCCAGAGGGGTGTGTTTGGTATTGCAGGTAGATGAGACACTTGACATGAAACATCTGCAGTCATGATGTGGAACATTCGATATTTTCTAGGTCAGTGGCCTAGCTGTGAGATTGGATTTGAGAACGTTTCATGTGACTTTCCCTATTTTTTCTTTGTGGTTGATAACCGGAATATGGAAGACAGCTGTTCAGGACATACTATACACCTCTCAGGTGTCTCAGGTAGAGTAATGAATAGTCTTTGCTTGTGATGCAAATGAAAAAAAAGTAGAATGGTATCAGAAATACAGGCAGTGAGGAAAGGCTTACATCAAAGACAATTTTGTAATGCAAAGCAGATGAAATAGACAAGAAGCCTATCTAGCCACAGCTAGCAGTCTTCTAGTTGGATCATTTTGATACTCCTGTCCTAGCTGGTGACCAAAGTAATATTGGGTGTCACCATGTAGTGCTTTTGCAAGCAGTATAGCTCATACTGTTTGCCTGAATATCTGGGATCTAAAGACTAAAAAGCATTCTTGCCATTTCTTTTCGCATTACTTTAATAAAAGTTGCCGATGTAGCCAGTAAAATTAAAAATTTACTCTCTGACAGGATAATCATTGTATTGCTGCTGCCTGTATTTAATGCTAATGTAAGAGACAAATGATGCAGCATAAAGCTAATATATTACAATGGTGTTTAACAAATATGAGTAAACCGTAGCAATTTTCTTGTGATTCATACAGTCTTCAGAGGACAGAATGTGCTTTTCGTCCTTCAGAGATCTGAGTTATTGTATGGAATGACCAATAGTGTAATGAAATACTGATTTTGCTAAACCAGATGCAGGTTAGATAGGTTCAGGAAGAGTAAAGACAAGAACAGTCATTTTTTTCTATACTCTAGTTTTTTTGTATCTAGCTATAATAAATGAATCTTAGTATAAATGGAAGTGACGTTTATTTCTGACTGGTTCTATTTTATGTCCTCTTTGCTCTCATGGGATAAGGTTCAGAGGAATAGAAACAGATCAAAATCTTGACAGAATAAGCCTTTTTTGAAAAAAAAAAAAAAAAAAAAGTACAAGCTAGGGATGCATGAGCTTTCCTTCACACTGTGGGCACGTGTGTTTTGCTGAGAGAAAATTTTTGTTCACAATAATGTATGCATGTGTATTTGTATGCACACTTGAGCTTGGAAGCAGACTTCATAGAAATTACTTTTTTATTCTTTCAGGTTTGGGGTTCATCAGAGAAGCAGAGGTAATACCCTGTGAGCCCAGTGATCAAGGACAGATAACGAGCATATAATTGTGACTAGAATGCTCCTCAAATTGCAATTGGAAAAACAGCTGTATTAAGTTGGACCAAAAGATTGCTCCCCCCAGTACCCTGCTTCTAACTGTTTATAAGCATGTCATAGAGGTAAAGTGAGATTAGGCAGGCACACCTCATTTAATACTCCTCTAGGCTGCAGACCTAGTTGTTGTCCATATCTATTTGGTAGCTATCAGCAATTTTCTTCTTTGAACTAGAGCTTGTGCATTCATTCACTCTCTAATAGCTTGTTCCATGAAGAATTTCCTCTTTCTGTTGGATTTGAGCCTGGCTACTGGCTGCTTCTCACTTCTTGTTCTCAGAGAGAGCGTGAGCAGCCAACTCAGCCTAGCATCACGGTTCCTGCAACTTCTGATTGTACAGAACTCCATTGTCTCTTGTCCAATCTAAAAAGTCTGAATTTATTTCTTCTCACCCAGAAGCCATACTCTACTTTGTAGTGCTTCTCTGAACCTTTCAATTTTAACTTCAAATGTGAGTAGATGTATAGAGTAGCATAAAGATACTCTTTCTGTCATAATAGGACCAGCCTTTTAAAGACAGAGTGCTTCATCACTAGCACAACATAATCCCTCTTTCTTCTATTTCTCGTACCTTGATATTTCTCTGTGATAGTGTTTTCCTTCCACTAAGTTTTCAGCATGCTTATTGATTTTCAGCTAGAAATTCCATTTTTACTCTCTTATTTCTTAGATTTTTAGCATTGGTTTTAAAGTATATGTTTTGGTCTTCTTGGTGTTCCATTTAAATGGTACTTTGGCATTTCTTGCATGACTATTTCTTATTCTTCATGAGTTAGTGAATTTGTATGGCTTGCTCTGTAAAAGATATGCTCTTTTGTACATCTTAGCTTTTCCCCACATTTCAGTTTACAAGCTCAATTACAACCTTCTTGCCTTTAAAAGGCCAGCAGTCCGGTTGACTTACAGTTCAAACTAAATCCATCCTTCCTCTTTGGCCTTCTTTGATGAAGAATTAATCTCTGATATGATTTTTTTTTTACAAAACCCATTCTCGGAATATGTTTAAACAAAAAGCAGGAGAAGAAGTTTTAAAATGTAGCAATGTATAGAAATTTGATATAACTTTAAAAATGTTGTTACTAGTTTGTAGGTATTTTGTGTAATGTTTAAAAGTTAAAGAAGAAAATTAAGCTATCCTTTATCTAACCAGTTCACAAAAGAGTTGTGAAAAACTTTCAATGTGATCAAGACTGACTGTAATCACAACTTCAGTTCTCTCAGGAAATATTTAAGAATATGTAGGTGGAAAAGATTCAGTGTGGTCTTTGCTGCCATTTTCATTACACAAGGAATAGTTTTGTTCTAGTGAAATGTACAAATAATACATTAGATAAAAGTTCTACATTTGAAGACATACAGATTCAGACAGAAGAAATGTTTTAATTGCATTCAGTCCTGGCAATATCAAAATACAATTTCAATAGATTGTTTCTGAAAAGTTGTCTTCTAATGGGAGAAGCCGATCTTCCATCAAAGCCAGTGGAAGGTCACCTTAGAGACTATTCACCCAGTCTGACAGTGAGCCAGAGTTTAGAGAAAGTGTCATCTAAATGTTGTGCTCAGTCTTTTAATGGTAAAATTTTTTCACTCATCAAATGAATTTACAAAACTCTATTGAGTCTTCATCTGTCAGAAATTAATAGTTAGTTTCTTGACTTAAAAAAAACCAAAACAACAAAGCTGAAACTAAACCAAGTTTCAACATTTTTTTCATATCAATAAGATTGTTTACCTGGATGATTTTCAGGTTATGGTTCAAATTAGGAATTTAACTCACTGAAGGCTACTTCCCTTGTCTACAGAGGGAGTGAAATGACTGCTGATGTTAGAAATATAAAGTCAATAACTGTACATTCACTGTAGTTGTTGTTATTGAGTTTTGAGATTTTCTCAAGTGTTTTTTTTTTGTCCTTTGATCTGTATCTGAACTAAAAATGGCAGTATTTGGAAAAAAAAAGAAAATGATTGGGTGTATAGAGAGTGTTCAAAGTTAGGAAATATGCTTTTGTATGTGAAATGAGCACTTCTTGGTATGGAAATCAATCGCTGAGAGGTAATAAAGAAGGAAACCAATAACAAGGTTTTCTGTTTACTCTTCAAAGGAAGGTTGCAATTAAAAATAAATAATCTTTAATTTTATTATAGAATTGCAATTAAAACAAATAATCTTTACTTTTATTAGACGGGATTTATTAATATCTTATTATCTAAATACATTCTAATTTCTCTCCAACAATTATCTGCTATTATATGAAAAATCTTTCCCTCAGTATGCTTTAGTGTTCTTGGTTGTTCAGGCATCTATAGGCTTGTTGCTAAGTAAACAATACTTGATCTCTCCTTGTTTTTTTGAAAGAATTAATATAAAATTACGGAATGTGTAAATAAAAATGAACACAACGTATAAGCATTCTTTATGCCACATGGTGATACTCTTAGGAGAAACTAAATATAACACTACAAATGTAAGGTGTAATTTGTGCTATATGTAAGTTCTAAACAAAAAATAAGATCTGAACTGATGTTATGTGATAAAATGTATAGAATATCTATCCTGTTTGAGTATTTGTGGAGACAGGAACTTCTTATCCTGCTCTTGCCATGTCTTGCAAGGAACTGATTGGTTCATTTTTGTTTGTGGTGCGTGGTGTTTTTTTTGGTTTGGTTGGGGTTTTTTGTTTGTTTGGTTTTTTTTTGAGGGGGGTTGGTTTGGTTTTTTTTCCACAACAGTGAAATCTGAGATTTGGAAAACATGCAGCACAACCTTACTTTTCAGTACTGCAAAACAAAGTAAATAATTTATCTCAGAGTCCAATGTTGCCCTATGTGACATTATTTTGTTTCTTTCTAATTCTATGATAGTATACTTTGATATCGTGTTCCTTGACAGAATCGAGCTGCATTTCACATTGTGTTGTAGAGGCAGACAGCTTATAGCAAGAATCCTTAAAAATCTGTGCAGTTTACATGTATTATATTGCTTGTTATATAAACAGTCATAAGGGCATAACTTGCAATACTCCTTTCAATGAGCATTTGGAATCACAATTGGAAAGTATTATAATTTTGATTAGCTATATTGTCTCTCTCTCCCCTAAAGAGACAGATTTCCACCTCCCCTGACCTTATCAATCATTTCCCTTCTGATTTTCTCTTGGCTTTGGTATGTACTAAGTATATCTCAGAAGATGAGATAATTCAACTACAGTAGTGCTTTTATTGTCAAATCCACTTGCCATTATTTCTCTGCAGTAATATTTGGAAAGGGATGTCATTTTACAAAGTAAATTAAGAGATTCTTGAAAGTAGATAACCTATTTTACAGAGCTCCACTCCTTGCTCAAACCATAAAAATAACTGTGTACTTTCTGTTAACATATTCTGTTCTATGAACTGTATACAAAATTGTTTTTGTTACTTCAGGCCCATGAGATTGAAAATCCTTGTAACATCTGCATAAATTATGACATTATAAGAAACATAAGAAATTGCTTTTTAAAAAAAGAACAATATAGAAGCAGTTATTATTTTTCTTGCAGTTTTGGTGTGAAAACATACTTTTTGATGAAAGAAATCTTGACTATTGACTATAGTAATTTTACAGAGGGAGCTGGGCTTTAATAAAAGTAATCAGATGCTATGAGTACATGGGAAATTACCTAATTTAAAACATGTCTTTTGAGTTAGACTCACCCAGTGATGAAGAAAATATTTTCTGAGTGAGAATTAGTGACTTGTTAGTTTTCAACAAGATATCATCTGATTGCTGGAAGCAGAGTTAACAACCAAGGTCCTGTTGTATTTACAACTGCTGGATATTTTTCTCTTACGTAACATAAACAGATGTTTCTCCTTCTTCCAGCTGAAAGTTCAAAATGAGTAATCTTGCTGCTTCTGAAGAGACTTGGAGAGGCTGGGAGGCAGAGGAGGAAAATATGTACACTTAAGAAATTGTGATGCACAATCCTTTTAGTCCATTAAGAAAGTTGTTAGATAGGTTGTCATCATCTTTGTTGCTGCAAGATTACCCACAGTTTCCATCAGTAGAAAACTGGTAAAAGGACCTTGCCTAAGGCAACTTGGAGGCACCTGAGGTACTATACACTAGGCCTGTGAAATCCACACAATGCAAAGCAGCTCAGATCCCGTGAACAGGAACCCTCCATTAATATACACTCACACAAATAATTAATAGGTTAATAGATTTACCACATCATCGATCTAGTAAGAGTTAAAGTATATTGTTATGGGTAGAGTGTTGTACTTACCACTTAGTGCCTCTGTGTCCTGCTCCATTATGCTATACAGGTGTGTCCAAAGGACAGACCCTCATAAGAACCTAATAAACATACCTCTCAGATGTATGAGACTCACTATTTGTTCTTATAGAACAGCTTTAAAATTAAAAGGTCTTAAAATGTTTTTTAAAAAAGCCACCCTTACTCAGACAGGTATGCCTCCCTTATACTTCTTCAATGGAGTTTATATCACACATAATATCCACACAACCTTCTTCTGTAATAGCGAACAGTCTTTTTATTGATATTAGTTTTCACTGGGCTGTAGTTCTATAGAATGTGCATCTTACATCTGAAGAAAAACAGACATCCTTCAGGTTTTGTTCTCATTTCTGACCAAACTGGGCATCAGCTGCCCCTGGTTGGTAGACAACTGTGTAGATAAATCACTAGGAAAACTCTTGTCAAAGGAAATGTTGCTTGTAACTGAGAGTTAAAATAATTTGTTTTGGCATTTACACTGCATTACTTATCTGTAGTTTTCAAAGGCAGGTGACCCATACCTGTGTTTTACAGTACAGAAATAGTCAGCACAAAGAAATCTTTCACACCAAAATCACAGAAAGATGAAACGGACTGCATTAGCAACAGCATCTCTAACCATCGTAGGTGATTTCCCCATAGTCACTTGCCAAGTCTGGTATGGAACCAGAGAGAACCCATTGGTTCCCCACCTGATATTTGAGCCTGCTGAAGATGGCTATTGCCTATGGTTCTTTATTTCAAAGTCATGTGGATATATGATACGGATATGTTTCTTTAGTAGCGAGATGTGAAGAAATTAGAAAGTGCAAGTACATGTGAGAAAGGTTCTTACAAAAGACCAGTAAGTATCAGTAATAGGTATAATGAAGATGATATTGAATGAAAAAAATATTCATTCTGCTCTCTGACACTTGTCACAGATATATCCCCATTGAAACTGCTTTCACTGTTCTTTACAAATGAACTGACAGTGTCACACAACTGAAACTCCAGTTTTGGTCCAATATAAAATTAAAACGGAGAAGTAAAAAAAGCCCTATCTACTGGGAAATGAAGTAGAATGTTTAGGTAATTGAATTTTTTTAAAAAAAAATATTTATTTTGTTCTGCCAAGCTGAGGATCCTCTTGCTCTGGTGACATGATGTTTTTTAAAGGGCAAATGACAGAGGGAAGTCAAACTGAAGTAGTTTTATACATAATATTTCTTCTTGGAATAATAACCAAGCCTATGAGGTGGCAAACTTAGGGGGAAAATGTATGTGGAAAGAAAGAGATAATTCCACTGGGCCTTGTGTTTTACCTTATTACTTCTTCTAAGTCACCAAGGTGTCTGTCATTATTATCACTGATGTGACTTGGGATGCAAATGGGTTGAAGGGATAAACATTGTCAGCTTTCCTGAGTAGGGTATAGGTCTGCTCTCCCCAAATTTTCTTCGATTGTAATTATTTTCTGTCTATGGTAATCACGTCTTTCAGACTAACAATTGATTTACAAGCCTACCTCCAAGCATTTGTCTTTAACCTGATAGCAGTAACTAATAATAATTGGCAAGATATTCTGGATACAGGATACTATTTTACGCACCTGAAAAAATATTTATTTTTTCTCCATTTGTGTGACGGCATGGGGAGAAAAAACACTCCCTGATGACTGGTTCACAATATTTTTCACTTTAATCCTTTGGCATTTTGTTGTTCTAGCAATGCCATCTGTTCTCAAATGCCTAATGAATGTTCATTAAAGGTATATTTCAGTTTAATTCTATTTTCCAGCACACTCTATCTCAATAAGCAATTCATCTTGTCTCTGGGCATTGGAGGTCCTGTCACACTGATGAAAGAAGCACCAGTGATAGATGATGGAAGTGCCACTCAGCAATTATTTGCATCTTTCATCTCTCATTAAATAAAAAGAAAAGTCTAGTAGAAAGATTTGAGTGTAGCTGCAACTGCCACATGTGATATCTGTCAAAATATAATAATTTTAGTTTTACCCTAGCCTCCTAGCTATTTGGACTGAACAACCAGAGGAAGGCCTTATTTTCTTATGAATTACCATCGCATTGATGAGGTAAAATGTGTTAACTGTTATCTCTTTCATTGAGATTTAAGCGAAGGGCAGTGTCAGAAGCTACTGCTTAGCTTTTTAGCTTAAGGTGTTACTGCTTTTATGGCTGATCTACTCAACTTCACACTGCAGTGTACTAGGTAGAAGAGTGTACGTGGTCACTTACTGCATCTGGGTGCCTGTGGGGTGCAGGCTTACTGTTAGTTCACTTCCCTTTCCCCTAAATAATTTACCTTGTGACTGAGATGAATTTCCGCTCTAGAATAACCAGTTGAGGCTATTCAGTGGACAGTGGGAAACTTTTAGGCATTTATGGCTCTGCTGTGCTCTGACATGCACTGCCCTACAAAGCTTTGCTGACTCTGGATTCTACTGATTTCTGAGGTCTTGCACAGAATGCATTAATAAGGAATATGTATCCCTTGTGGCTTGTAATTTCTCCCAAAAGTGCTAACATTTTGAATTGTTTTCTAAATTGCAGAAAACTCTGTAGTTAATTAATAATTAAATATTTTCAGGTGGAATCTTTATTCACCCATGAGGTGTTCAGTCCTTAGAAAATGTATGAATTACCTATTTCTCAAATATTGGTTGAAAGTATTTAGGATAAGAAGTGAAGGAAAATATCAGATATTTGAAACTGCACAGGGAATTGCAGGCAGGGAAAATGAAACTTACAGATTACATACTTGATTGAGATGCTGGAGGCCCTTTTCAAGTCATTATATCGTATCATTCTTCCATTTAGTGTAGTTTATATTCTAGCTTTTGAATCTGTGTAGATAGATTTATTAAGACACTGTATCTATTTTGAAATAAGGACACATTTATCTGCAGTGAAATTGCATTTGCCATATACTAGCCCAGGTACTTAATATAAATGACATAGTCCTTCTGGTTTTGATTGCACACAACCCAAGCAATTCACAGTGTTGCTGTGATAATTACAAACTTGGAGTTTAATTTTTTTTTTAAGGATTAATTTTTCTAACCATCTAAAAGAAGCTTGTTCTTTAAAATTACTCCATACAGAGCTTTCTGCAAAACAAAAGTGAAGAGGAGCCAGTTATTTCAGATATGACTGTAATTGTGGTTAGTAATATAAATTTTAGGACAGATTAATTACTAATAAACATACAGCTTCATGCTAATTGAATATAGTGTGATAAACTGGTAATCTGTACCCTGTTTTAGTCTTAAGGTATCTCAAAATGCAAACAGTAAGTGATTTCTGGCTAGTCTTGGCTTCAAAGGGACAGAGAGCTCATCCAAACACGTACAGGATTCAGAATAATTCCTAAAAAAGTAATACTCTGACCTAACTCAGTCTATGGTGAAAATATCTTCTAGGGAATATAGAGTCAGTGGAGAGTTATGATTGATAGTAGAGTAGCTAATGATGTTGACATCTTACTTTGTCTTAAGGGACATTTAATAAAACATATGGAAAATACTTTAGGGAACTTGATACATCAGTAAGTTACATATTCATTGCTAGCTACAGTAGGAAATATGCTATTCATTGAGTCATTGGACCCATTTCTCTAAACACATTGGAATTTCCAGACTGAAAATGAAAGGCATACATTCAGCAATTGCCTCTTCCCTTTATTTGTAAGACCAGTTAAGAATCATACTACTTGAGATACCCCGTGCTAAACTTTTGGATTTGCATTAGTGTTCTTGTATATACACATCAAGAAGAAAAGGATCCATCCTTTGATTTCACCACTGTTAGTCTTGCACTGTATAAAATGGTCTTATTTTCTTAGAAATAAGAAACCTGAATGTATCAACTCTGCCAGTTCTCCCTCATTTTACTATATACAAGTAGATTATATCGCTAACATGTTCTGCCTTTACTATGTTTATAGCTGCCAGTAAGTTATGGTTTGGTTGGAAATACACCAGTCTTGACTGTGATCATATTCCTCTAGTGTCCCTAGTGTTCTTTGAGATATAAAGGTAATCTGCATCATAAATGTTTTTTACTATCCTGATATAATTTCTTCTTTAACAAGTCTATTTCATCTTATCTCATAAATGTACAGACTGTAACAATAAACTTCAGAAAGAAACTCTGTGAAAGGCTTCTAAAAATATATCACCCTCCTATTAACTTTCTCAGCACTCATTTATTATTTCAGTAATGTCCTTTTACCATGCCAGTAGGGGACATAGTCCCTTCTGGGAAAAATCTGTTTACTAGCAGCTTGTTATATTTATTTTCTATTAATCCCTTTGTGTTTGTTAAAGTATCTCAGAGACAGAAAATAATAAAAGGCTATATCCAATTTCTGAAATATCTTTACCCAACTTTTCCTAGTCTTGAGTGAACTCTTGACAGCAAACCGAAAATAGTGTTCAAATTCAAGATATGTATCTCTGGGCTCCTCTGTGATTACCTTGTATCTTCAGTTTCTTCTTAAATATAGTTTAGAATAAAACTATACTCCTACTTACGGTGCCTACAGAGTTAGAGTTGTGATTTAAGCCAATGCTGACTTTACAACAGCAGAAATCTGAATAGCAAGATAATGGCAGATCAAAGGTTCCTAGCTTTATAAAGTAAAACCAGATCCTGATCTGGGAAAATGATTGCAAAATTGATGGGTAAAGAGTATAACAGCACTTTGGAGACCTGTTGGGTCCAATATGATCTAAGATATTGATGGTCCTGCACCACAGATTTAAACACACCTTAAAAGGTCATGCAGGTCCTAGAGCAGAATCAACTACATCTCTGTTATTTTACGAATTTAATTTGCTTAACTATCAAAAAGGTGTGTTCTAATGCTTTACTATATTTATTGTAACAACATGAAATTGCAAGCAGAGGATGCTGCAGAGTAAGTTCTTCTTGTTCCGCATTCCCTGAGAATATAAGAAATGCCTCCCTGCATCAGAGAAATGCTGTTTTCTGAGCCCTTGTACTTCACTAGCACCCAGGCCTGTTAGAGTTTACATGCCTAACTCTGCAGTCCCTTACAGGGTTCAGTCCTTTTGTTATCTGCTTATGGATCCATATATTTCTCTCATCCTCTTTTCCAAAGTGCAGCTAACATTTGCTGCCTCGGTCTCCTGTTGTAGCAAGTTCCAGAAGGTCACTGCCTGTTGTGTAAAGTACTTATTTTTATTTGTTTTAAATGTCTTCTACTGGTTTTATCATATTTCCCCTGTTTCTGTAGACTTTTATGGGAGTGTTGTGTATTTGCCTTATGATATGGATTATGTCCTTTATGATGTGGATGGAATTTTCAAGTGTCTGCTCCCTTTTTTCTATAGTTTGAATACTTGAATGTAATGAATTGTATATAATATTGCATCAGTATTGTTGAAGGACAAAACTTTCCCTTTCTCTGATTTTTTTTTTTTTTTTTGTAGCTCTGTTTTGGTTATGCAAACACAGCATTTCACACCTGGCCTGAAACCAAGCCTACTTGCTTGAAGACATGCCAGTGCTGACTAAAGCAGAAGGTCCATCCATGCCTCTTGCGCTGTACTTTGCCTCAGCCCGTTTGCCTGTCTTGCCTTACACTGTTGATGTGTGTTCAGCTTGCAGTTTCCAAATCATTCTCTAAAGACCTGCTGTCTTACCCACTTGCTGCTCATTCTATATGTGCAAGTAGTTATCCATACCTACAAGTTACCTACAATTATTTGGGGTCTATAAATTCTGATGCACTTGTGATGCCTCTCAGTTTCCTGCCATGTGCAAATTTAATGTACATAAACTTTGTGTAGGACACATTCCGCCATTCAAATTGCTGGTGAAATGCAGACCCTCACAGAGTCCCACTTAGTACAGCTGTCTACTTTGACAGTAAACCATTTGTAACTAGTCTTCAACTGCTTTGTGAAGTTTTATTCCCACATTCTAGAAGTTTCATCAACCAACTTATGCTTCAGAAAACCACTTGGAGGCAGTTTCAAAAACTTTAGTTAAGATTTATTGTTTCTCCCCTGGCTGCAATGCCTGTTACTCTGCAATAGAAGTAAACAGTTTGGCTTGACAGGAATTTTTGTGTTAGTTATCACACATTGCTTTCTGTTTTCCAAATGATCACAAATTGCTTCAGAATTTTCCCAGATTGATCAAACTGGATAAATTTTACTCAATCAAATAATTACATATTTATGTTTTTAGTTAACTACCCCAGAATTACCAATGAGAACAAGTATAAATTTCTCATCATTTTTAGGAAATTAGTATGGTTTTATTTTATTTGCCTACTGGTCTCAATATGTCCACATAAAGGGAAGTTTAGGCACATGTAAGAGTGTAGGTTTGGTATAGTTTTCTTGGAAGAAATACAGCATCATTCTTGAGCACAACTTGTTCTAAGTATACTGCAGTGTCAGCAGATCTGGGTAGCTCAAACTGTAGTTAACTGTTGTCACAGAGACAAGGGCAGAAAGCAGACCTCGAATTCATTGGTAGTGGACAGCAAATTCCCACTTTTTTCCTCTCTTCAGGAGCACCGAGGTGTGTATTCAGCAGAGCCCCCATACCCCTGTTAGCTGCTACATCATTGCACAACTGCTGGTTTGGCAATAACTTTCCCATAACTGATGTAAGACTGGAATGAAGCAACTCTGGAGATAATTGTCCTGTGTTTTAAATAGAATAGCAAAATCATGGTCTGAATACCAGACTGGCACCATTCTATTAAACAGTTTGTTTTCCATATTAAGTGGGATGGTTCTAAATAAAAAACTAAATAAAAAAGGGAATGACAATGATTCACAAATGATAAACAGATATATCTTAAGATGGAAAGTTTCATCCTATAAAGTTGAAATATATGCATGAATTTTTTATAGTTATATCACTTTTGTTCCAGTTCTTAAAATAAAGTCATTCAGTGCATTTGAGGAGACTCTTGAAGCAAAAAGTAACACAAGGGAAAAATTGGAAAAAATCATGCTGAGCATTACTTTTAAGTGTTATATAAAAGAATATATTGTTACTGAGATTTTTCTTTTAGTCTGGAGTCTGATGAGAGCAAGCAAGTCTCAGATGCAATGATGTTCTTCAACCCTTTATCTTTTTTCAATTTCGCATAATTTTTAGAAAGTGCTTCCAAAACACCAGCGGCCATGTTTCAAGTAATAAAATCCTGGGGTTCCTTTTGTAATGCTGAAATAATATTGTCTATGTCATAATTAAGTTGTAAAAAAATTCAGTGTGAGACCTAACTGTAAACTGATGTGATAAAGATTTGCTGAAGATAAATCAGCAGGTCAGCATAAGAAACTGGAAACAACCCAGAACTTCAGGAAGAAAACAAAAATCAGTTGTAATAGAAATCCACTGAAATCAAGCTGTGAATGCTTACATCTGCAGCAGTTTAATGAACTTATCCTCTGAAAAGTCCTGTCTGGAGCTGAATGTAGAAAAGTGAACAGAAGTGCTCTTTTTTCAGAAATTTTATCTTGTTTTAAGTGTATGTCTGGGAGGAGGGACACATCCTTTCTGGTTAAGCCAAAAGAGATTGTTCTAAAAGTATGTGGTTGCACAGTGGTTAGTCATGCTTCTCACACAAAGATCCATTATTTTTGTCAGCTTACGTGAATATTGTGGTGTCAGGATTCTCATCCTCAGGGCCGGGGGGAGAAAAGAAAAGTGAACATTTCCTGAAAGTTTACAGAAACAGAATAGAAAGAAAAGAAATAGAAAATATTTTTTTTTAAATCCTAATGAAAATACCTTCTCATTTCTGTAAAAAAAAGTCTTCTATTTCATTATTCTTATTTTAAATAAGAAGTTGGCTGAACTATCTGAAAATGAACATCATTGCCAAAAACATTTCTACAAAACAGAACATTAGTTTGCAAATATATCTCTCTTTCTCTGACATTTCTCCTTTGCTCTTGCTAAAGGCCATAAAGCGTTGGATTTTTTCCAGTGCACTCTGTCATCTTAGATTTGCCCATCAGCTTCACTATTAGTTTTCCTGCAACTCTCTCAGATATCAGTTGTGCCAAGATTTCTGTGCAGATCAGCTGTGTGGCCACAAAGGTTTCTTCCCTGGTGATTTTTAACTGGCGCAAGTTTTATTATGGTGTGATTTTTAATTCTCTGAAGCTCAAATGTGATTCTGCTGGAATAACTTGTTCTCTCTCTTGGATATTTGGTTTTTGTTTTTGATGTCATTTTTCTGGGTTGTCTAAGTGAAAATCTGGCTGGCATTTTAGGTGATGGCACCTTTCTCCATAGAACCATAGAGTAACTCAGGTTGGAAGGGACTTCAGGGTGTTTCTAGTCCAAATTGCTTAAAGCAGAGTCAGCTTTGAAATCAGACCAAGTTGCTCAGGGTTTTGCTCTCTCTTCCCTAATTGAAATCATTGTTTTAATAGATTTCAGTGCTATAATTTTTGGCTTCCAAATTAGAATATGCAGTATAATAATCCATAATGCACTTATTATTCAAAAAGTTTTCGCTAGAAGATTAATTACTGATACAGTGGTAGCTTACATTGCACTGTTCACTAGTTGTTTGATCATGTAAGGTACTTCTAAGTATGAGTAATTCCATCACTTGGATCACACTGCCTGTGCATAACGGGGAAATTGAAAGACACCACAGTAAAGGGGCTGATATTTGAAATGCATGTGACTGTTCAAAAGCACAAAATGAGATATATGAATTCAAAATTAGACACATGAACAGGCACAGAACTCTCCTGGAGTATTCTATCGTATAATACTACACTGAAGAAATTAAGACATTTTAAGCTGGTTTTAACTAAAAAAAGTTGTGCATATTTAATAAATGATAATTCCAACCATGACTTAAATTGGTCATTGTACTCTCCCATAAATTATAGCTCAAAAATGTATTGTTCTCAGGAGAAAGGAGAAAGGGGGAAGAAACCTGATGAAGCTAGTTGTTGGGTTACTTGCTAGTGACAAGTATCACATTTTTATACAAGTGAATGTTTAGCCTATAACAAGTACAGGAGTCCAGTGCATGAGTTCAAGAGAAAATAAATGGTGAGGTGTTTCTCTCCTGTACAGAACACTTTGATTTCACGATGTTAGGGGAAACAAAGAAACTTCTGAATTCTTTCAGAGAAAACTACCATCCAGTCAATTCCATACCATGTAGCTCTAACAGCTTGAAGAAAATTTGTATTTTGTCTTCTTTAGCCATTGTGTTTGTTAGTTTTCATTTCCTTTTCCTTCCAGGTTTGAGACTGACTCCTTTATACAGCAAAGTCTTTAATTCCAAGCTATATTTCAAACCCCTTGAAATGAGTCTTCGTAATGAAAGTGCTGAGCAATGTTTGCAGCTTGCCAAAGTGTCACATCTGTCACTTTAAAAGCTGTACTGTGAAGTGGCAAAAGAAAGCCAATACGTAATATGTTTTTTTAATGATAAAACTAAAGCGAAGAAAGGGACGGTAATTTATAAACTAAACCTGGCATGATTTAATACTGTTTGCACAGTGTTAAATTTTCAGGTGTCTGATCTACGTAACAAAGCAGTTAGGAAGGTAATGAGATAATAATATATTTCCTTATAGCCCTCTACACAATTACAGTCACTGAAGGAGGCATTAGCTCCTGTCCCTTTCAGAATGTGTTTTTTTCTACTTATACAGGCCCTCCCTGGATCACTTACCATATGTTATAATCATTGTTTAGTGGCATTGCAGGGAGTAAACCTGTTAGAACTGAAATACATTCATTCAATCTCTCTCCTCAAGTGGTGTCTCTTGATAACTCGTTTCAAAATGGGAACTGACACCTCATCTCTTTGTCTCCCCTAATCAGATCCTTTTCCTCTTTCATAGGCTACTGTTCAGAGGAAATTGAATTTTGCTGTAGTTTTGATGTCTTATGAAGCCGTAGTACAGGTAAAGGGGCAGTTGGAGGTACAGAGGTTCAGTTTTGCCCTCATAAAAAGACAAAGTCAATTTTGTTTGTATCAAATTAAGCTCAGGAGCTGTTGCATGAGGGCAAATAAAAGTGAACTGAAGTTTAGCTGCTTTCAATTTTGGTTGCTTAAATGCTGAGGTGTTGATAAGAATAGTGATATCTTGTAGGAAAGGTGAAATTTTTCACTGCAGATTTGGAGAAACAAAAGAAGCTGATGAGGCTTCTTCCTCTGGTGGTGTTTTCTGGTCTACAGCCCGATTTTCCATAACCATGTTTCTTTTCTTACCCAAATTTAGCACTCCAAGATATGTATCCCAAGTTATCATTCCAACTTGAAATATATTCACTAAAAAACATTTTAAGTGTAGTATCATTTTTTAATGAAGGGAAATGGGCCTTTTATTTTAAGTATGTAAATAGGCAGTCTGCATCAACCCCCCACAGCTGAAGTGCCTGTTAGGTGTGTAGTCACTGTGGTTCTCTATTCAGTGGGGGGAGAGTGGCTCTTCATGAAGACCATTTAGTCCTCTTCAAATCTGAATTACCTCTTGGTAATGTGGACCTATTTCCATCTACAGACAAGAGATAGAGTTCAGGTTCAGTAAATCCCCCAAAGAAGGTGCATATCATATGATGAATCTGTGTCATGTTGCAGAACTGAATGCAGAACTGTAAGAACAGAGCAGAGGAAAGGGAGAAACTATGTTTTGTGGAACCATATGTTAACCTGGAAAAAGAAAAACCTAAACTGGACTAAAAGAACTTCAGTATTTTCACAAGTGTTGCTTTCTTCTCTTGTGTGTCAATTTGAATCTGCCTGTGTTTCAAAGATCTTAATAAGGATCAGTGTAGATATTAGATTGTTTCCTTCTTGGTGATGTTTATAAATTTCTGTGAAAAACAGAATGAGGAGCTGCTGATGTTGGAACAGTTATAACATCTTATAACATCCTCTCTGAGGACGTATTCAATGCAGTAGTGAAAATTTGGTTTAGATTCTGCTCTGCTTGAACAAGATTGTTTCTTTACCTTTTGTTATTTCAGGGGCAAAAAAATCAGGTCCTAAAGCAGATGCAGTTGTCTTTTTTTTTTTTTTTTTTTTTTTTTTTTCGTAAAAACGCAAAAAACTTCCTCAGTGGCTGGGTAACCACAAAGCCCAGTGGGTTTTCAATGTAAGCTCGTGCTGATTATATATGTGAACAAATATTTGGGTTCTCAAATCAGATATCTGCCTGATTTAGCAACCTTAGAAAAGGGCGTTCAGTAGGAAGTACTGTAGAGTAAGGCTGTGGAGACTGTGGTAATTTGAGTGTATTCCCTGATTCTTCCCCACTGGCAGTGAACCTTTCACTCAGCTGAAATGGAGACTGGACAGGGAAGTCCAGATTACACCTCTCTGTGCTACTAAGAAAAAAATAATTCTCTTTAAACTGACTGAATGAAAATAGTGAGTTCTACACAGTGCAAAATCAAGCTCCACTAATCTGTAGGCTCTTTTACTTATATTTGAGCAAGACAAATTGATAGATTCCACCGAGATTGCAAAAGCCTCCCTCAAACTTGAAAGACAGATGCCAGTTACAGCAGTATAATTAATATGCATAATTATTTTTAATAAAATAATTACTTCTGTTTCCTTTCAAGGCTGGATACTTTTAATCTTCAGCATGGCCCATGCATGTTTGTGTGGCTTTGGATGTGCAATATGGAGCAAGACTGATTCTCACTGCCAGCAGAGAAACAGGCTACCTCATTTGTTCTGTGTACACAGACAGATTGCTACAGGTTCTGTGAATGCTGGAACCTGCCCGAAGGAAAAGGCTCCCTTTTTGCTGCCTTTTTTCTTATTTTATAGCCAGCTTCCCTGACCGATTCCCACAGTGCTTTCTTTTAAGGAAATTGATTCCAAATATGCATAAAGTGTCATATCCCTCCACATTCCCTCCAGCTCACTAAAAGAAGCTCATCATTCATTTTGGGCAATTCATATGGAGCATGGTAGGATGTGAACAGCATGCTATGCTGCTTTTTTATACAGTGGAACCACTATTAAGGGATATTCATTTTCCCCAATTATAACTTGCTGCACTCTTTTGTAGTGAAATGTGAGAATTTTTTTTTTCCCAGAGAAGAGAGAACTGTACGACTGATGTGAAAAATAGGTGGAGCTCATGCTGCCAAAATGGCATCACATTAATATCTGCAGCATTGTAGTACTGTCTTTTCATGTTCCTTAAAGTTTTTTCTGTTGCTACTGTTGTTAAATGTTTACAGTAAAACATATAGAATTTGGGTTTGATTATTCATTCTACACTTAACAAGAAAATGAAATCCATTTAATTTGCACAAATATAAATTACAATTCTTCACAAAATCCTGCCCCCTTCAAAGAGAGACTATGTTCAGGACAATGAGTTATGGAATTGGAGAAAAGTGTAAATACCACTGGTGAAACAGTATGGGGAGAAAGCCAGCAAACCAACGGTAAGATTTCAAATTTGTTGCAGTGATGATATATATACATGCAATAGTTTCCTTGAAGGACAGTAGTTCTGTATTTTTTCTACACCTATTTCTGTAAAATGGATCAGTTGGATTCAGAGTAGAGCTGTTGGGATTTCATTTGATCTAGGTGTTCAATGATTAGCCATTAACTTAATGTTGCTTTTTTGATTTACTTGTAAGACTTTGCCGACTTTCTTATATTGTACTGAAAGGTGTCTCCTTTCTATGGTTCATGCCTGCAGTCTTTTACTGCTACAGCTTACACAATTGAAGTTTATCTTCCTTCTTGATTTTCTTAATTTCCTTTCTTACTGTTTTATTTTCTGTTTTGCAACATAGTGTGTTTGCATCTGATTTCCTCCAAACTCTTTCTTACTGTTTTGTGTAAACACAAAAACAATCTTTATATTCAACAGGTGGCTCACTCAGATAGTATAAGGAATATCAATAAGGAGAAAGTATGGTTTGCTTATACTTTCTTTTAACACTTGCCAGTATTTTTTCTGATGTTCTGATGCCTGGATTATTACTACTAAATCTGTGCTAAGCCACGCAGCAGTAGTAGTTTGGTCCAGATAGACATGCTACATATTTATTTTTACTTTACTCTTTGGTTAAATGTGGCATGCTGCTGCTATTTTGTTTTGGTTTCAAAATATTGCAAGAAAATGAGAAATAACTGATATGGTGTGAAATCACTTGGTGTCGAGAGGTGATACCAATTTTGTGTAGAAACAGCTTATATGATGTTTAACCATCAAAAGTTTTTTAGATAATGACAAGAGTTTATAATCCACTGATGTAATATACCCAAAGACTGCAATAACACCTAACCTTTTGGTGTGCTTTTTGGGGTCATAAGGGTATTTGATTCATAAAGGTAACTGATTGGGTTAGGCTGAGGTAGTTTTTCAATAACTTATTAAAATATTCATTGGTATCTCTGTATCTGGTTTATGTAATTCTATCTAAATGCAGTAAAATTAATTCTAGCTAGTTTTTCACTTCACCTCTCAGAAGACAATGACTGAGCCACAACAATGCAGGTCACAATACTTTGTTACACCACATTTATTAGTCATCTTAGAGGAGAGGGCAGGAATGAAAGGGACTTTCCCAGATGAAATGCGTGGACCGTTGAAATTGTGCCTCTTCCTCTTCCCTTGTTTAGTCACAGTGTTCCTGTGGAATGGAGAACAGAAGTGGGAGTGGAGCACTTCCTTATCTGTTCACAGCTTCTCTGCTGTGCATAGGAAATTTAAACATAAAACCACTGTTCAGAAACTAACTGACTTAGCAGAGCAGCAAGATGAGTAAATGAATCTGAGCATTCTTACTTTCATTTAATAAAGTTTATGCCCCAGAATATGCCTGCAGTTCGACATTAAAGAAGGAAATCCATAATTAATAGATCAATAATTCATAACAAGCAATATTGCCTTTTAAAATAAGAAGTTCTGGTAAAGATAATTTCCAAGTCATCTAAGATAACATATTATTCATTTTTGTAATGAAGTGGAAAACAAAGGCTGATGGAAGACCACTGTATGTACTCTGGCTTTAATTTTTTCATTAAAGTAACATTTAAAATATGTTAGAAGCTGCTTAGGCTCAGTGTTTTAATTTGGCTTTTGATTAGAATGACCTAATTGAAGGTGAAAGTAAAGCTAGTAAAAATTTTAGAGGAAATTGCTGGAGGAATTGTGAAACATTTAAGAAGGTCAAAAATGCTCAGACAGTATCCTACTGGCTCAGCATGATATTGAAATGATCATTGTGTGCATTCTGTTCTAACCAAATGTAACACTATTATTTATTTTGAGAGACATCTCACAATCAGAATTGTTGGTTTATTGTGCTATCCACACATGCAAATAAGGATGAGATCTGCCAAAACTCCCTCAATTTATTAATTTTCAATACCTGTTATGTTTCTTTAAAATCCTAGTCAGTGTGCAAGGATTATTTTTTCTCAGTTTTAGTTCTAAAATTTCAGCTCAATAAAAGCTTTCCTAGCTTTGGAATATCTCAGTATGGAAACACTATAATAGCTACATATATGCCTTTGGGTTTTCAGCTGTAACTGCAGCAAACCTTTCTGGTTTCTAGAAATTGCCAGAAGCAGAGGGAATAAAGGTCATATCGAGTTTTGATAACCGTCATCATCACTCTTCTATGGCTACAAGGATGTATTTATTTATATGTGCTCCACTTTTTTCTCTGCTGTATGCCAGTTTTTACTTCTCAAAACAGCCATTTCATTTTCGAAGAGATATCTCAGAAAATCAAAACTTTTTTTATAGTTGACCTACAGTGCTTATAAATCAAGATCACCCAGGCAATGAAGAGAGAGAAATGTATACATTAAAAATGGAACTCCATAAAAATACAGTTAAGAACATCTGTTGGTACAAGAAGTCCCTCAAATACTAGAAAGATGAGTTATGTAGTTCGCTATTGGAGTCAATATGATCAAAACAGAGGGCAGGCATCGTTTTGCCAATACTGCAGCTGTGAAGCTAAGGAAGAACATAAAAGAAATGACTTGTTCATTTTCATCTAGCAGGCCAGTGACGGAACTTACCCAATTTTGAGTTTTTCAGACATTTCTTGTTTGAGATAGACTTTATTATAAGGCAATAAAGTTCACTAGAGAAATTGGTTTCCTGGAAAATATTCAAGTCTAGGGAGTCCTGTTTTCTTTCCTGGTTTTGCTACTAAACAACATCCCCTGTGCTTGGAACATTAGGCCCCAATGTTTGTGCTGGTGCTCATTCACCCTACGGCTTTGTTTTTATCCTGCTTAGTAGGTGATAGCACCCACCTTTACAGAAGTGGCACAGAAGTGTTCCTCAGTTCTTGAAATCTGTCAATAACCATGTTAGTTTGAAGGAATTAATTCTATTCCTGTAACGCTATCACCCTCTAAGACTCCTTTTCCCCTTTTCTCATACTCTGGATAACTGCAGTAGGTGGATATGGCACGGAGCAATTGTCCTTACGGGAGCATAGCTGTGCCATTAAGGGGACCATGCTCTTCTCTGCTGAGGTTAGGTAGGTTAGGTGTGCTTTCCTTCTAAATGGTGTACCTTTTTGGTTAGGCCAGGCTAGAGTCTGCCCAGCTTGCAGTTTAGGCTTTAATTGGTCCCTGCTGTGGTCACCGGTGCTACCACCATAGCAAAGGGTTCAGTGCTGGAGACCTAGCTGTTTAGTTCGTCCTTAGGGTCTAGCACCCTTTTTCTGACACTGCAATGAAGCTATGCTGTGGTTGTCAGTATGATGGAGTAAGAGTGAGCTGCTAATTTTCTTTCTGCAGCTGCCTGAAAGTGAGAGCTTTTTTTTTTTTTTTAATTGACCTGTCTGTGTCTAACTGGAGAGGAGTGCCAGGATTGTTCCCAGCCACTCACTGCTCAGGTGCTGCTTCTGAACACAGAAACATACAATGTCCTTAGTCTCCATCCCTGTTCAGCCTTTCCCCACTAAAGGAATAGCAGCAGGAGCAAGCTCGGAGAGCTTTGCATGGATTTGGGAAGACATTTTGTGGAGCGGGCTGACTGGCTGCAGGCAGTCTGCCCTTTCTTCAGCATCCATTTACACTTTAATGCCCTTTGTATCGCTCACTGACCCCAGAGCTAGTACTATGCTCTAGCAGATAATCTAGTTTTGAGAGTGCATTATGTCTGTAATAGGTATGTGATGGGAGGGCAAAAGGTCAAGTGTTTAAGCTTAGTGGAGTTGGCAACACAAAATGAGCCAAATTTCAAGACTCTCATTTAGCTGAACCTCTAGAAATTAACTTTGGCAGTTAGTCATTCTATTAGAGTAATCAGTGTAAGACTGGATGCCAGTAATAATAATGTTAGCTGTATGAATTTAAAATGAAGTAGTCACGACTTTTTTTCAGGAAGACTTAATGCCTAATAATTCAATTCACTCTCATAAAAAAATGAGATAATTATCTCTAATTCTCTCCTCTGGGGCTATGATTTTGTTATCGTATAAAGACTATATATTCTTAAAGCAAGTTATTGTTAAATACTATTCAGATCACATATGACAGTTTCCATGACAGTCTAATCAAACACTAGCTCTTAAGTCAGAAATATGAAATAATTTAGACTATTTAGTTGCTTGTATGTTAATTAATCAAATGCATTTCCCAAGGTAGTGATTATTCTAGTCAATATCCCTCTCTCATGTACATATACACACATCTGCGCAGTTTCACTCTTTACTAAAGTTAAATTTCTGCTGTGAATATAATCAGATTAAAAAAAGACCAACTTTGTTAAGCAGTTTTCTTCTAACCATTCTGTACAAACATATTATTTTTGCTGAATGTTTAGTTTCCTATTTCCACAAAATAGGAATTGTTGCTTGGCAATGTTGCTATGACTCAAAGTTACTTTCTAAGTCATTATATTTTATAATATGTTATACGTCCTGTGACATTAAAATAATTAAAAGTATAAGGATTAATTAAATATAAAACAGCTTTTGAGTTCTTAATAATCTTGGTATCTACTAATTAATTTATACTCATTCGTTTTGGCTCTCAAGTTCACTACCATAATGATGGTGCATACTGCAATGAGAAAAATGTACCATAAAATGGGAAAAAAGGCCCTTACTTAAAGAACGTACATTCTACTGTTAAGTGAATAATGCCTAGTCACAATCTGGATTTACTGTTGGAGTGTACATCTTCTAAGGAGTGATCAATTTTTATCACTGTTATCATATGATGCAGATTTAAAAAATCAAAGTATTTAAAGTCCCTTATTTCTTATAAAGGTGGGAAAAGGGTTTTGTTTGAAAATTTTGAAATTCTATTGACAGCCTGAATAAGGCAAAGTTTTTCAAATGGATTCCTGATCTTACATCATATCTTTCATAACTAGTTTACCTGGTACTGTTGAACTTGCATGATAATGGGGTCTTGCTTCAGACTGGATGAGCTGAAATGATACAGGAATGTTCAGTCCTTTTCTTTTGATAACAACTACCACTGTAAAAATGTCTTTCCTAAGTGCAATCATTTAGAGACAACATAATCCTCTTTGAAAGAAAATTGTCTATGATTTGGAAATTTCTTCTTGATATCTTCCCAGCTAATTTATGAGAAAAATCCCTTCAAATATGTCAAAGCACTATGGGAGGTGGTCTGAGGTTGTCAACTAGATCTTGAACTTTACATATAGACACATCAGGGCTCCAAGTCCTCTGATATGTACACTGTATTTTACTTGCTGTCATACTTTTGTATTTAAGCATCATTGCTGTTATAGTTTGCACCCAAAATGGAGTCTAGGTGCCTGAAACAAGATCTAATGACATACTTTGGCTGGTGGTGATCGACTGGTTCAAGTAGAGGTTGTTAGATTGTTTCTGCAGAAGTTGTTTCAAAGTAGAAAGTAGATTCATAGACTCACAGAATCACTGAGGTTGAAAGGGACCCATGGAGATTAGCTAGTCTAGATCCCCTTCTCTGTTCAGGAGGGGTCACCTACAGCAGATTGCTCAAGACTGTATCCACTCAGTTTTTGACTTGTAAATTGAAAAGTTATTTTCTTTTTGGAAGCACTGGAAGGTCACAGAAAATTGCACTATTTCTTGAAAAAAAACCCAACACACAGAAAGATTCTGAAGTCTTTGCTGATTTTACTTTTCATGTTTGACTAAATTCTGAGTAATGTCTTTCATTTCCTGCTGCAGAGGTCTTATTTTTTGACCTATAAATCCAAATTCAGTAGCTTAAAAAACTGCTGTAGCAGTTTTTGAACCTCAATTTGATGTCATAGTGGTAGGTTGACCTCAATTGGATGCCAGGTCTATCTCTCCCCCTCCTCAGTTGCACAAGAAGAGAAAAATATGATTAAAAGCTGGTGTGTTACGATAAGGACAGGGAGAGATTACTCAACAATTACCATCATGGGCAAACCAGACTCGACTTCGGGAAATTAATGTAGTTTATTACAAATCCAAGCAGAGTAGGATAATGAGAAATAAAAACAAATCTTATGACACCTTCCCACCCCTCCCTTCTTCCCAAGCTCAACTTCACTCCCAATTTCTCCCCCTCCTCCTCCCGAGCAGTGCAGAGGGACAGGGAATGGGGGTTGTGGTCAGTTCATCACACGCTGTCTCAGCTGCTCCTTGGCCCTCAGGGTAAGGGCTCCTCACAGCCTTCCCCTGCTCCACCATGGGGTCCCTCCCCTGGGAGACATTCTTCCATGTAGTTTGCCAATGTAAGTCTTTCCCACTGGCTGTCATACTTCATACACTGCTTCAGCGTGGGTCCCTTCCACAGGATGCAGTTTTTCTGGAACAGCCAGCTCCATCATCGGTCCCCTGTGCGGTCACAAGTCCTGCCAGAAAACTTGCTCCAGTGTAGGGTCTTTTCTCTCCATTGGGCCGCAGGTCCTGCCAGGAACCTGCTCCAGTGCTGGTTTCCCATGGGGTCATAGCATACTTTGCAGGCACCCACCTGCTCCGGTGTGTGGCCCTCCATGGGTTGCAGGTGGATATCTGTTCCACCATGGACCTCCATGGGCTGCAGGGGAACAGCCTGCCTCAGCATGGTCTTCATCACAAGCTGCAGGGAAATCTCTGCTCCGGTGCCTGGAGCCCCTCCTGCCCTCCTTCTGCTCTGACCTGGGTGTATGCAGAGTTGTAGCTCTCACATACTCTCACTCTTGTCTTCCAGCTGCTGATGCATAACACTTTTTTTCCCCATTCTTAAATACATTGTCCCAGAGGTGCTACCATCATTGCTGATGGCCTTGGCCTGTGGTGGGTCCATCTTGGAGCCGGCTGGCATTGGGTCTATCAGACATGGGAAAAACTTCTGGCTTTTTCTCACAAGAAGCCACCCCTGTAGGCCCCCATTACCAAAACCTTGCCATGCAAACCCAATACAGCTTTATACCTTTCAGCCAGCCTACAAATTCCATGGTGCACGCTGGCACTAAAATTACACTAAAAGATACAGTATGTCTGTAATGAAAGCTAGAGAGAGTACCCAGAGAGGTTCCACAGGACTGCACTACAAATTGCTTGAAACTTTATGAGATCAACTATTAGCTGAACAGGGACTGAGAAAG
Organism: Falco naumanni; assembly: GCF_017639655.2. Taxonomy (NCBI): domain Eukaryota; kingdom Metazoa; phylum Chordata; class Aves; order Falconiformes; family Falconidae; genus Falco; species Falco naumanni. The sequence continues at coordinate 40,640,986 of NC_054056.1, forward strand.
GGATTACCTGAGAGAGCTATACTGACACAAATTTGTAAAACCAAGCATGCTGTATGCAAGGGTGCCAAGAGACCTGTCTGATGCCATCATAAGTCTATTTTCCATCATTTCTGAAAGGTCAGGAAGATTGCAGAAGGTCAACAACAATTAGAGAAAAACAAATGTCCCACCCATCTTCACAAAGAGCCAAAATAATGGTCAGGGGAGCTACAGAGTAGACAAGCTCATTTCAACCACTGGGAAAACCATGCAGCAAGTTCTGTTAAAGCACCATTCTGGGAACATTAAAGAGAAGGTGACTGGCTGTAATCAACATGGATTTACCAAGGGTAAATCATGCTTGACCAGCCTGATTGACTTCTATGACAAAGTGGCTGGATTTGTTGACAAGCAGAGAGAATGTAATGTACCTCAAATGAAGCAAAGCTTTAGACTCTATCTCACATAATATTTTTGTATCTAAGGTAGCATATTATCATCTGAATGGGTGAACAAGTAGATAGGTAAAATAAATGGTTGGATGTTTGGTCTCAGAGGGCCATGGTTTATGGATCATACACTGCTTGGAGGATGGTAACATGTAGACTGTTACTAAAATCTCTAAGACTTATCCTGGGACCTGTCCTGTTTCACATCTTTCTTAACAACCTAGAGGAAGCAGCAGAGTGAATTCTTGTGAAGTTCCCAGATGACACCAAATTGGAGGGACTGGCTAAAAGGTTAGAGGACAGAGCTGCCATAAAGAGGGAATCAGAGAAGCTGGAGGAATGGGACAAGAGGAACATCATGCAATTCAACATTGTGGAACAGATACCCAGCTCAACACCAGGGAAAGAAGAGACCCTGCAATGGCACAGCCTGGTGATGAGCTTGCTGGGGAGCAGCTCTGCCAAAAAAAAAAAAAAAAAAAAGTTTGTCATGGCAAACAGCAAGTTGCAAGAGAGCCAGCAGTGTACCCTGGCAATAAAGATGGCCAACAGCATCCTGGTCTGTATGAACAGCAGCATAGCCAGGAGATCACAGGAAGGGATCCTACCCCTCTACTCAGCACTCTTTAGACTACTATCTTAATCCAGTTTTGGTGGCCTCATTCAGTACAAGAAAAACATTAGTAAACTGGGGTAAGTTCAAGGAAGAGCCCCCAGGATGGCTGGGAGCAGGAGCACATGGTCTGTGAGGAGAAGCCAAATTGTTGTCTAACCTCTTGCATTAACTGTATGTTAAACAACTATGCTCACAAAGTTGAGGTCAAGCTGACCCACCCTCTCAAGTCATCAAAACTGCTGAATGAATGGACTTCTAGTCATGGGAGTCAACCTTGGGAAACAAAGAACAGATAATGATAAGAACACTGTTATCTAAATTATGCAGAAAGAATCCTCCAAGTGAGAAAGTTCTGGCAAGAGGAGACAAGCTGATAAGGTGTTGTAACCCACAGAAAATTAGTTGAAAGTAGGACAAAGGTAATTGTGGTAATGGGAGATTGGGATCTCAGCTCAGGGCATGCAAACACACCTCCTCAACACACACTCTCACCCATCCCACCCCCACCCCCCACTCCCCCAAAGAGGGCAAATCCCCACTTGCATAGTTTGTAAAAAAATTCAGCAGTGTTACCAGAGGATGCACACTAGTTTGCATTAGAAACAGGAAACTTGTAACCAATCCTGTGTGTGAATGACAATGAATATGTAATATACTGTGAATACGCAAGTACTCTATGTAATGTGTACCCTCGAGTAACTTGGTGGGCATGTTAGGAGGAAAGATCCCCCATGCCCCAGCACTGAAATAAACCAATGTCAAGTTTCCTATCATTTGGTTTGGACAATCTTCCTGCTTATGATTTTCGGTAACAAAATGATTAGGATTTGTTAAGCTAGGTAAGACAGATGGCTTTGGTGGGGTTTAACCTGTTAGCAACTTTCCAGTACCCATGAGGTGATTATCAAAAGGATGAAGCTGAGCTCTTCACAGAGGTACACAGTGTAAGGATAAGAGACAGTGGGCATAAATTGAAATAAGAGAGGATCTGAGAAATCTGATCTGATCTCATAGATGACTTTGAGCAGGTTAGACTAAAGATCTCCTAAAGTCCCTTCCAACCTGAATTTATCTATGATACAGGTCCTGCATGACCTGGGGGAATGACTGCTGGGGAAAATGGTATTCTTAAAATTTCTGATCAGTTAATATATTGCAAATAATTTTTTTTCGACATTGTCAGTTAAATGTAGTTTCAGTAGTGTATGGTACCTTTCATCATTGAATATACATTTTTTTGCTTTTCTATAGTGGTACTAGTAGTTTACAAAAAAAGACTGTCCATGTTTCTTAGCATGCAAATTTTTCACATATCTTATAAGGGTTCAGTGAAACTTAACAACTAGTGCTCCTTTGACAAAACACCATGGAAATTTTCACTGTCTTGGTTACAACAGCACACTTTCATTAAAGTCTTTTTCTGCTCTGAGCACCACAAAAATTTCTGGTCACTCTCCTGCTGCATGGAGTTTAAGATATGCAAAGAAACCACACATTTTGTGGTGTAAATTCTGAGAGGTAGTTAGCATAGGATGAAGCATTACAGGGAATTATCTTAGCAAAGCACTGAATGCCATATCCAGCTCTGTTGTGGGTAATGCATTGCCTCTGGCAGCAGTTAGGCTTTTTCTTAGTAGCTCAATAAGTAACATCTTCAGAGCAGATCGCTCCTGATTTATACACACATGCATAACAACAGGTATTCTGTTTCTGTTTCAAGCATCTCTGCATCCCTAGGCAATTAAATTACTTTTTTTTTTCCACAATTCTTTTAAAAACAAGACAAATGTATGACCTAATTCAGAACTCTCTGTACTTGTGTAAGTGGCTTTATATTTATTCAAGCACGCTCCAGAAACCATTGATGGTTAGCTCATTCATTATATTGATTGGCAGTAAAACATCAAGAAAAGCATCTATCTGTGACCACTTTGTCAAGAAAGGTACCATCCGTATGCTGCTGTCTGCGTATCTTGGCATTTGGGCACAATATTTAAATCACTAATGAATGAAATGCAATTCTAATGAGTACAGTAGTATTGGTTCTGACAAAGCATTTAAAAACAAAAGATCACAGATCCCTCAGCTCAAGGAGGAAAGCGTTGTCCCAAGTTTTATCTGCAGAAGTTTTCTTTTTCTTTTTGCCTTTCTCAACTCTGCCCTGCTGCCCTCTACCACTTCTCTCTGGTAGTTCTTTTAATTTCAAAACCTCTTGAGAAACAATACTAACATTCGCTTTTTTTCTGTCTTTCTTTCTAAGTTTGATAAATATTTATGAATCTAGAATTCTTTCAGTTCTTCCATTTTGTTAGGATTTTTTATGTGTGGGTGCTTTATTTTTCCAGCAGAAACTATAAATCAGCCAGGGGTTGTTTTCAGAATCATAGGATTTCAGGTAGGGGTTAAGCAGATGATGTTTAGGATGGTTAGTACTGTAGAGAAACCAATTTGAAAAGCAAACTCAACATGAAGGCTTCAAAATCATTCTTGGAGGTATACAATTAATAAGATAGAATGATTAAGCCCTTCACAAGCTTGAGGAAATAAGGCAAAGCAGCTTCCAGAAGACAATTCTAATTTCACTGTAACCTAGAGTTGCACAGCTTCACCATTCATTGGAAAAAAAGTCATGGCATTATTTGTGAAAGCTCCAGTAGCAAAATGAAGAGAGTCCTTTACATTGGGCAATTGAGCAAAACAGTAATTGACAATGTAAGTCAAGGCCAAGTAAAACTGCAAGAAATGAGGGAATTGCATGGACCTGTAGACTCACAGAAATGAACTCCATTTATTCAGACATATCAGCTATGGTGATCTCTTTATTAAATCTGCAGGACATCTTGTTGCACAGTCAATTGAAGTCATGAGTTGTATACTTAAATTTCCATTCATGTTAAGAACGATACTTGCCACAAACATCAAAGATCTCACAGGACTACATGTCAGCTGGTTTTGAAACATCATTCAGTATGAGTAAGCCTCGTTCTCCTACAGCACACTGTGATAAATATGTGGCAGTTCCAGAAAGCAATAGTAGCTAACATTGCAGAGAAATACGGTATTGATGTGGATCAGTTTATGTTACTTGCCTGTACTTGTGAGCCAAATTTTAGAAAGCTAAGTGTGTGCAGTTTCTGGATTTATCTGCATATACTGTTGTTGTTGTTTATTCATAAAAAAGATTGCAGAATGTGCATGAAAAACTTGTTTGATTTGCACTTAGCTTTGGGGAAGGAAGTATTCAAAAATAAAAGAGCAAGTCCTCTGCAAATGCAATTTTGTACACAGGACTGCAATTCTAAATGTTGCCAATGAGAGTAATCAAACCCTTCAGATGAAGGTTGAATTTAATAATAAGCCATAGTTTAAATGATTCTTAATGTATTCATTTCCTAAATGGGAAGATGATCTTTTTTTGGAGCAGCTTGTGGATTATTTTTGGAACCATTTTTTCTGATTTCATAATATTTTTTTTGCAAGAGCTATGTAAAATTCTGCCATACACATATGTGGAGACGATAGAACAGTTTGAAAAGGGCTTCCCAGATGAGAACTTTGAAAAACAGGAGGCAAAAAGCAATGCTCTGAGGCAGAGATGTAATTCCATGTTAGCTTCCTTCTTTTCTATCTTCCAAAGCATTTCTTATCAGTGATTAATTGTTTTTATACATGTATGTCTTTCAAAACAATACTACAATGATTCTGTCTCTCTACATTCTTCATAAGCAGTATATGACCCAAACCCACATTAATGTCAAATAGACATTTTGGGTACTTTAAGCCTCTTGTAATTATCTCCAGATCATTCTCATCCAGCTCAGCTAGACTTTCAAAGTACCCAGTGGAGACATTCTATATTTTATTTTCAGTTTCTACTGTGTAGTGTTGTGGTGGAGATAGAAAAAGATGCATTAGCTTGGCATCATGCAGTACTGGGCTAGCTCAGGCTGGGCATGAGTTAGGCTCAGTGTGATGTATTCAAACTTCAGGCTAAGGGGAATATAAAAAGCAAGTGTCCATCCCAGAAAATAGTGCAAAGTAGACCAGATGGCATGTATTGGTGTCCTCCACTACGAATTAACAGGGTTGGAGGGTGAACATATACCTCAGATTGTCAGCTAACATGGTATACTACAGTTTGGTGGGTTTTATCAGTGGGGAAACACATGTGATATGTAAACCTTTTAGTCTGCTTCTTTTTTCCTAAGATCAGTCGGGGTGTGTGTGTGTGTGTGTGTTTAATTTTTCTTGTGTTATTTCATTCAAAGAAACCAGAATTATCCAGTAGGCAGTTATGAGGGGGAAACAAAATAAAAAAAAATATTCAATACACATTATTTTAGAAGCCTCTGTTGACAGTTGAAGTTGTGAATATGCTGTTTGTTTATTTATTGCAACATTATTACCTCATTGCAGTTGCAACAAAAGGTTTGAATGAGAAAAAAAATCATAGTTAAAGCTCTTTATGTGGGATAAATGTAGGTACACTGAGCAACACCCCCTGAAATATCCATCAGTAGCCGTAACTGTCCATATAAACTGAAAAATTACCTGGACTTGCTGTGTACAGAAGCATGTACAATTGAATTTTTTATGGACTAGATGCTCAATAGCGCCCTATTGTCTGTATTCATCCCTCTAGTATTAGTTATGGACAGCACAATTAAGACAGAGGAGAAAGTTAAACCATTTAACATCCACTATGTATTACTTCTGTTCACTAAGCTGTGTTCTAGCAGCTCAGTTGCTTCTCCAGACAGTAGTTAGCTGCAAAGCAAAGGTCAAAAGACACAATTAGAACTGGCAAGTTTAGGCCTGGTAGTGAAACACCAGCAGCCCTGATTCCTTGCCTCCAGTGATGAATTCAGGCTGTACCCATAGCTGGAGTAATTTGACATAGCTCTACTGCATAATTCTGCTTAAACTTTGTGATGTATTATTTGTAACTAACATTTTCCATAGGTTTAAGCCTTGCCTGTAACAGTATGAGGTTTCCATAGCACCTGGTGGGCCTGTTGGAAAGGATTAATTCAAGTGAAGTCAAAGCCCTATGATACATTTCATAGCCTGGGGAAATACTGTTGTGCTGCAAACTCTGGGAAAACAAGTCTCCTACTTTCTGATTATGGGCAAGGCACAAGCTTAAAGCACAAGTTTATTATTCTAAGCTTGTGATTCAAAGTCTGTATCCCAAGAAGAATTTACTGAAGTTACCCAATGTAATTCAGAAAAAGACCTTTGAAATCTCATCCAGGGACCCAAACATGATTTTAGATACAGGCCACATAATAAACACATAGCTAAAGTGAACATGTATTAGATACATGCCAACTCATCTGCTTTTAACTAAAACTGAAGCGATGATATTTTCAGGACATTCAGGAGAATTTCATTGTAGGATGTTAAAGTTTCATAAGTTCTATCACTACAACAACTGCTTTGGAGTAACACGCAAAAGTTACCACAGAATTGTTTCATAAATAATTGCTTTCATTTTGGTAACTTCTTAATAGCATTTCAGCAGCAGGAACATAAGAAAGATAACTTGTATCAATTAATCATACACCAGTCAACTATCACATGAATCAAATATCAAATGCAAACCTCCAGCTTCACAGTCCTCTTTAACAATCAAATACAATTGACATTGACATCTGTTCCTCTGTGTATTCTTTAGGTTTCATTAATTTTAATTATGTTTATCATGCTTTATGAGCAGTTTAAATAAATGCTGAATGATTAATATAACAAATAATGTCACTGTCATAATTCAAAGACAGCTGGAAGTGCACATAAATTTGTTCTTTTAATTTTCATGCTCTATTGTCAAAATGTAGATTATGCTAAGTGTTCTTTCAGGAATTATTAATTAGTCCAAATTCCATCAGTAATAACGAAGTTAGAAGTTTCTAAATGTATGAGTAGTTTGGGATGATTACATTATACAAAAAATGCGGTGGATCATAGAGAAGGAAAGGAGGAACTCTGTTGGCTTAGAGCAAAATACCAGGCAACCGAATGCCTGATTTCTAATCATGGCTCTTGACATGCTATCACTATACCCTCTTTTTGTTTTTCTACTTTTGCCTCTATCAAATGAGTAAATACGTAGCTTAGAAGGGTATCAGAATGCTTTAATACTTGCCATTTTACTAAGTATTCACAGCGCTTATGCATGTAGAGGACAATACTGACAAGGTATGCAAGAAAACATGTAAAATAGTATGCAATGGAAAGGTAGATCTCAAGCATTAACTGTCTTAATGCATGAAACTATAAGATAACAAAAGAAGTGTTGCGAACATCTTCATTCTGGGAAAAAAACAGTTAAAATTTGTAAGCATAGTCTTCACAATGCAAATATATGAATTCAAGCTGTATAATCTGTTGTTAGCTGGAAATCTTTGACTGAGTTGCAATTTGTGAGTGTCTGAACACCTGTAACATCTTTCCTGTTTAGATGCTTAAACACAGACTCAGGTTTGATCCTTGTATTTTAAAAATTAGGCTTTTGTGGGTGACACTAAATAAAATTTCAGTAGTTTTATTGACTTAAAATTTTTATGGGTGTTATCTGGTGGTGGCTACTCTATTGTATGCTTAAGATTTTTTTTTTTGTTTTGTTTTATTGTAATAGTTACTGAATATGCTGTTTGTTGCCTTAAATGAAAAATCATATCACATGTAAATGTGACATAAGAAGGGGTATTTTGCCTATTCATATTTTTTCATCCCATCACCTGACTGGTTTTAATTTAAATATATCAGCATTCTGTACCACCTACCTCTAGAAAAAAATTAGCCATAATCAATACATAGGTGACAAATAAGATATATGACAGTACAGAAAAGAATTTAAGGAGAAGGGAAGTAAAACAATAGGGAAGTAAATGTTTTTGTAGCTAACTCAGAATTTTTTTGTACCATTAAAGTTTTGCTTGTTTTTTAAGAGAGATTAACTCTGCATGCACAATTTTAAATGGTGAGCTAAAGAAAAATGTAGGGAGTGAAGCATTTGCATGATTATCAAAGTCTTTTTTATAAAGTCAGGGTGTTTCTCTCATTTGGATTGAAATAAAAAAATAGTTTTGAATTGATTTTCTGGGAAACCTGGAGAAATGTTACAGACAGAAATTCTTATGTAGTTTTGGAAGGGCTTATTTTCAGCTCTTCTTGGTTACTCAGAGAAATGGCTGTGGTGAGTACTAGATTCGGTGTTTACATTTTGGAGAATCAGAGGTGTGTTGATAAAATACTATTTCACTACTAAATAGTGTTGATTTATTTTGTGATATACCATCTTTCTCATGTATTAATATTCAAAGGAGTTGACCTTACATAGCTTTCATGCAATACAACTCCTATCCAGATCATTAAGAAATATGCAAATGTTAAAAAAAAAAAAAAGTGATTTTTTTTTATTTGATGCAAGTTATTTCTAACAAAACTAAAATTTGGTATAAATAATCTGACTTTTAATTAAATATGAACTACATTCAGTCAAGATATATGACTAGATAGATCTCCATTTTAGTGATAGAAGACATTTCTGAAGCATTTTGGGAACATACAAGATGAAGGCTACCATGATATGTCTGGGAGCATTATTAAAATATTATTTGAAACATGGCTTAAAAAAAGGTAATATTCTAGTATATTTGTATTAGGCAGAAGAATGGCAAGTAAAAGATATTAGTCCCGAACTTTCTAGTGTCAGTTGTGTGCATTGGCTTATTCAGTAGTTGTATAAAGTCATGGCTACGTGTTCGCCCACAGAGAACTGATTTCCAAGTCAAACTTGTACTCTGAGCAATTTGCTCACCTTTCTGTACAAGCCAAAGAAAGCTTTTACCTCCCCATAGTTTACACCTGTAAATGCCTTTACAAGTCTGAGAAAGAGTATGAGTATCCCAGGTTAGTTGTTACTGTACTTTATAATAATGCTGCTTAAGATTTCCACTACAGAAGATGAAAGAACTCAAGTTCACAAGCCATTTGCATCAAAAGCAGATGGTGTGACATCTTCCTCAAATAAGGATACCAAACAGTGGTTTTATAGAGAGAAAGACATTAGTAATTCATGAAGCATCAGGTGCTTCTATACTAGTTTGGAATGAAAACCATGCTCCTGTTTTTGTTATTGTCTGGGGGTGGGGTGATTTGGTTTGGTTTTTGGTTTTGAATTTTGGTGTGGGTTTGTTTGTTTGTTTGTTTGTTTTTTCCAAAGGAAAATATTAAGAGCTATGTAATACTGTGTGCAATATCCATAATCAAAAGTAGTTATAGTAACAGCTGTAGTGACTCCCCTCACTATTCCCAGCTCCTGCTCCTATTGAACTCTCCCAGCAGACTAAGTCCCTAACTTGTCTCATGTTGGCTTTAGTGCAGGTGTATTTGTTATATGATTTGAGTATCTGGCCATATATATTTCGTTCTTATCCTGTACTTGTATTTGATGAGACTACAAGAAAATTGTGTATGTGTATTTTGAACACACATGCATTTGAACACACATGCATTATATATGGAGGCATAGTTTGCTGCGTATAGGCCTGGCCCACTTTTGATCTGAATACTACTTACACAACATAGAGTTCTTCAGTGCAGCTAAAGAGTAGTAAGATGTTTTTTTTTTCCCAGGAAGGATATTTAACATGAAAAAGAAAGAAAGTAGATAAAAGAAGTAATCTTTGTTTCAGTATGTACATCTGTTTCATGTTGAAAGTCTGTTATGCACATCCTTCTGTGTAATGCCACATTTACCTCCAGAAGTTTATCTCTTTTCCTCTCTTTATTCTGTTTTCAATTTGTTTGCTTGTTTACCCTTTATTGTTGTGGTACCCACTGGATTTCAAGATGAGATTGCTTTTTATCCACAGAGATGGTCTCCACTGACTAATCCAAACACAGGAACATTTTGTGAAGCTTTGGAACAATTGAAATCTCAGTTTTTCAGAGGTGGAATTTGGATGAATGCACATCTTCACCACTGTTGCTGCAATGGTTACAGTTGCATATAAATGAAAGATTTTTCCCATTAGGGTTTCAGTAAGGAAAAGCCACAAGCTTCACTTTGAATTCACACTGAAAAGTCTGTCTATTGAGAGATGTAGTACAATATGCACTTGCTAGATGTTAATAAGTTGTGTCAAGTTTGGAAATTGGAAATTGGAAATTGGAAATTGAATGGGGGCTCTGCTTTCTGTAAACAAAGAAAAACAAAACCATTTTTCAAAATTAACTGCAAGAGGTATAGAAATTACTGTTATGTGTTGTTCTTAAAAAATAAAACAAAAGCAAGCATGAAAGAGGAGATAAAATGAGACCTACCGATGAAAGCGGTGTTTCAGTAAACATTCTTGCTTGCTGTTACAGTTGCTTTTTTTTGTTTGTTTTATGGGGAATTTTGCTATTTCAGGTCTTTTTTCCCCACTTTGAAATATGAGTTATAGGTAATGCCGATTTTTTTTTTTTCCTGGATAAATATATATAGGAAATTAAGTATTGCTAATAAAACATTTTCCTACAACTCTGGTCACTATAAGCCTAATCACAATCCTGATTGGCAAGCTGTGCTATCTAAATCTTTCTAGTTACTTGCACCAGGGCAGAGAAGGGTAAGCTCACTGATATTAGAGGGGAATTGTGCAGGAATCAGGTTAAAAATGTTCAAATTAACTTTAAAAAACTGATTTTTTAAATTTAAAGCTAATCATAGCTAGAATCTTGGAAAACCTTATTTGGCAAGAGAATCAGTTTTAAATGCTGCTATCTTAATTTTGTCACCTCTTCTGCATAGTCCAATCCAAGCATTCTTCCACTCTTTGATATGCAATTTAATTTCCTGTAGCATATTCTTTGGAAAAGAGTGGGCTTTGAAATGAGTACCTGTTCCACCTAACTAAGCCTCCAATGTGATTTCATAATCTGTTGTTGAATTTTTTATGTTTTTTTAAACGTTACTGATAGAAGCCTTATTTGACTTTTTTTACCATCACAGTAAATGAATATAAAGATGAAATGTATTAAAAGTTCAAAGTGCAGTGAAAAGGTATTTAAATCAGGGTCAGTGTATAACCTGTCTATAAATCTGTAAGAACTACTTATAGATTTATTCTCTCATTAATTACCTAAGCCTCAGGTAAGTTAAGCAACTTGCCTAAGGTCACACCCAAACTCTTTGATGGAATCAGAAATTAAAAGCTTGTATTTAAAGTAATGTTGATTTTTCAGAAATAAATTAGATCTGTTTCAAAGACTTGAGAGCTTTGATGCACATAAAAATTATTGTGGGTTTGCAAATTATGTGGCATCATATGCTGTACAAAACCTACTTAAGTGCACATTCTTGCCCAGCAGCATCCTGCAAATCACCAGAGGAAATGTATAAATCTTTCACTAAAAGGTAAAATTACTTCAATATAACTTGTATTGTCTGTAGAAGCCACAGACCAAACCTGTGTCCAAAGGACAGATCTTGTGTGTAACTGCTATGGGGTAACTTGTTACTCTGTTTGGATGTTCAAACATTTAGTGATACAATATGTGCCTGGGTTAGTATGGGAAGAGAGAGCTTGTACTTGCTTGTTTGGTCTCTGTCTTTTCAAACTGCAGAACAAAGAATGGAGCAACCTCTGTCTTTGAGACCTTGTTATTGGCAGTCTCCTATTCATGGAAGTTTCTCAAAGAGAATTTGTTTTGAAAATAGTGTGTTAAGGACTAACAAAAAAAAATGATATGCTTCTGTTCACTCATGTTAGGTTTGATCAGAGATATAAATAAATGTAAAGAGGACTAAGTAAAAAAAAAAAAAAGGCAAAACTAAAATCCAATACTCAAACCACTTGAAGAGAAATAGTGAAATAGTTCAGCAGCTTTATTCAATAAATATGTGGAGAATACTAGTTTCAACTTTATTTTCATTAAACATCAAATATTACAACAGACAAAACTAATTCCAGTTAGAATTCACTACTGTTTATTAGACAGTTTCCTGAAAAGTTGAGGCGATTAGGGAATTTTAGTGGGTTTTTAAATGTTACTGAGAATTGATTAAAAAAGTTCTGTCTGATGTGCTGGGATAGTGATAAAATCATAGAATGATAGAATGGCCCAGGTTGGAAGGGACCTCAAAAGGTCATCTGATCCAACCTTCCATGGGAAAGGAAGCCTAGATGAAACTAGGTAGCACCCTTTCCAATCGCATCTTGAAAACATCTAGTGACAGAGACTCCACCACACCCCTGGGGATGTTGTTTCAGTGTATGATTCTTCTCACTGCAAACTCTTTCTTATTTCAAGATGGAACCTCTCCCAAGTGCAACTTGTACCCATTGCCCCTTGTTTGCTCCCTGTGGCTTCTGGTGAAGGAAAAGACAGCTTCCCTCTAAGTACTGGAATACTGTGATGAGTTTTCTGAGGTTTTGTTTGCCTATTTATCTCTTGTGGTTTTATTTTGCAATAAAAATTCCTAGATATAAAGCCAAACGTGTTGTTAATAATCCCAGTTATTATTCATTATGGGTCTAACCTTTGCTCCTGTAGAAACAAAGGGACAGCTCACTATTGGCACTGAAGCACAGCAGGCTGGGCCGACAGCTGCTAAGTCAAGGTGATTAATGTGTAGTAGCTTCTTTCCACTGCTGCTTGGACAAATATTGTCTTTAATTATTCATTTTTGAATGTTTTTTTCCAAACAAGCTCTCATTTCAGATAAGTCCTTCTTTGCACAGCTATGAATATAAAACTCAAATGCTTTCATGTCTGTTACTGGGCTTAAGGTCATCTGAAAGGTCTTCTAGTAAGCTGTTCTCAGATACAAGTTTCCTAATAAATCCTCAAAGGATCTGAGTTTTGCCCGATACAGGATTTTGTAACCTGAAGGTTTTGCAGGATGTTTTGAGCCATTTAAATCTGTGGCTTCAGTTGAACTGTTTCTTGATATGTGTATGAGTTCCATTAGGGCATTAAAAGAAGAACTTCAGGAGAGAGATCTGCACCTCAGTCTGGAAGCCAAACTTTCAACAGGCTGAACATTAAAGCCATCTTCTGTACTATCTAAATAAGTCTAGATTGTAGAGGACACCAACTGCATTTTAAGGAAAACTTGACCACAGTACAGTTTAGCTGGAGACTTGTCTTTATGAGGAGTATTAGTAAAATATATTGAATATATTTTTAACTTGATTAGTTAATTTGTATTAAATTCCTTTATAAACATCTTCAGTCAGAACTAGATTTCAATATATTGCCATTGGCTACATTAATACTTAGAGTATTCATATCTGTGTAACTTGACTGAAATAATCTACTTCTACATGCTTAGCAGTATGTCTTATTTTAGATAAATTACGCTTTTGAAGTCTTTCTATATGCAGGGGCTTCAACTTACTTACACAGTGATAACTTATTACATTAATTTTTAATGTTTCTTTCTAGCTGTCTGTCTATTTATCTACCTATCTAATCAATTGAGCTTTCTTAATTTTGAATAACTTCTCTGAATCTTTAGTACAGACAAATCGTTGTCTGTGGTTGAGGCGGTTTTCAAGGACAAAAGTGTATCCTCTCTCAGGAATTCACCATTAACGTAGGAGCAGCTCTTAATACAGAAAAGATTGCTTCTCAATATGGAATTAATTTACTGCTGTGGTACACTAAGAAAGTATTTAAGTTAGTATATTAAACATGATAAAATGCTAGAATAATTTTTAATTCTTTAAGAATTGTTCCTATGGAAATTAAAAACAAGGTTTTTCCATAAACTTCTTTTAAAGTGCTTTTTTCCAAATTCCATTTATTTCCAAATATATGGATTACTCTTATGTTCAGAGCCACTGTCCTTACTAAAAATTCAATGAGTCAGTTCCTATTAACATAAATGTAGCTTCCTATAGGAATAATCGCTCCCTTCCCAGAATATGCAGACCAACAATACTCTGATGTCTCAGGGTTCTGGGTACAAAGCGTATGTCTAGATGAAAACCTGTTGGATATATTTTCCATCCAACATTGCCCAAAGGAGTATACTTAAATTTAGAAAAATATTGCAATACAAAAATCATAAATATTGAAACAGCATAGTTATATTAAAAAAAAATTGCCATGAGGCACATGTAAATGCAGAATTGATTTCTGTCCATGATTGATGACCTCACAACAATCATTCATAGTTGTGCTATGCTCTGTCACTCACAAGTTATACATAAGGTCATCAGTAATGACTAGAAATGAATAATGTATTTAAAATCACTTCATTATCCTTTGTCCTGTATACACATCTCCTTGAAAACAGGATTCCTAATAAGTTCAGGACCTTATGAAAGACATATGGCATTCATAAAAAATTAAGTAGGTATTTAGACAACTGCATTTTTAGGAATAATTCTTGCATATAGTTGTCAATATTTGTTTAGTTATGTTACGTTAGGGCAGATACAGAGAGCACTGATTCAGTATAAAGTCTTCCACTGAATTCAACAAGCTTTGAGCTGAGCTTAATATCAATGTTTTGGCACTTGGTTACTTAGCTGATTAGGGCAGGTGTCAAACTGGAGATGGCTAAGGAATCCCTTGTCTTCTGCCAATGGGTTGAAAAGTAACAGGTAATTTCTTTCACAGAGACACCATCTGCCCAACTAAAAATGTAATGAAGAAAGGCAAACTTTCCTGATTTTGCTCTCATCAATCAACCCCTTTCTCCTCACCTTTCCCAACACCAAGCCCTCTCTCAGAAAAACAAGACACAGAATAGAAGAGGTTCTTCAGGAGCTAAATGTCCTTGCTGACTGCAGTCAGGTCAGGTGGATTTCTCCAAGGATGACACAGTACAGAAGGAGTTACTTATTAGGGAGGTTAGATTTAGATTGTGCAAGGTTTGAAAGTGTGCTCATCAAATACTTGTTAGAGGTTTTTTCTTGCCTCATCTCTGACCTTATCTTCTCTATTCCCAAGGGTTGCATTATAACAACATTTTCCTTCTTTCAGTATGATTTACATTCAGTGAGCTGACACAGCACCAATTTTGCTTCCATACTGCTACAGCAAAAAATTCAAGTGAAGAGCTCAGTGTGACTAAGAGCCTCTCACTTGCCTCATTGTACACCACCTCAAAATGGTCTCTCTAGTCTAACAAGTACAATAAGTGGACATTAAGGACAAAAGAGTCATCTGTAGTCTCCACCTACCTGCTAATAATGAGTATTCTTTATATGCAGGATAATGCCAGTTTTCAGTTTGTTTTGAGTGGAGTTCTGTGGGTGAGAAAGGGAGGGTTGGCATATACCTAATTCTAAGCAATATAATCAGTATGAAAAATGTCATCTTATTTTCTTTCAGAAGGTTTGTCACTATCTTAAAAAGAATTTGTACAGACCCAACACACTTATTAAAATTCATAAGGTCTTAACTTACCTGGCTGTGTCACCAACTGACAGGCTGGTTTTTTATCTGTCTCCATTTCTATAATCTCATTCTCACATGAAAATGGGTTATTTTTTAATGTGGTAAATAGAAAAAATGATGTCAATTTGATTTCTCTGTCCTTTGTTTATCTTTTATTCTTTGTCAATCACATTATCCATGTTATGCATCTGAAGCCCTTCAATTCTCTTTTGTTCCACTTATCGTTTTTATTGTATATATACACATCTCCCCCACACACCCATGAACACACACACACAAAAAGTCTTGACACATAGCACTGACAAGTCCCTTAGATTATGACATACAGATAAGTAGATGTGACACTGAATAAGTTATAGCTCCTCTATTCAAACAGTTCTTTAGCTTCAATGCCAAGATAAAATAAATTTTGCCTTTTCATTTTCCCCAGTCTCATTAGATGTGCAAATGACTCAAAGTATGGAATCTTTTCATTTCTTATTTCTTAGTCATAGAAAATCCTTTTTTCCCCCATAATGATATGTTTTGTTGTTGTTTTAAACCTGGGGTTTTTTTCTGAACTAATTTGAAAAGTATGAAGTTAGAAAATATTCTAATGAAAGTAGTTAACCCATTCTGATATTATAAAAGGGTATTACAGAAAGGAAATTATTCTCAGCCATGGCCTAAGTCAGTGTTGTTAAAGCCAGCATTCCTAAATGTAAGCCTTCCCCAGAACTTAGTGACTTTGAATTTGGTCTTAAAATACTGATATCTTCACTTTACTAAAGTCAGTAAGAACTTTGGCATTGACTTTAATGGGAACACAGCTTAAAACTAATTATTTCTGTTATACTATTTCTACACATCCCTCCCTCAGTATTGGAAGCTGTGCCTAACACTGAAGGGCATCCTGAAAGCACTGCTAAACGATTAAAACAAATACAGGAAAGGATGTCCTTTGAAAGTACCTTCACATTACTACAGATAAAGCTGTACAATAATACAGAGCAGTAAATTTTATACCTTTTTACCTCTACATAAAATCAGATGGGGTTTGTTTCCAAATGTTTTGTTTTATTCTGGAATATTCTCTTTTCTTCTCTTTCTACTACACAGGAAGTCTTGCTTCCTTCTCTGACATTGTCACCAGACACATTCCCTGCTGGCCAGCTTTTTGTATCATTTACCACTGCAGCAGATGTTTTGTTGCCTAGGTAACATATTTCATTCATTTCTACTTTTGTTCTAAAAACCCCATGAGTCTCTCTTTAGTATATACCTGTGTCTCTGGAGGTGTACTGAGCTTGTTGTCTGTCTGATTAAAGGGACCAGGAGTCAGCTTTCGTCCTGAGGTAAAACTAAAGCTTTTCTTTTTCTGTTAAGTGAGCCAACCAATATCACCAAAATGCTGCTAGTTGTTAAAGGTTGGTTTATTAGGAAGTAAACATATTACTGAAGAAAAATCTTTCTTGAAATAGAAAGGCTAAATGAAGCTGTGAAAATAAATCTTCCCCAGGCCCACAGTGTCCAGGCAGGACAACTTCATTCTTTGCTTTGTGTTGCTTTGTAGCCCAGCACTTTCCCGTTTTTTCCTGAGTTGAAACAGCCCATGCTGTTGATCAGGGTCTATGTGGTGGGTTGACCCTGGCTGGATGCTGGGTGCCCACCAAAGCCACTTTGTCACTCCCCTCCTCAACTGAACAGGGGAGAGAAAATACAAGAAAAGACTCATGGGTTGAGATAAGGACAGGCAGAGATCACTCACCGATTACCATCATGGGCGAAACAGACTCGACTTGGGGAAATTAATTCAATTTATTACCAATTAAAACAGACTAGGATAATGAGAAATAATAAAAAAAAAAAGTCTTAAAAACACCGTCCCCGCACCCCTGCCTTCATCACACGCTGTCTCTGCTGCTCCTTCCATCTCAGGGTGAGGGCTCCTCACACTCTTTCCATGCTCCAGTGTGGGGTCCCTCCCATGGGAGACATTCTTCCATGTACTTTGCCAACATGAGTCCTTCCCATAGGCTACTGTTCTTCACACACTGTCCAGTGTGGGTCCCTTCCATGGGGTGCAGTCCTTCACAAACATCCTGCTGTGGTGTGGGCTCCTCTCTCCACAGGGCCACAGGTCCTGCCAGGAGCCTGCTCCAGCAGAGGCTTCCCATGGAGTCACACCCTCCTTCGCAGGCACCCACCTGCTCCGGTGTGGGACCCTCCATGGGCTGCAGTTGGATATCTGCTCCGCCATGGACCTCCATGGGCTGCAGGTGGACAGCCTGCCTCAGCATGGGCTTCACCACGGTCTACAGAGAAATCTCTGCTCTGGTGCCTGGAGCACCTCCTGCCCTCCTTCTGCACTGACCTTGGCATCTGCAGTAGTTGCTCTCACATAGTCTCTCTCCTTTCTTCTGACTTTCCCCCTTCTTAAATATATTGTCACAGAGGCACTACCACTGTTGCTGATGGGCTTGGCCTTGGCCTGTGGTGGGTCTTCCTTGGAGCTGGCTTTGTCAGACATCGGGGAAGCTTCTAGCAGCTTTTCACAGAAGCCACTCCTGTAGCCCCTCCACTACCAAAGCCGTGCCACGCAAACCCAATAAAGTCCATTACAGAAAATCCCCTTTCTATACCTACTTCAGAAAGTGTACACAGGTAAATGCCATGTATGTTTATGGTGGAGATCTGTTTCTGTTGACCCTGTGCTGCAAAACCTTTGCAGTGCATTCTTGCCTGCAACTTGCGGTTCTGTTGTTGTACTCTGAGTTCTGAGCGCTTCAAAATTTTTTGTGTATTCTTGATGGTAGAAATAGATATCCTTGGATTGCTAGATGGGAACTCCAACTTGTCTGCTCTGCCATGTACACAGTAGCATTTTGCTCTCAGACCTGCTGGCAATAAGTTATGAAATGGTGAGAAAATGGCTTAAAAAATTCCAGTCAAAGCACACTCTTCTTACACTACACTGTTTTAGGATTTAGTAAGAAAATAATGGGGAGAAACCACTCTTTTATACAGATTTATTTCCCACTTCCTGTGTGGGAAAATAAAAGGTGGGACAAATATTTTTAATAACAAATAGAATAAACTTGAGAAGATGTTTTCCTATCCTGGATGAATGTTTGAGATGTAAAAGTAAAGTCTTATTCAGAAGAGAGGGAAATAGAAGAAAAGGAAATTAAGAAACATAATTCAAATCAAAGCTGAAATAAAAATAAATAATGACATGAATGTACAATTATGTTTAAAAATTATTCAGGACATTCTGTGAAGACTTAATTTCCTTATAGGTTTCTAACAAAGTAAAAGAACAAAAAACACTGAATGAAAGATCTTTTCGACTTTCATTTTATTAATATTCAAAACAGGCAATTTGACAGTCACAGGAACTTGTTTTCTGAAAAAAAAATCACAATGAGAAATGTAACAAAACTTAGGTTTTTCTTTTATTATAGCCCTTTTTCTGTTTGTGGTGTTAGAAACATTTGTTTCCAAATCCTATGCTGGCTGTGATAGAAGGAACATCTTATGTATCTGCTCCCAGAGTCTTATCTTCTGTTCCTGTTTTGGACCCAGCTGCACAAAACATAGCTACTTTCGATATTTTGGGGAGAAAATCAAAGATGTGATAAAAATACTATTAAGGACTTGGAGATGCTTTCGTAATGCAGGTGGGAACACTTTCCTTTTTTCCTTTTTATTTTTTCTGTCATACACTCGAAGATGAGATCTTTATTCTAGTATTTGTCTTACACTGTAGCTGTATCTTTCTTTGGAGCTTTTGCTACAGTGATATGAAGGTTGCAGAAAAGTTTAGAAGCTTTTTACTTTAAAACTTTCCTTTCCTTTCTTAGACTGTGTATCCAGGACTTATACCTTGTCATATTTGAATAATTATTTGTGTATACAGGATGCTTAAACAAAATGTTCCAATACTCCTTTATTGAAAGCAAATAGGTATTGCTACAAATTCATCAGTGACCAACTCCTCAATAATGAATTAATGTGCCTGCACAAATGAAAATAGTGTAACTGCAGTCGCATTCTAGTTGCCTGTCTCTGAAGATTTACTGTAACCATTGGAAAATAGCTAAAACAACAGATTTAGAATAATGAAAAATGCTATGACATATTGTCTGGGTTACTGTTATTATCCTTTAAATAATCCTCTTTATTACATAATGCATATCTCATATTTTATCACAACATAATAATTTCGTATTAATTGGAATATAATCCATAATTTGAAAAGCCAGTTGTCTTTGTAACAGAAAGCCTTTGAAATTTTATATGAGTACAGTAAAAAATTAGTATTACTTTATGAGGTTAATAAAGTGGAGCAGGAAGGTTATATTGTTCTTCTTTACACTCCTTATTTTTTGCCTCTCAGTGCATGCACTACTGATGGTAGTTGTATAAAATAGGGAAAAGATAGGTTAAAAAGGTGAAATTTTGACATGAGTTCTGGTTAGGTTAACTTTAGGGTGCTCTGGTTTTTACCACCTATCTTGAAGCACCATGAAGGAACTTGATTTTCAGATATGCTCAGCACATCGTGAAATCAAAGTCTTCACAGCGTGACTACCCCTTAACAAGGCACACAAAGTCCTTAATTTTGTAGCTGTTGGCCACTGTGTCAGAATTTCCCTTGTGTTTGAGATCTGAAGATCTTCATTCAGACTCATTACAAGAAATTGGTGCATCTGACTGCTTGTCAGATGCCTACCAGAAATTTATCCTATTTCTGTAATCTGTACCTACAGAGATATTATCAGTATATTTCATCTGGCTAGAGCGCATGTTATTTTTCTACAGAAATTATGTTGAGTTTCTGTCAAAAGCATGAAAATGATTAGGTTTTTGACCTCATAGTCTAGCTTTTGTCCCCTGCTCCGGCAGGCTGTGGAGCAGGGAGGACAGCATTGCTGGCCAGGCTATAGGATGAGGAGGACACCTCCAGCCTTATTTCTTCACTGCAGTGCCATAAAGCCACCAGCTGGATAGTGTTACTCCCTCCAGAGAGAAGCAAAGAGAGAGGTAGTGACTGGGTGCTTATAGACAGACATTAGTCATCACCTCCCCCACCCTCTGCTATGTTAAATGGTATGTCTTCTTAAAGTCAACATATGCCTATCTAATACATATAGGACCTATTCCCACCTGAGCTCTTTGGGCACTTCTGCCATCAGCAGTGGAGAAAAAGGGTGCTATTTACTCACATGTCTGGAGGTGCTTGTTGCAGGTTGGTCCAAGCATGCCGGTGTGGTTCAGTGAAATGCTGTGGTGAGTGCTGTACACTTCAGACCAGAACTGTGGTTGAGAGGCGTTAGTCTGCCGGCATGGTTCAGCTCTTAGAAACTGCTAATGGGTTTTGCATATGTGTTATCTCAAGCTCCAGTACTGCTGGTTTTGAGTGAACGTGCCTCTGGAAATCTATGTTATAACTATCTCATGCGTATAATTGGGAAGAAAATTCCTTTCTGATTTCCTTCTTCTTTGTTTTCCCCTTATTCCAGGTGGCACAAGGTCCCAAATCCTCATTTTCCAAATCATTTTTGTTCTTCAGTTCTTTGCATGTAAGGGCAAGATCTATTTTATGTTTTTCAGCCATGCAGCTCTGTGCTAGGTAGTTCAAAGGTATGCTGTACCCTACGGTAGCAGACAATAGATGGTGCTTAGGGAAGGGTTTGAGGACAGGGCATGCCTAGATCCTTCGTCGTTACCTTCTCAGCTTTTATTTTATGGTCTAAATAGAGAACACAGATGATGACTAGAAGAAGGATTCACCACCGTTAGTTTTTCCAGGCAATGACAAAATGAGGAATGTGGATGGACAACTTCACCCAGGCATCCAAACCAGCAAGTGAAACCATCTTTTAAGCCTTGCCCAAGAAGCAGTAAAATACCACTGTTAGAGACTATCTGACGTACATGTAAAAAAGTCTTTTCTTGTGCCTCATAGAGTCACTCGTACAGTTAGACTTGGACTAGATTCAGAATTGAACCAAGTATTCTAACTCGGAGCCGTACCATTTACTCAAAGACAAGGAAACTATAAAGCCGGTTCCTGAACTGAGAGCTACCCAATGCTTGTTAATCACCAGGTGCAGGGCTGTACCAAACAGATCTGGTTACGTTCATAGGGCCTAAAATAACAAAACAGGAGCTTCAAAGGTGCAAAACAAGAGCAGTGCAAACCCTGGGCTACTGTGCATGGAATTTGCTGGGCAATCCAAGTGGTGATTGGGTGAACTTTATATGTGAGATTTTATGAAAAATGGCAACACTTTTATAGGCGTTAAATTATTAATCCCTATACTATTTATGGTAATATTTTTATCATAATTAACCTATTTAGTATTAATGAGAATGTACTATGTGAGATGAAAGTCCTATTAATTTTGTAGTTAAAAATTATTCAATTTTTATGCTGCAGCATCAGGACATGAACATTATAGTGTCACAAGAATGCTAGACACCATGGGAATACCATTTCAGCAGGACAAGATAAGGAAGAAATCTCTCCCTTTCAAAACCTTGAGCCTCAGTTGCTGTCAGGCACAGCTTCACCAGTGAAGTTTTATAAATTTATACCAGTCAGATGCCTGCCATTCACATTAGTGAAATTCTAAAACTGTGATGTTTGGGGTTTTTTTTCATTTTTCTACCTCTCTGCCCTTTTTGGCCTCTATCTTACTTCCACTCTCAGGGAATGTTCAACCTGTGAAAGCAATAGTCAGATTTTCTTAATAATATCCCATGTTACAGTACTGAGCACATGTTACCCAGTAGAACCTGGGGCTATATTCAAGCATTGATTTTTTTTCCCCTTTTTTTTAATAGTAGAAATCCCTAGTGCTGTAGATGGGGATTTTTACTGAAAAATTGATTGCTTGACCTGCACCTTGATTTGACTCAGAGATGCACACCTTACAGTTATTGCATTCCAATGCAAAGGAGCATTGATTTTTATTTTTACTTTTTTTTTTTTTTTTTTAGCAAGTAACCTCTGCCTTGATAGACTTATAAAAATGAAGAATACATTCATTGTAACTCATTTCCAAAAACAATTGATAGGCCTGCCTGGCTACACAATAAGTCCAATGTTAGAGAGTCATATATTATGCTTTTCTAACATAGCACGATGGGGAAGCATTGGCAATGATGTTCTAGAGGAGCAAGGCCCGAGGTCCTTTCACTTCAATGCCCATTCTTCATGGCCATGAAACGCCTAAGCCTTCTGCTTAATAGGTGTCCTCTTTGTTCTTGTCTGTTGGGAAGTTTTCAATCACCATCAGTTTACTTTCCCATTTACAACTTAAACCAACAACAATATCCAGTGATAGGAAATTTTCCTGAATTGCTTCAGAAAACCTAAAAAATGTGTGAACTACCTCCCACCTCTGTTGTTTCCTAAGACCGGCCATTTCTCCAAATGCCAGACTTACTCATCAAGCTCCTGGTAAGTTATGTCCATTCCAACCATTTTTCTTTTCTTTTTATCAGAAGTTAGCCATTATGTTTTGGAATTTAAATTTATTAAAGCCCCAGCTCAGGTAAGCTCTGATCAAGATCAGTACAGCTACATAAATGCTTTTCTTGTTGCTTAGGTTAATCAAGATAGAAGGGAAAATTTTGTTTTGTTTTCGTATAAAACTAGTCATTCTTGGTAGGCAATGCTACAGAGTTAATTTATTCATATCTGTTATAAAATATGCCTGTAATAACTTCTAGAATATTAATTTTTCCATCTCTAATGCTAAATGAAAAACACATTTAAGACTCTAAATTTAGTGTCTCATCAGTCTAATATAGTTTTTCTATGTCTATTTCAGTACCAACATTATAAATAATCTTTTTTTAAAGTAGATACACGATCTCATATACACTTACATTATATATGATTGTCTGGTGAATGCTAAAACAGTTTGCAGGTTTTTTTTAAGTAAGCATAGGCATACAGCTGCAACAATACTGTGTTACTTATCTGCATTTTATACAAAGAGCTTGTATACACAGAGAAATTTATGTTCCAAGTCTATGACTAGCTTTACATACTGAGAGCTGAAAGAGCTTATGATAAAAGGGTGACAGAAATTACTGCTTTATTTCCAGAACAAGTGAATATCTATTAAAAGCACTAAAATGTTGTGGGATTTTGGTGTTGGTTTTTTGTTTTTGTTTTTTTTTTAAACATAAGTATTTTGACAGTTTCTTTTGCTTCTATAGAAAACCTAGGCAGAAACATGGGGGCTTAGCTGGAATTCTGTCACTGTGAAAAATATTTTCTGTCTTATGCTGAAGGCTGAACACACTGATTTCCTGTTTATGTCCTAGGAGCTTATCCTTGCTAATTTAGAAAAAAGATCAAGTGGACTTACCTGAAAGCAGTACGCATTAGCTGTGTTAAATCAAAGCAAACCACAGCTGCTTGCATAGGAATATTGCAGTAGTACAGCAGGGAGGATGTGGTCTCAGATATGACTGTATGCTAAAAGTACCTTGTTATCCTTTTTTTTTCCTTTTAAAATTTTTTTATTGCAATGATGCTTAAACAAGACTCGGAGAAACTTACACTATCCCAGCCCCTTTCTATCCCATGCAATCATTTCAGAGCTCGCCAGGCTCTGTGTGAGCACTGGCTAGTTTTCCTGCTTGTGTTGCTCCTGCTGGAAGGGGTTCAGCAGTGTCACCAGCAAGTAGCCAGGTCCTCAGTCAACCCTGAACTGCCCAAAGCAATGCATTGAGAGGGCATTCAGTGAGCCGCAAAAGGTCACAGGATTTTCTTATGTGATATTCTTATCGTAGTGAAATTTCCATGAAGCACTGAACCTACTCTGTTCTCCTCACTCCAAATGCAGTGTTTCTAAACCATAATCACTTTCTTGGCTCTGAAAGTCTACATCCTAGTTTTACAGAGCGTGGGCAGCCAGTACATTTATAGCTATTTGTTGGTGTATGTAAGACTGCCCCGGCTACTCAGCTGGCAAAATGACACAGCATTTTTTGCCTCTGAAGCTATGACTCTTAAATGTAACTATTGCCTTCTTATGTTCGCAAGCCACGGGCAATTAACTGAACGAAAAAGTTGATAAAAATAATTTAACAAATGAACCATTGTTTTTCTATTTAGCCATGAAAGAATCCACATTATTTCAACAGCATCAGGAATTATCTTTAGTAAAGCTTGACTGTCAAGATCGTGTATCCTCACAAAGTAATTCAGGGAAAGTTATCTCCTCTTTTGAGAGATAAATGCTCAGGAAAAAAATGTGATTTCTTTCCTTATTTCATTTTGCTGGTTTTGGTCATATAGCAGTTATATGGTTATATTGGTTACACATCATAACTTTATAGCTGGCTTGTGTTAGGAGGAAAAAAGTTACAAAGTGTATCCACTCAGTATATTTCTATAGCTAAAATATTTTATGAAGCACGTTTCTGATGTTGCAAGCTGAAAAACTCAGCACAGATGGGATGAGATGGCTAAATAAATCCTTTGATGTACTTTCTGTGGATGAGGTTTTTTCTTGAACTGGCATTTGTGTATGGGAGTCAGACTGGAAAAGAGAGGTTCCTTTCCCTGTTCTGCTGCACTGCCTGAGGTTGGGAGTTTGGTCACAGTCTACAGGAGTAAGTATAGGTCTGTGAGGAAAAGTGAGTTGTCTTAGTGTTTATAAGAGGCAAAAAGGAAGCACAGACATTTCCAAGCTATCCATGTCAGGCTGAACTAGGTATAATTAATTAACTACATGGTAAATGGAGAGAACAGGTGTCTCTTGGACATGACTTAGAGCGGTAAGTTAAATGACTACATGGAGGCAGTATGTACCCTGCTCAGAGACTTGTTCTGGGTCGTGGCGGTTCCTGGGGTTGCTCCGAAGACAATGCAAATTTTGGTTGCTACCGACCAAGTGACTCTGTGGTGCACTACTTGATTATTTTTCTGCAAGAGCGATCAGTCTTATTCCCCAAAGCAATTGAGGCACAACCAGCCAAACCAATTTCCCATTAAGTAAAAGGATGTGTAACAACAATTAAAAAAAACCCAACAACTCTGCAAGTTCGTTTTTAGATCTCCTGCACTTCTATTCCAAGGTCTTTTCCTATTAATTTAACTAATTTGTCATTTAGGAGAGAGGAAGGAGAGGGTGATTCTTAAAGCATCACATTTTCTAATACGTTATGTCTGCAATTGATTTTTCCCCCCTAAACAAAAACAAAACAAAACAAAACAAAAAAAGGTTGCCATATTGGGATAATAAAAAGCCATTTCTGGAACTATGTTGTAGAAATTATTTTTCTTCTGTTGCAGATGAAACAGAGCAAATTACAATCCATAGTGGATCTGGATGCTGGTGTTTATTTAAGACCGGGCGGATTAGATCTTTTATCCTGCTTGAGTATCCCACATACTTATTCCTTCCCTCCTCACTGGGCTATATTCCCAGGTCTTGAGTTTCCTTCCCCTCAAGGAGGCCACTCCAGGAAGGTCAGGCAGAAAGTCATGCCTGTTTGTGCTGTGCAGCTGCTCACAGTCACCAGTCCTAGGTGTTAGTGGCCAAGGTCTCTTGCGTGCCCATTGACATTCATGTCCACCCAATATCTTAGTGTCCAGGATCTTTCTCCTTTCTAGGGTCTTTCCTGAAGGCAAGGTCTGAGCCTTCACCCTTCAAAGACTGACTCCTCTTTTGGGGAACCCTGCATTTTCATACCTCCTCCTCCTTCCACAACACAAGGTGCTGGTTTCCCAGTGCAAATGATCCCTGTGCAGAAGCACAATGTGTGACCAGCCTCCTGCCTGGCAGTTCTCTCTGTCGACTGGCAGACTGGGGTCATGCCATTTGTCTTTCATCCAAGTGCTATGAATGTTTGCAATCCACCTATACCGGGAACAGCTAGCAAGCAGCAGACTTCAAAAGTTCCGTTTCAGGTATCAACCCACATGCATGCAATAATCTGTTACCTGTCAGCATTACCAACTTAATTTTTTTTTTTCAACTTAAAACACCTCCTAATGGCAGTGATCCTAATGTGCTATTGTTTTATGCTGCTATTTGTCCTGGTTTCATCTGGGACAGAGTTAATTTTCATCTTAGTAGCTGGTACAGTGCTGTATTTTGGCTTTAGTATGAGAATAATGTTGACAACACACTGATGTTTTAGTTGTTGTTAAGTAGTGCTTACTCTAAATCAAGGACTTTTCAAGATTCTGATCCTTTGCCAGTGAGCAGGTGCACAGGAAGCCAGGAGGGAGCAGAGCAGGAATAGCTGACCTGAACTAGCCAACGGGATATTCCATACCATAGAATGTCATGCTGAGTGGGAGGGAGTTGTCCAGAAGCTGTCAATCACTTCTCAGGGACTGGCTGAGCATCAGTCAGCAGGTAGAGAGCAATTGTATTGTGCATCACTTATTTCTTGTGGGGTTTATGCCTCTCTCTTTCTCCCCATCCCCTTAAAATTGTTCTTATTTTTATTATATTTTACTTTATTGCAATTTTTAATTTTTTCTTATCTCAGCCCCCAAGTTTTACCTTTTTCTGATTCTGCTCCCCATCCCACCATGGGGCGGGTGGGGGGAAGGAGTGAGTAAGCAGCTGCGTAGTACTTAATTGCTGGCTGGGGCTAAACAAGGAAACCACTTCAGTTTGGGACCTATTTCCTTGTAAAGACCAAGTCAACTGTAGATTCTTACTAACAATAAACTGAGAGGTCAGAGTGAGTGAGTAAGAAATTCCATTCCAGTGTGCTCTTTTCCTCTCTCCTTTGCTACTTTAAGGTGTCAGTCAAGCTGATTTGCCTGTGTCTTCCTTTAACTGCACCCAATAAAGAATAATCTAGTTAAAACTTATATCATTGTCTTCTCTGAATATTTTAGGGATTACTCCAAAGCAAATGATATGAGTAAGGGAATTTGTCAGGCTATGCATCAACAGAACTTGATTTAACAGAAGTTCATTTAATGACAAGAACTTCTTGTCGTTAAATAGTCTGCTGCAAATAGTATTTCATCACAGTGAAGCAAATGTTTTCATTTTAGAGGCAGTTCATGTAGCTCTGAAAAGTTATTTATATACTTACAAGTTATGAATATAATAAAATTATTAATAGAGTAAATAGTCTGTATTTAATAATATGGTTGCTCATATTTATGCTGATCAATAATTTATATTCTGTCTTTACCAAAAAAATGTCAAAGCTATTTGCTAAATATAATACCCATGCCAATAGACAGGAAAACATTATTGCAGAAATAGAATATTGTACTGCAGCAAATAGCAACAGAGAGCTAACAAGATAAAGTGGAGCTGAAACTAGAGCAAGGGTGAAAAGCTGTCAGCAGAAATAAAATTTGAGTAACATGAGAACTAAGCTATGTCTTTACTCTAGCATTTCTTTATTTTTTGTGACAGTTCATCATCTTTTTACTCATCCTTACAAAAGGTATATTATAAATAATCTAAAAGGCAACTGCAGCCATTGTAGTTTTGGTTTTGGTTTGTTGTTTTAAGTCAGTTCTATGGCTTGCATGAGGAGTGTGCAACGTATACCCTATGGATCAACAGCCTCGGGAGCTTTGGTGAAAGCAGATTTAGTTGTCAGATACTGAAAAAGTTGTGTTGCAAGATAGAT
This sequence comes from Falco naumanni, assembly GCF_017639655.2. NCBI lineage: Eukaryota > Metazoa > Chordata > Aves > Falconiformes > Falconidae > Falco > Falco naumanni. Next base: position 40,669,057 of record NC_054056.1, read on the forward strand.
GAGCGAAGATATTTGTTGCACTCCTGCACACACACCAATGTCAAGTGTGGGCACTTTGGGAAATTACAAATGAGAAGTTAAGGAAAGGAGGGGAGGCTGGTGTTTCCGGAGTTAGAAGTCAGCTAAACAGCTGACTTCAGGACTTGTATAGAAAATGTAGTTACCTAAACTGTACCAAACTATACATTTCAGGGATCCAACTAATTTTGGATTTTTAGATCTGTTCATAATGGAAGATCCCATTCTTTTACTTATTGCGTAAGAGTTGAGGACAATGATTTATTTGAAAATTTTCAACTTGCATAGGTTCAAAGAATACAATTTTTCCATTAATACTACATAGTATATTTCAATACAGTGATGAAAATGATTATTCACACAATCATTTATATTTGAAAGAGTATATAAAACTAAATTAAAAGTTAGGATTATAATGTTCTTTTATTCAATCATTGATATTTCATTCAAAGGTAAAATATACTTTATTATAACACACATTTGTTCCATGACAGAGATTGTTTGCATATTTTTATTTTATACCTGAATTAGTTGTAAATATCTTTATTACACTTACAACAACTTCATGACTGAGCTTGCCTTGATGGAAAGTGTAGAGAAAAGAAGCAGTCCATATGCCGGCTGATTTATGTTTAGAGTTAATTTTATTTTATCATCATTCTCTAAACAGAGGCTCTTCTTGAAACTTTCAAAGTTAGCCAGTGAGTTCAATTTCCTGATTAATAAGTCCCTGAAATAGGAATCAAAATACATGAGAATTGCTGGGTTATAATTTCTGAATAATAGCATGTATAAACCATAAAGCTGACATATTATGACCGCAGTTATAAAAACAACAGATTCAAAACTCTCTATGATCTATTTCAGCTGGAGACTTGAATAAGCAATCTCAAGTAAAAAAGCCCAATAAACTCCAAAATTCTTATTAGATACTTTCTGTTATGTCTTTACATTTTATTTAACGAGAATTTGAAATTTGGTAGTAAACCCAATAAGAATAAAATAAAAATGGCCTCTTCCTGAAAAGGCCAAGTGTTATTGGTTTTTTTGTTACAAATCTGTATTATTTATGCTACACTTTGCTTTTTGCTATTGTCTTTCCCTTTCCTATCATAATAATTATTAAAATTATAGTCCTTAATTGTTTAAAACTTTAAAATTACTGATTTTTTAACAGAATGTTGATAAATGAATTATTAAAGTGTATTAATTAAAAATTGTTTAAAAGAAACTTTTAAACCTTCTAGGAATCTAAACTGAGGTTACCATCAATCTGGCTTCTATAGAAGTAAGTCAGCTCCTGAGATGGACACTTGTTGAGTCTAAATGTTCAAGTTCTGTGCAGTGAGCTTATAATGTGTTATACCTGAACTATCAATTTACAGCTCTAGAGAGTAATTTTCCTGCCCCTTTTATATAAGTAAGGAGTACAGCAACTTCAACGTTACTCTTAAGTATAAGAGTAATGCACAAGAATAAGCAGAGTAAGGATGGGAATGTACAGGGGATATGGAATGGTATTTTTAGCAGTGTGTCACGGTTTAACCCCAGCTGCCAACTAAGCCCCACTCAGCCACTTGCTCGCTCCCCCCACAGTGGGATAGGGTTGAGAATCAGAAGAGTAAAAGTGAGAAAACTTGTGGGATGAGATAAGGACACTTTAATAGGTAAATTAAAAGCCATGTGTGCAAGCAAAGCAAAACTAGGAATTTATTCACCGCTTCCCATGGGCAGGTGGGTGTTCCACCATCCCCAGGAAATCAGGGCTCCATCACACGTAATGGCTACTTGGCAGACAAACACCATCACTCTGAATATCCCTCCCTTCTTCTTCTCCAAGCTTTATATGTTAAGCATGGTATCATATGGTATGGAATATCCCTTAGGTTATTTTGGTCCCGGCTGTGTCCCAGTTTCCCGTGCCCCTCCAGCCCTCTCACTGGCAGGGCCTGAGAACCTGAAAAATCCTTGATTTAGTATAAACATCACCCAGCAACAACCAAACCCATCAGTGTGCTATCAGCGTTGTGCTCTCACCAAATCCAAACCACGGCACTGCACCGGCTACTAAGAAGAAAATTAACTCAATTCCAACAGAAACCAGGGCACAGTGGCAGCAGTAAAAACAATTTATTCCCATGGGACATCTGATTATTTCAATGCCTTTGATCTGAACATTACTTAGAAAGCAGGAATGGTGGAAAATGTATAAAAATAAAAATGTAGAAGTATCTTTAACTTCATAAAAGAGTAGCAGTAGCAGCTGAGTTACAAGGTAGGCTCAGTCTTAATATAAACTAGCTAACTTTATCTTGATTAATGTTTGAGCAAAACAGTTTTAAACACTCTTTTGTAGTTTCTGGTTGCAGTGAATGTGTATTGCTATGTTGGAAACCGAAAAGCAAGTTTTGTTGCCACATGAAAAAACTCCATGGGGGATGAATATAGAAAAATTACTAGTAGGAGAAAACTTACATATAATATATGTAAATGTTGAAAAAGTCAGACTTCAGTGAATGCAGTTGAAATGATTTGTAGGGAGATAAACGAGAATATTTTTAACTGGCAGTGATGATGCATAGTCCTCCTGGCTAACCATAGCTTCAGAGCAGGCTCCCTGAAGTTGAGCAGTGCAAACATGAAGTATAGTTTAATTATGATCATGCAGCTAACAACTTCAGGTTTTTTAGCTACTAGAGAAAGGGTATTTTTTCAGGTTAAGTATGGGTACTTATCAAATCTCTTAATACAATTATGAAGCTGATATTTTTAAAAAGAAGAGGTTGCTTGGGTCATTGTGGTGTTTTACAGTAGTGACATAAGAGTCTTTCTTCTCCTTAAATATCAGTAACAAAATATTTTCTGCTCTCTGTTTTAAGTTAAGTGCATACTTTTATGCAATCAGTAAAGTACCTTGACTCCATCCACTGAGTATGGATTACTCTGCTTCTGCAGATCTGAGATTTCAAGGCACAGGAGTGATAACAAATTTGCTATACATTTGGGCAATATCTTGAAAAGTTGTTGGGATTAACAAGTTTTTATTTTAGTCAATATTTGTGTTGTATCCATCTAGTCAAACTTACTTAAGTTCTAATAGTTTTAATCAGCCCCTTGTGACTGACAAATTCCTCTCCCTGCAGAAAGAGGGTCATCCTCTTTGTGCTAAGTTAAACTGCCAAAAGAGAGTGTGAACTGAATGTGATACTGTAGTGTCTGATATTCCGCCAATGAGTTTGTGAAGGTCCCGTAGTGCTATTTAAAAAACATTGGGTTTAAATGAAAATGCAAAAGATCTGGTAATTTTTGGGAGGATCTAGGGTTTTGAGAATCTTATTAATCTAGCTATGTGTAAAGTGCAGTTTGAGATACTGGTATAAGAAAAACTAGGCCATAATTATTTAACTATATTTTCTATGAAGATATGTTCCTAAAATATAAGAAAATATTTTTTGTTCAGTATACATATATGTTAGATAGACATCTGTATGTGTGTATATATATATAAATTGAAATATATGGATTCTTGATTGGTTCTGGATAGGGATAAACCTCCATGTTCATTCAGTTACTGGTCTTTCTGCTGAGATTTTTCAACATGGGGCACCGTGGTTTATGTAGACAGCTGTCTAGTAGGAAGGGATTGCATGTTTAACTAAATTAAATCTACTTACTGACAGATGGCAATGAATTTTGGCACAGTCAGCAATACCTGAATTATTTAAAGGTAAGAAGCTCTATATTGTACAATTGCTCTCTTCAGTATAATTTTGCTGTCATCTGTAGCCATCTTTATTGGCAACAGAATGGAAGAAAACATGAGAAGAGGTAAAACTGCATACTCTGAAAGTATTATTTGATGAAACATAAAAATAATATCAAATTTGATAGGATATTGAATTTATAATAACAAAAATAAATATTAAGAATAATTGTTATTAGTGCTTCAGGGGGTGGAGTAAGTGTTCCTAACTCAATACATAGAATATTACCACAGATAACCAATAAAGGCTTTCCTATATATGAGGAAAATAGCCTAAATGCAAGATAGGTCTATGGAATTTTATTTATTTATATTAGCTGGAATTGATTTTGAGATGTTTTCAGAAGTATAAACTTAGCAACTAGTTAAGACCTTATTGTTTCTTAATATGCTTGCAAGAAGACAGCTGACAAACATAAACCCTCTGTTATTTTAGGTGAAGGTCTCTTGGTTTCTATATTTTTGGAGAAAAAGCAAAGAAATACTTTTCAAGGAAGTGGCTGTAACTGGGGACTCTAAAGCCCACTCCACATCAGAGGCAGCATGTAGAAGATAGACCTGTAATAACAGGCAAATGTTTCCTATAGAGACAAAATGTGCTTTCACAATTTATCAGCAATAACTATCAGAAGGTCCCTTGCTTCTCCATGAAAAAAATACACAAAGGAAGAGGTTATAAATTCATCTGTCCTGCCCACATCTGAGTAACCAATGCCAGTATCAAAATCTAGGGTGCTGTGCTTCAGCCCCTGTGTCAAACATCATATGAGGGCAAAGGTCCCAAGGAAATAAATAGAAAATGTACATTTCTTTCTCTTTTCCATCTTTTATAGGAACAATTTTGTTCTTCCAGTTTATGAATGATAAAAGCATGTATATATTTTCTGGGGAAAATGGCACCACTGGCAGTTTTCTAAAAGTAGGTTCAGTCCTTGCCTTTATCTCCAGTTCTATGTTAGAAGCAGTGTTGTACAAAAGGTGAAACTGCAAGTTTTCCAGCAATTATTTCTGTTACTGTGCTGATGAGTTGGCACAAGACTAATAGATAAGGTGTGATAAGATTGGAAGAGTAGGTGTACACATTGTTGTCACAAGGTGTCACATTGTTGTTCCACCTTGCCTGCACAGTAGCATAAGTAATGGTGGTAATATTCAAGCAGTAATTCATAAAGAAATGGGATAAACCCTTGTAATTTCTTATGTGAAATAAATTAAAATTTCCACTAATCAGATATGTTTATTAAGAAGCCATACTTTTTTAGTCTACTTAATAATTTAACTTTTCTGTTAATGTAAAAAAAATATCTAACTTATGAAAATGTTGCTGTGACCTGTGTCTGTCACATAGTTGTGAGACTACAATCAGTTTATGCAAGTCCAAATTCTTTATCAACACACAGGTCTATTTTATTCATGGATGGAAATTTCAACCCCAGCAGGATCAAAATACATTTAACTCACAATGGATAAAGCAATTTCACAAAACAGGATACTTTGCTGATCAGTTCATATCTGTTCATTGTTTATCATGTGAAATCTCAAACAGTAAAGCCTTAACATTAGTTTTTGTCATTTTATGTGACTTTTTGATCACTTGTTCTTTGTAGTCCCTTTCATTTAGAACTGCTAACACCGTGATGGTCTGTGTTGTTTCACTCTGAAGCACTTCAGAGATACAGGATGATCTTTCAGGGTGTTGCAACCATCAAGATTTGGGCCAGGCAGGTGCAATTGGAGTGCAGACAGATTTGAGATGGGGAAATAGCAGTCATAAAGTGGCATATGCACTGCACAGTAATGAAGAACATAAATTTGTTAATCAAGAAGATAAACAAATCATCCCAAGCTTCCATGATCTTTGATGCCTACTGAAAGGGTGCCCCACAGACAGGTTATGCTGCTGTTAGAGGTCTTTTCCATTTGGAAAGGGTTGACCCTCCTATGATGTTAGGTCACGCACAGTGTTCAGTCACCAGTGTGCCCCCCCGCCTGCTGTTTTTTCTGTTCACACCTGGTGAGGAAGTACAAATATATTGAATATTATCTTACAGTTACAAAGTTACTTTTAAAACAGAAATAGCTTGATATTCAGAGAGAAATCCAATATTGTCTTCACTATTTTAAGCACAGTACAAGCTATGAAAGGTACTGTTCTATAAGCAAAACAATGATGATTTTTTTCTGTACTGTAAATTGCTTCAGCTGTGAGTTTTTTCCAAGCATGGTTCAAAGGGAAATGGACTTTGGCAACAGGCAGATGTTGTTTTCCTTTCAAACTGAAGCTAACAAAGCAATCAAATATGAATGGTATCAAATTATCTTTGGCACATTGTATGTCCCAGTACAAATTCTTTGGATACAGAAAGAGAAGTGTTTTCATCTGATCAGATACCCACATTTTTCTGCAAGTAATGAAAAAAATCTGCTGTTACTTAGAGCTAGCCTCTAGAGGAAAGTCCATACTACAGAGCAGACCAAAAGAGTTATCACTTACATCAAAGAAGTAAAGCAGGGTATACAATAAAGATTGTCAGTAATAAATGTGATTTTTATGGCTATTAAACTCTAATGTACTAAATCAATATGTCACGTATTCTTATAGAACTGTATTCTGATAAATCATACTGAAACCATAAATGAGATCTCTCAAACTAGGAAAAAAAAAATTGACTTATGACACAAGTGTGTCTTCTTTCCTCTGTCAAATTTTTCCCTGCTGATTTCAAAAACAGAGAGAGAGGGAGAGGGAGAGGGTGAGGGAGAGGGAGAGGGAGAGAGGGAAAGGGAGGTCTTAGTGTGATACACGGGAGATTCTGGAAATGGTCTGTATTTTCAGACAGAATGCAGAAGTGGGGTCTGCCTGAAAGACTTGAGGTTTCTCATTAGCACATGCAGCTCACATAGGTCCACATCTACCAGAGTAGCTTGATCCAAATAAGACCTAGCAAACATGTTCCTATATGTTATTCCATTATTCTCTGCTCTGTTATCCTAAGCACATTCTAAAACAGTATCAGTTATTTGTAAAACAAAAGTCAATTTTGAGTTCTTAGTTATTAAAAAAAAAAGAAAAAGAAAGAAAAAGAAAATGCTTCTTTTACTTGGCTGTGACCAGCTATATTTTTTGTGGTGGCCTGGTGACTGAGATGTTGGGGCAATTTACCTCACCTTAGGAAGAGCTCCAAAGAATCATAAACTTCAATGCAACCTCTATACTTAATCTGCTGTACATTTTCATACATGAAGCATTTCTTAACCAGACTTTTGGAATCTGGAGTTTATTTCCTATAAAATCAGTATTTATATTTAGATCAGATTTACACAAGCATTTATCTACTGTAATAGCACTGTCATAATTTTATTAAAACTTAGTGTTTTAGATGGATTACTAATAAAGTAATTCTAGGAAGCAACCAGAATATTCTATTTTAACAAAAAGACTTTGTCTTAGTTTTCTACCCCAAAAATAAGAGCAATATAAACTTTTTGAGTAATAGAATAGGTTCCACACAGTACTAGACCCACCATTCAGTTCACCCGTATTCAACAAACTTGTTGGGAGTAATTTTTCCCAGCCTGTATTTGTGTAAATAAAAAATCCCAACCCTCTCTAAAGTCAAAACCACCATAACTCTTTTTGTTTAGCTAGATCTCCTCTTGGAAATGCAGGCCAAATTCACAGAATTTAGGTGATTGCACATAACAGGATGAGGTTGAGGGAAAACTACTTCTTTCATGTAAAAATCTAACCCTAAAAGTATCCACTAGGTCATGAAAATACTTACTATTCAGATTAACGACTGGCTATATATCATTACCAGTAGCTGGTTGCTACATGACTCAACTTGCAGGCTCTTCATATTTTCCAAATTAATCAGTTCTGAGATGCCATAGATACCATATACATATAATTTAGAAATAAAAGGTCTTCTGTGCTTCATCCTTTAGTGAGTTAGAAATTTATTTTGTTAATGGTTGCATTCCCTTATTCATTGGTCCTGTTTAAACTCCGCTTTTGCTAGAGACATAATTCTGCAGTTGCAATGCACTTATGCTTTGTGATGGCAATGCACTGTAGCAGAAGAATCTGTACGGTTCATTTCACAGTACCCTTCCCATTATACCTTTGGAAATGCATCCTTCATATTTCTGGAAGATAGACGTATGAGAATAAGGTGTGGATCTTTCACAAGAACATAAGGAACAGCATACTGAAATTCTGGTGCTTGCTTTAAAATCACAGTTTTGCTTCTCTTTCTCTCACGTTTAACATGTTTTAACATGTTAAACAGGCTTCACTTTACTTTGATTGTATATCCTGGGCTTAAAGTCATCTTGTTTTGAATCCCATAGTAGGAAAATGTCCTGTATTCTTTGAATGTAGCTAACAATGTGAGAGAGTAATTCAAACCCCATCTTAAAATAACAAAAACTTTATAATCTCTGACGATTCTGCAGCTGTGAGAATGTCTTCAGCTAATTGGATCACCTGTCACTGCAAGAGCCACCTGATTATAATCATTCCAGGACTTCCTAGGTATTAATAAGGATAACTAATTTTAGCAGACAATTAATGATTAAAAAAAAACTCACACAGAAAGAATGTTGTAACCAAGATGAAATGGCAAAGGACCAAGTTGTAATTTTGTACCTGAGTGACACCCAGTTTAGGCATATTTCAGTTATCCAACAAATTATTTGTCAGGCAAAACAGGCATGGGCCACCAGTAGTATATTAACTAATCTCAGCTTACCTTTCTGCTGGAAAGCTACCCCAAGTGGTTAAACCTGAGAAGGAGGCAAAGGAGGATAAGAAGACATCAAGCAGCACCTTCTGAACTGTCAGCAGCCTTATTCAAAAAAGAATAATGATTTCGGTGTGTACGTACACTTCCTGAGATGTGATGTGTGCCTGTGCCAAAGCTACTTACTCACATGTTTTTTTAAGCAAAGAAATTAAGTGGTTTGGTTTTTTCCCCCCCCCCCTTTCTGCTTTTGGAAAATAAGGCTGTATAAATCCCTCAGTGTATCCCACTGAGGTATAATCCAATAGTTCTGACGGATTTTAAATATACTAACATCCAAATTGAAGGCAAATTAAACAAGACTGACCAAGTGCTGTCACACTACATGAAAATTTAAATTATACTGGTAACAGACAGCTCTGTCCTAGAATTATGACTTAAAGAGTGTGACATTCTGGTTTCAGGTTAATCAATGAATGCTTCACAAATATTTTGAAGCCTTCCTTGATCTTTTATAGGTTAAATTAAATCTGAACTTTTGACAGACGCTGAGCAGGAGAGCAAAGTGAGTTCACTTTGGAGAGGACAAAATGTGAGGAATGGAAGGGCGAGTTCTTTTTTCATGGGATGTGATGCCCTCACAGCTTGGGGTTTCCTCTGGTCCCTCCACCAATACACAGAGAGGTGCATTTGGCTGGTATCTGATCAGTCACTCTCCTACTGTGTTTTTGAAGTATCAAAGGCAAGATTATTTTTGGCAGGAAGAGCATAGATCTAGCAGAGCATTGAAGTTTACCATCATTTCTCTTAGGTTTTGTTTTTCCTGCTGTGTTTATCAGGGAGTGTGCTGATATACTTTCCTAAAGGAGCACAGCCAGTGTCCTGGTGGAGAGAATGGCTGTGCTGGCAGCCATCCATCCATGAGTTAGGTGATTGCTCCACAGAGCCTGAGTGACTGGAAGGAAGGACTCAGCACCTCTATGGAAATTTTTGCCTCCTTCTTCTCTGTCTTGGCTCAAAATGCAACTAAAATTATGTAATTCTATCACGGTAGGCATATCTATCATAACTTTATCTTGTAACAACAGTTTTAAGTCCTGGATCCCCATAAATCCTTTCAATTCCTGACATGCAACTTGTGCTATCCCCCATGCTGACCCAGAAAGAGCTCAGGCAGTTTTACTGACTCATATTCTCCTCATGATCACAAACCTGGGTATTTTTTCACCACTCTCCCCAAAACAAAAACCCTGATATGATTTTTTTTCCAGTCTAACTCACCAGTCATGTCAAACCCTTACCTCCTTCCTGCTTCCTCAGTTGTCTAGAAAACAAGCCTCTGCAAAAAACCAAGCCCTTCATCAACAGAGCTTGTCAGCTGTGGGCTCTGTAACTGTATTTTCCTGCTCTTCAGCAGCAGATCATAATGCCTCTAAGAAAATGACTGTACAACCAACAGACTGTACTTTTCATCCATCCATAAATGCGCAGCTGGCATCCTTATGGGATTTTCTATTATGCATATTCAGCCTAGCATTTTCAAATCTTCAGATGCTCTGTATTATCTCTCCTTACAGGGAAAAAATACTGTAGAAGCAGAGGGCTATTCCTTTAATCCTCTGGCTTTAGCTAAGGTTAGCTATGGGATTTGAACAGAAAGGCTTTTCATTTTTATCTACTCATATCTCCCATGGGGTCCCATAATCTATGTGGCTGCTGGTGAACAAAAAGTCTCACACTTGCTTTAGGAAGTATGGAGCCTCTCTTTAGCTAGGGTTGTTGAAAACACAGGTTCCAGCCACCAGTTTAATGTTATGTCCTAACTGTCATTTTCTCAACAAGGAAAATGTCTTGTTGCATGTTAGATTTAATGGTCCTATTGATGCAGCCAGAGGCACACAAAATAAATGGGAGCTGGTTTATCAGTTTATTCCAGTTTTACTTGCTTTTGTTTACTCATTTAGACAGCACTGTCAAAGCGGTGTTCTGGAGATGCTTACATATTTAATCTTTGTGATTAATTTTTGCTCTTTTGCCTTCCGGAACTCTCAAAGAATTATGCTTGGCAGCATAATTTCTCATTTCTGGTGATCTCTTCATAACTAGAGCAGGTCAGAAATGTTCACCAAAACAATTTGATACGAAACATTTCTTTTTTCCTTCACACAGATAATTCTGTCTTATTGTGGGCCTGTCCTGGAATTAATTAATGACTATTAAGAGAAAGAGGGATTGTCAAAATCTCTTCAACTATATGTAAGACTATATTTGCTAGAAGCATGATGAGATACATTAGAATGTTTCTAACTCTTATGAATAATAATTTCCTAACTCTATGTTGCTGACTGGTTCTTTTTTAACAGATGAATCTAAGATATATGGCGACCTGCACAGTTTAATGTCAGTGGAGATCAACAACCCATCTTGGAACTAATAATCAATACAAGTACTGCGGCTCAGAAGTCATTAGCCCTTTTGTTTTCCATTTAATGGGGTAGATAGTAACTGAATGCTTTCCAACAGCTATATCATTTCCCTCTCATGGCCAACTGGAGCCAAAATCAATTTACAAGTCTCTGTGTCCAAAACCCAATGACTTATTTTATTTATTTGACTACTGAAAACTGTAGATGTTTACATATTGTCTAAATTCTGGGAAGATTTTTCAAAGTGTAGAAAAATTAGAGGGCAACTCTTGCCTTTGCAGCGGCTGACTTCATAGGGAATGATTTGGAATCTGAGCTGCTGAAAGAAGCAGCACCCTATGGCCTTTGGACCAGGCTTGGAGGGGACTGCAAAATCTAAAAGTTAGGTAAAACAACAGCAATCTTTCAAATGCCTGACCCAAGTAGAAGAATCCAAACCTGTAAGTTATCTCCTGGGTCTCCTATAGCATGGGAGAATTGGATACCTCTGAATGGGATCCCCAAAAGGCAGCATATTCAGTAGAGCATCATCTAGTCAGTTCACTTGGTGAATAGATTCATAGTGTGAGACAGCATAAAAATCTAAGGCTCAGGATTTACTTTTGAATATTGCCTCTATGAAGACTCATATAGGAAAGTAATATTATTCCTACCACAGCCCTGAACTCTCTCCTGAAGGCAGGTGTCTATTTCTTTATTTTTAATGGCTTGAATTGGCCACTGGACTAGGTAGCATGGCTGTTGGAGTAGGAAGGTTATCTCCATTTCTGTTATGCTGTATTCTACAAGTTACAGCATGAATCAGGAGAGACTAAAGGATGATTCATTCTGTTTCTATTGCAAGAAGTTACTATGAAAAAATACGGTCATGAGATAACCTACAGAAACTATGTTTTAGGAGAAGGAAGATTTCTCTGGCTCAGCTGAATTATGTCCTCTGTTACATGGACTTTCTGGTTCAGAGTTTTCAGTTGTTAACGTCTTGGAAGAGTACTGTTGGGTAGAATATTCCACAAAACCGATTGTAACCTTTAATCAGATTATTATTTTACCCTGCTGGGCTTCAGGGAGATGCCAGTTTGCCTTGTTGCACATAGAGAAAAGAGCTGAAGCTGGTTTCTTCAGGAAGACTGAAATCAGTCACAGTTTCCCTTAATGAGTACTCTAATGATGGGGAGGAAGCTCCCACTCCAGTATTTTTTTAAAAAAGTGGAGACTGCAATTGCATTTTTGAGGAATTTTGATTTTGATGGTGCTCATGTATTTATAGAATATGGGGTGGGCCTTGCAGGAAACAGAGGCAGACAGTCAAACAGTTTCTTGATCCTGATTAGGTAGGTGATAAATTGGCAGGATAGTTTTAACTTTGAGGTCTCAGACAGAATGACTTCACTGTAAGTATTGAAGATAAAACTAGTAGGCATTTCTGGGGCATTTCTATTTTACATCTTGATTTGCAACTTAAGATCACTTTCTACATCACAGTGTCGCTCAGATATCTGTAAAGCAGTACTGGAAATTACCTGTGAGTGCTCTGATGACTTTGTATTTTATTATTTGCTCATCATACAATTTTGAGACTCAAGACAGTAAATGTTAAGGTCATCTATCATATTGTTTATGACAATGTTAAATTCTAAGGGTAGTTAAAACACTGGTGTCCAATTATCTGCATATGCTGTGTTAACTTTTTGTTTTGTTTTGTTTTTAATTCCTGGGATCACAAAATCAGCTGCTTACACTCGGTTACAAAGTGTGTGGTAACTTTGGAAACACTAAAACTGGCTATGATGCTGAAGTTTGCTTAGTTGTTAACAACCCCCTGGTTAGAGCCAACAGAAGGTCTGGAGGCTGATTCCACAAATACATTGTTTCCTGGAAACTGCAGTTTTGTGGCCAGTGAGTTCAACAAATGGAAAATTACCATCGCCAGGGCTCATAGGTAAGTTTCACAGGGCCAGGGTTTTACTGAGATATTGGCATAGCTAAGCTAATTTGGTCCAACAGTGTGCAGGCACTTTATAAATGTGCATTTCCAAAAGCTCAGTCCTGTGATTACAAATTTCCCAGGACTGCTGCAGGAAGCTGAGAAGCTAATGTCATTTGTTACTAGCAGTTACCAAGGTATAAACTTACTGGAGGCCTTTTAGATATTTGCAAATAGATACATCTGTTTTCAAGTAACCAGGTGTCTCCAGTTCGCCATTAGCATGTGCTTAAGAAAAGCAAAATGCCAACAACATACTGATGGCTGTCTTAAAACTGTTTTCTTACTATGACTTATACTTTTCATCAGTGCACATTATGAGATGACATTCGCACATTATACATGTGCTAAATGATAACCAAGTGCATAATACAGCCTGTGCTCTATGTTGTTTAAAGGTCTTGTTGTTCATGAGTTAATTCCATTTCATTTTGAGCACTGTGAACAGTCTGGGGGAAAAGTGACTCTGTAATCTTGTTTGGGAATAGATTTCCCAATATTAAGGGACTACCTGTTTTACCTCCTCTTACTTCCAGGAAACTTCACTGAAGTTTTTTTCCTGTTATGTGTTGGATTTCCAACCCCCACCCCCCACCCCACCCCGGCTAAAACACCATATTCAGTCCAGTTCTTTATAAATGTTTCCTGTTCTGATTGTTTTTCTTCTGGGAGAGGAACAAAGCATCCATCAACTAGGAGGTAGTATCTGCAAGGAAGAGCAAGGGAAAAAGCAAGCAAAGTGCTTGACAACAGACTGAGGAAAAACCTGGAAAGTTCAAACATGTAACCATTGATAGTCTGTTTTCCAAGAGGAGGAATAGCTTATACATATTCATATTTTGCTATAATATCTATTTTATCTGGAACCTGGAAGAGATGAGAAAGTGAGCAGGCCGAGATAAACATACATCTCCTCAGTGCTGTGAGGTTTATCGCAATTGACAGAAGTCATATCTCTAATTACAGAGACAATTGCTAGATGGAAAACTACTTCAACTGAACAACTGATTTTATGATAGCAGTGACAGTTCTTGTCCTATTAAAACCCCTTTCAGTATGCTCCCTCATAGAGTTGTCTCTACGTTATTGACATTTAATCACTTTGAATAACAGTGTATTACTGATAATTTAGCAAAGTGACTTGTAAAAGCTTATCCAGGCGTATGAAAAATTCTGACATTGCAGGACTAACTCCAGATATTATTTTTTGTCCTGAACAGCAAATTTCTAATGAAGTCAAGGTGACTTCTTTGCTTTTGGAATGGTGTTCAGTCACTTCCTGAAAATTTAGAGGGGAGGTCATTATCATAAAGAAGGCTTTATCATTATCATATACCACTTTAGCCCATAATTATATTTTTTTCAAGCAAAAACTAATCCTAGAGATTCTAGACTCTGGTACTTCAAAAAAGGATATGGGTTTGTCTTCCCTGAGGTGGAAGAAAGTACCAAGATACACAACTGCATGAAGCCTATGGAGAACTGTTTGATAAAATAACAGGTTTTGGCCATGAGCAGGTAATGTTTTGGTAACAAGTTAGAGGCTAACACAGCTTTACCAATCACGATTCTTGGCTGTGAGGAAATGATCAATATGTATCTGATTATAGTAGTCTATAATCTATTTCCTTTCCTTAAAGTGCCAGCATGCCACTGGCCATTAAACTGACATCTTTGTGTTGTTTAATAGATGGGAACATACCTTTGGGCAGATCCAGCCTTAGTAAATTTGGTCTATGTCCAAAAGAAGAGAATTAATTGCTGTCACAGATTAGAAAGTTGTCTCTCTGTGGCAACCACAGACTACAGTGGAGGGTTAGTTGCATGCTGAGAGATGGGCCCGATTCCAGCCAGCTCTCTAACCAATCTTCCATTCTTCATATGTGAAATATAAAATGCTTGTATATCAACACCCTCTAAAGTCCTGCTGCCGCCTTCACAGTTTATGAAACAGTAGTGTGACTGGGATGCAAGTGCCAAGTGTTAGGCACAAAGGTTTCATGAGCTCGTACCTGCAGATATGTATATTACTAAGGGGCACAAAGGAGACTACAGCCCAGTTCGCCCTTTGCTTTCTTCCCACTAGCACCACCCATGTAGGTCTATGTGCCTCATGTCGTGTCAAATAGTCATTACATGACCTCTATACTATGTGCTGGTTGCAAAGCATTGTCTGCCTAACCTCCTTCCTTCCCAAGGAGGTTATGACTCAGTAAGCAGGTAGGGGAACTTCATAGCACACCAGTGGTTTTTCAAAGCACACTGGTGCTACTTAGCACAGATGCGTAGTTTGCACAATGCAGTGTGCAGGCTTGTCTTGCAGACAGTAGAGAGCAACCAGTATGTTGTATGTTTGTGCTCTTCTTTGGTGGGCCATAGCTCCCTTTAATAGGAGACGTAAATAAGACAGGAGTCACTATGACTCTGCACTCACGAGGCTAGAAATAGGGAATTTATAACAACATCCTGAACACCATCACACAGCACGTGCAGGACAACCAGGGGATCAGGCCCAGCCAGCTTAGGTTTATGAAAGGCAGATCCTGCTTGACAAACCTGATCTTTTACAAGAAGGTGACCCACCTAGTGGGTGAGGGAAAGGCTGTGGATGTTGTCTACCTGGACCTTAGTAAAGCCTTTGATGCTGCCTCCCACAACATTCTCCAGGAGGAACTGGCTGCTCATGGCTTGGACGGGCGTACTCTATGCTGGGTGTGAAAAGCTGGCTGGATGGCCAAGCTCAAAGAGTGGTGGTGAATGGAGTTACATGTGGCTGGCAGCCAGTCACAAGTGGTGTTCCTCAGGGCTCTGTACTGGGGCCAGTCCTGTTTAATATCTTTATCAATGACCTGGATGAGAGGATTGAGTGTATATCCTCAGTAACTTTGCAGATGACCCCAAGTTGAGAAGGAGGATTGATCTGCTGGAGGGCAGGAAAGCTCTTCAGAGGGATCTGGACAGGCTGGACCAATGGGCCAAGGCCAGTTGTATGAGGTTCCACAAGAAGAAGTACCGAGTCCTGCACTTGGGTCACAACAACCCCACACAACACTACAGGCTTGGGGAAGAGTGGCTGGAAAGCTGCCTGGAGGAAAAGGACCTGGGGATGCTGGTTGACAGCCGGCTGAATGTGAGCCAGCAGTGTGCCCAGGTGGCCAAGAAGGCCATCAACATCCTGGCTTGTATCCAAAACTCTGTGGCCAGAAGGACAAGGGAAAGGATTGTCCCCTTGCACTCAGCACTGGTGAGGCCACAGCTAGCATACTGTGTTGCTTTGGGCCCCTCACTGCAAGCGGGATGTAGAGGTTCTGGAGTGCGTCCAGGGAAGGGCAATGAGTCTGGTGAAAGGTCTGGAGCACAAGTCTTATGAGGGGTGTCTGAGAGAACTAGGGTTGTTTAGCCTAGAGAGAACACTCAGGTGGGACCTTATTGTTCTCTACAACTCCCTGAAAGGAGGTTATAGGCAGGTGGGGGTAGGTCTCTTCTCCCAGATAACAAGTGACAGGACAAGAGGAAAGAGCCTCAAGTTACACTGGGGAAGTTTCAGTTGGATATTAGGAAAAATTCCTTTACTGAAAGTGTGATGAAGCATTGGAACAGGCTGCTCAAGGAGGTGGTGGAATCACCATCCCTGGAGGTATTAAAAAAACCCACATAGATTCAATGCTCAGGTGTAGTCAGAGTCCAACTCAGTCAGCCTCACTTGGGGCACCAATTGTTGCAGCACAAACTAGTAGACTGCAACAAGGCTTTACTGTCAGTCAGATTCTACTGCCTGTGCTGTAGCTCCTTCCTCCAGAGGTCAGACCACACTGCTGCTCCTCCTCCACCAACCCCCTCTCCTATAATCCTCAGGGCTATTTAACCACTTTGTGGGAATGAGCTACAGCTGCACATCATCCATGTCAATCAACCCACTGCCTCTGAGGCAAGGCCACAGCTGCATGTTATCAGTGCTGATCAACCCACGGCCTTCATTCCTCTACACTCAGAGACTTGGTTTAGTGATGGACTTGATGATCTCAGAGGTCTTTTCCCGCCTAAATGATTTTATGATTCTATAATTCTATGAACATCCTGAAGTGGTATCACAGCTGGCATTTCTGTAGATTCCCATACTAGACAGAAAAATGTATCTGCCATCTGGACAAAGGAGCATTTGAACCTTTATTTTAGAGGAGGAGAACTTTTTTGTTAATTTGGGTTTTTTTACAGACTCCTTTGAAATTTCATTTTCAGTATATTCATTGCCTATGTATTTAAATTTCTTTTCTCCATCATGAACAAAATAATATTTAGTCTCTGAAGGAAAGTACTGAACTTGACAGTTCTGAAAAATACCATCTTTGAAATTGTTTGTGGCAATGATGTTGTCTTGAAATCTGTCAGATTAACCCATATGCTCCTAGCTGCAGCTACATTTGAGCAAATAACAGAGGGGGACAGTATTAGGGCAAATTATGTCTGCTTCTGATGATGTTTCTACGGCTCAGGACAGAAACACAGGTCTCTATTAATGGCTAGAGAAATCATTCAGTGCTGCAGATAGATAGACATTTAGAAACCACTTAGATTTATTAACAGAGGAATGTAAACTGCTAACATGAGAACTGAACTCTCAAATATTTCGCTTTCACTCTTTTAGTTTAGATAGGGGGCTATCAGTATGAATAGCATAAACAAATTTATTTTATGTCATTACTGTTTATAAACAAATGTGGGGGTTTTGCTTGTGTGTGACAAACCCTTTCTGCCCACATCAACCTCTCCCTAAAAGAGGGTGTGCATAGTCCCATTAATAATCGTAGAACAGGAGAAATGGGACAGTTATAACATTGAAAAGAATGTCAAAGATTTTATCATCAGGAAGCTAGAAACAGATAGCTAAGTATGCAAATGGTTCTGTGCTTGGCATGCATCTTACAAAAAATGTTGAAAACAGGTACACAAATTCTGCAGTTGCCCTTGTTTTTTTCAGTCAATCGCTGTTTTCCTATTGTGCAGTTACTGTTAGACATGACACTGATGCTGGCCCAAGCTGTGATTGAAGTAAAACTCTCAGCTTTTCTTTTGATCTGTACAAAACATTAACCCATGAAGAGTAGGTTATGAAAGCTAAACAGGGAAAAGGAGAAACAGGAGGAAAACCAGGGTGGATTGGTCTTTCTTTTGTTTTTTATTAATAATTCAAGATTTCAGGCAAGTTTTTCAACTGTTAAACTTTTTCATCCTGTTTTCGGACTCCAAAAGATATTTCCTGCTCTTCAATCATCTAAAATGTGAGGCAGATGATGGCAGCAATATTATTATGGAGGGCAGTTATCTTTTTCTCGCTTTTAACACTGCTTTAATGATGATGATAGAATGAAGTAGAACTTACAAGAAAGAACTTAAGAGATTTCCTCCTTTGCTTTCTTTATTAAAGTCTTGTGTTTCTTCTAAGACTGAAATGGGAAAGAAGTGGGAAGCACGTGATTTCCTGCAAACGCTTCACATTGTGAAGAGTTTTGCCATGTGTAGAAGTTTACCTTATGCATCCATCCCTCTTTTTAAGATAAAAAGAGTATGCATTTCATTAGATCAGAGCAGTAAGCTGGGATTCAAGAGCGATTCTATGAAGTTCTTGCTTCCATTCAACAAACTGAATGAGCAAAATAGTGCAATCAGTAGCCATTTCCAGAGTACATTTTGAGTGTTTGTTGCTCATAGCTAGTCTTTAACATTTATGCAATGGTCAGACACTAAAAGAGGCTGGAATTGCACAGTGCACAAAACACAAAAACTGAGAAAAACAAAATAGTAGTCTGCTTTGTCTGTGGTCAGTGTGTTGATGCTGAGTGTATTTCAATATTGCCTACCATGGGAGCAATCAGTGACACTTTTCCTTCTTTTTAACCTTTCCCCTCTCTGAACAGTAGAACACACATGTATATGCCCTATCATTATTTAAACATAATAATAAGGAAATACATGTTAAAGACTCTTCTGTTATGTCTCTGAGTGTGACTATAGCAATGGTTTGTGACAATTTAAAAAAATCATGCCTTTCAGTATTAATTGCCCTCTAGGTCTAAAATATCTGGTCATAATGCCGAATACCCTGATGTTCCATTCAGTATAGAAGAGTACTCTGTGTCCAGAGTATTGGTACTAGGCAGTGGGCTTGGGAGGAAGAAATTGGTAGGTGGGTCAGAGGAGA
Source organism: Falco naumanni (assembly GCF_017639655.2). Taxonomy (NCBI): domain Eukaryota; kingdom Metazoa; phylum Chordata; class Aves; order Falconiformes; family Falconidae; genus Falco; species Falco naumanni. The sequence goes on from NC_054056.1 coordinate 40,688,195, forward strand.
AATAACAAATATACACCTCAACCAAGACAGAGGCTTTGCATCCTGCTGAGATTAAGGTCTGTTATAGTTCTGTGTTCTACACATTCTATTCTAATGATCTGTACAATTTACACTCTGTTAGTACCCATATAGTTGCACTGTTTATCCACATAAAGTGGTAACTACACCTTTCAAAGTGACAGGTTGAAAAAAAAAATGAAAAGAAAGACATTTTCCTCCCTGAACCTGTTCCAATATGTTACTGCTGTCCTTTGCTTTTTTTGGTGTTTATATACAGTCCTCCTACGCACCCTAAATTTTATGCTGTTTAGTTAACAGTACAACCAGCTATACTCAGCCTCTTAAGAACAGATTTTGTTTGCAAGATTAACATTCAAGAGGTAGGTTTGGATTATTTTTTGAACTGGTTTGCTAAGGAAATGCAGCATATGGAATTGCACTGTCCATCTGACAGCTTTTCAGTCTTCCACTTCTTTTCCTGCAGGGACATTTGTGCCTGCTGGCCAAGTTCAACTAGGATCAAAGAGACTGAATTCCCTAAGATCCCTGAAAATTGGTGGTGGATAAAGGAAAGAGACTAGCATTGCTGCAACACCCTGACATACTGGCAACATGATGAAATCAATAGTTATCTGATCTTTTTGGCTTGCTGACTAGGTCATATACAGTAGCTGCTGAATTAATACACGTAGATCTGCAAGCCGGTCACAACACATGCCACCTCTTCCCCAGCTGGTTACTGCATGGCTCAGACACATGCCATGTCAGGGAGGTGTTAACAGTACAGAGGGGCTTAGAAGGTGTTCAGACAGCTGGAATTGCCACAGTGATGCTTGTGATGAAGCAAAAACCTGAAAATCAGTAGGCAACCAAACTTCAATTAATTTGCTGCTCTTAGTATTTTATGTTGGTCTAATATGCTTTTCAGAACTTCTTGGGAGGATCTGGGCTACAAATGTCCTTACTGTACCTGAGTAAGCAGGAAGAATATCTCTCTGCCCATCTTCCAGAAGGTAGGAATCACAGCAGTTAACTGAAACTATGTATGTCTCATCCATTTCATTATTTGCCCTTTTGTGTCTTTTGTTAGTGGTTTGTGAAAGCTGGAGCTCTCTTGAGTGCTATGAAAAATAAGAGATAATTTCCATCATAAGGAATGCCTGTGCATGGAAGAATGTTTCGCTGTTTGAGTAAGTGGAAATAGTAAGAAGAGTATTTGCTTACTGAGTTGCAAGGAATATCTGCACTCCTTTAAAAGTGGACCAGCAGTTTATAATTTCAAAATAAAACAGAAAGTCTGCTCCCTATTTTTTTTGAAAGTAAACACTTTAGAGCCATGATTGTCAGCCCCCATCAGGCTCACCTTAGCAATGATCTGCTGGTTTGTTTCCACATTATTTTTTAATACAGGGATTGCTCTCTTCCCTTCTTATCTAGAACCTAAGGAACTCTACCAACTTTGTGACGTAGTTTAGATGTGGTTTTGTGAGATTCCTGTTCCTTGGGGTATACCTGTTCTGGTCTTAGCTTGGATGCCAGCTCTGACCTTTTAAAGAATTCTTTGTACCTGCCCAAGGGCCCTGCACTGCCTCTTGTCTTTGGCCTTATTTTTCATGTGAAAATATGCCCTACTGCTTAGTTCCTCTACCTCTCCAACCTTTAGCCTGACATGACATTTATCTTCAACCAACCCCTTCGGTAATTCATGCAGACTCTCAGCTTTCCTGGAATCCAGATCTGGTATCTCCCTAACAAACCACTTTGGCTGGAATACTCAGTATTGTGGTTATGGGTCCTGTCCTGTCCTGATTTCATCTGTCAACTAAATCTGAGCTTTGGTTGGTCATCACTACTGAGAAGGCACACAAATCTCATTTCCTGGTGAGTGCCACAGACTTTAAGGGAAAGGTTTAGATGGTGCTGCAGCTGAACACACAGGTTATAATAATGAAAATCACACAAAAGAAAAAAAAGTGGATAGAAAAGAATCAAGTATTATGACATGGGAATCCCACGGTATTTGCATCGTTTCCCTTATAAATGGAAAGAAAAAGAATTGGGTTTCATACCAAATTCACATTTTTACATAAAACTGGCAGCTACTATTATGCGGTGAGTTCTACTTTTCTCTTTGGAGCTTCCCTGGCTATCTGATTTATTTATGAGACTTCAGCAATGTTCTTAAATCCAATGGATTATCAAGAACAGTGGTATTATTGGTTGGAACAGTAGTTTTGTGATAATTTAGAAATTAAACATGCAAATAATAACTGTGGGAGTACATATTGCTATATTTTTACATGTCTTTGCAACAAGGAACCTAGTTTTCCTTTTTTTAGAATTAATAACTGTGTGTGGGACACATACACAACCCGCCCACCCCCACCCCCCCAGCCCCCACCTCCATCCCTTCTTTCCTGTAAATACAAACAAGAGGAAAGGTCAATGATTTCTGCTGATTTTCAAATGACTGCAGATATCTACAAAAAGCTTGCCTTTAATGTCAAGTAAATGCAATAAAAAAAACTAAAAAAAAAAGTCACTCTACTCTTAAAAGTCATGGTAACATTCTAAACAGTTAGAGAAACAAAGAATTTAACCTGGCTTTAATTTAATAATTTTCCAAGATTTTCCCCAGAAAATGCTATATTTCCTGAAAAGGTTTTGTCTGTTTTTGATTCATCTAGCCAATTGCTTCATTCCAATGTATGAACACAATTAGAGACTGACAGCCATCAAACAGTGCTCAAGTATTCTAAAGCCTGGCTTTAAAGAACATCAAATATTTCTTAATAATTCCATTTAAAATGTAAAATAATTCCCGAGTCTTTATTGCTTTTAACATTATAGTTGAAATATAGAAGTAAAATGTTACATAGTATGAAAGGATTATTTCATTATTAAAAATTATCTATTGTAATGTTAGAAAGCAGTGTCTCGTCATTCTCTTATTTCCATTAGACAAATCATATTTTTACATAATCACAAAAACCAGTGCCTCTGGAAAACACTTCTATATATGAGGGAGCAAATATAGAAACAGCTAAAACCCCTATTGTGTAGCAGTGACATCTCTGCCAGTTCTGCCTCGAGTGCTATAAGAAGTGGTGTGCAAGAAAACACAGAGCAGAGGCAATTAAGACTGGAAGACAGAAAAGTTGAAAATTATCAGATAAAACACTGCAAGGTCAGGATGCAAAGGCACATCAAGGAATGTTAATAGAGTCAAGGATGTCTGAATACTGACTATAGGGGAATTTTGTGGCATTTGAAAGTAACATGTCTAAAAACATGTTGCAGCACTATATGGTTCCTGGAATGTTTTTACATCTTCTCAGAAATAGTTAGTAAACTACACTATCAGCAAATGACCTGTAGAAATAAAAGCTGCAGGGAAAGAAAATTTTGTCTGCATTGTTTTGACAGTATTCACAGCAGCACAAACACAATGCTATGTGTTTTTTTGTTAGGGGAACATTTTGTAAAGTATAAAGTAGTCTTTGTATGTGAACATGCAAAATGGAATGGTGGGATTTGCAAGGATGCTTAAGATTCTCTTTCCTTTTGCTGGTGGAGAAGCTGGGGGGGTTTGTTTGTTTGTGTTCTATTATTATTGTTTTTTACTCTACAAAAGCCAAACAAAACCAAACAGCCAAACAGTCCCCCAAATTCCACTTGTAAGGGTCTTAGTGGTTTTGTGTTAGTTTTGGCTCTGCATCAGTCTGTAAATGAGGCTTTTCCAATTTTTCTCCTCCAGCAAACCTTAGAGTCAGAGCCTCTTCAATACTGCAGAATAACTAAGTGCCAAGAGATTAGGACACTTTTGTGTATTGAGTGCCAAGTGAATTTTTTTTCTAAAACTGGCACTTCTATCAATGTGTATTTTATTGTTAACATAAATAAGAGCTATTCCAACAGAGAACATTGTACAAAACCACTGCTACAGCACATTGACTACAGCTTCTTCTTCAGATCTTGAAGAACTGAGCTGGATCTTCAACTATGATACAGATACAACAAGCACTGCCTCTCATTTGACCAGAAATTCACCATCCAGCTGAGGAAACAAAGTGATGCAAGTTCAGTTAAAAACTTTCAGTTTGAGACAGTAGTTTCCAAAACAAAAGAGAAGCAAAAATACCTAAAAAGTTTCCTTTAGATAACTCCTACTAGCTGTAATCTGGGTAAAGATTCAGAAAAAAAAAAAAAAAAAAAAAGCCTTCATATTTTTAAGGTATGCATATGTGTTTTAGATTCAATCATTTACTTAAGTTTCTTGGGCCCAGATGACAGGCATGTCATGAGGCATATTCTATAATACATTTCAGGATGAAGGCTTTGATAATAGCAGTCAAAACAGTTAAAGGAATGTGATCTTCCAAATGTGATCTTCAATTTCAAGTTTGTTAAGATGTCTGCTCCATTAACGAGCTGGAAAATCCTTTCACCTTCGAAGAATGCTTTAAAACCCCTGTGACTGCCCTAACTATGGTGCTGTTGAAATAAAAGCTATACCTGATGTATACATACACCCTAGGAATGAAAGGTTTCCAAAATAGATCCAGGGTATAACAAAAAGTCAAATCAACTATGTAGGTAACTTTTTGGTTTTAGATCATTATTGAGAACAAACTCCAGCATGCAATTATGGGACACTATGGATATGACCACAGAACTGGATCAAGGGACATTTTTTAAAAAAAATAGCCAAGCAAACCTTGACCAATTGCAGTACAAAAATCTTCTATTTGGAAATTTTAGCCACTTATTTCATTGAAAGCTAAATTATTACACACAAAACTTACTCTGCAAGAATATATCTATTTGACAGAGAAAGATCTAGGGCACCAGCTGTGGTCAAAATTTAAGGAGAAAAGTACCTTAATGACGTACATTTACTTGGCATACGGAATAACCAAGTTTGAGTCTGTGGTATCTGCTCTGGATAGGGGGAAGTTTTAAAACTGGGCCTCTTACATCTTAAGTGAGTATCATAGTTGAAACTGTTACACTTTCTTATTAAGAATATAGATATTTAATAATTTAAGTATTAATCTTTGGAAAATATTAACCTTTGGAGAAGGCTAGTTGTGATGTGGTGAGAGGGTAAAAATATTTTTTTAAGGTGCTGGTTTGATCATAATACAAAATGAAGAAGAAGACGTTTTATAAAACTTCAAAGAATCAACCTCCCTCTCCCAAACAATCTTGAGGTATATTCCCAAGGTTATTTATCACATTCTCCTTACCATATACAACTTCTAGCAGCTCTTAGATTCATATTTCATGAGTATTACTGGATTAGGTCATCAGTTTAATTTTGCTATGTATCATTTAAAGCTACAAAATTCTAGCTAGCACTAATGGGTCAGTGATATTGTTAGGTAAAAGAGGTTATTACTATCTTAAATAATATAATGTCTCTTATTAAGTATTTAAAAGCTGAATAAATGAGTAAGAACAAAAAGGACATTTATTCATTGTATTACAGTTCTTTTAGAAATGCAAAAATGAAATCCACATGATGGAAGCATGAACAATTAATACAAGAAACCATTTCTATCTATTCTGTTCTATTTAACTAAATATATGAAGATGACCAGCAAACAAATCAGGCAAAACATGTAAGTGTAAACTGTATAGAAATCTGTGATCACAGAGTACATAGGAGCTGGCTAAAAACAAGAGGAATCAAATTTAATGTGTGGATTATAATTAGGAAAAAAAAAAAGAAAAATATACAACAGAAGCATGTTGTTTGTGCTTACAACATGCGGAACAACGGGAATGTAACATAGAATTCAGGCATGAGTCATAGCAGTTGAAACAAAGCTGATATGATTTTTAACCCTAACATCAATATCCTTGTTTCATCATAGCTTTTATAGTAAAAACTGGATTTTAATTTTGCAGAACTCTAATTTGGCTCCAGTTTTAAATCTTTCTCAAACTCACTGATTTTACAAGAGGTTCAGATTTATACTGAAAGTTAATTAAGAATCTGGAGTTTCTAAAGTGGGAATCTTCCACTAAGATTCTTGTGTTTTGAATCATGCTTGTGAAGTACAATGATCAGATGGGCTAAGTATTGTTTATCTGATGGTGAGATTTAAGGATCTGTGCTAAGATACTATTTATTTATTGTGAGAAAAAGTGTAGATTTAGCTCATTTGAGTTCACAAAGAGGCACTTCTATTTATTCCAATTAATACAATAAAAAGAGAAATAGCAATCAATCTCAGGGCATTCTGGAGAAAGGCTCTCTGTGTGCAACTCTCTGAACAATACTTTACATATTCCCTGCTAACATATGGCAAAAGCATGTAGACATGCAAATGAATTCTTGTGAGGTGCTATTGTGAAAATCCAGCAGTGTGATATTTACTGTAAGTAGCATGGCTAGCTGTAGACAAGAGATGCAGAGCAATACCATAACATCGGAGTACTGTGAGTTCTTCACCTCATGCCATTATATTGAAGTCCATTCCTCATGTCAGCTATTCAAAACATTACAGCAGAACTCTTAGTTTTTACCATGCCTGAGTGAAGCATGACAACTTCAGACAGTGCAACAGAACGAGTAACTTGAACAAATCTGACTGATAGTTCACAAGATTTCAGCATACATTGCCCTTTCACTAAAGCATCCACAGTGCAGCGCATTAATCGCATTAGATTATGCATCAGTCCAAATCTAATGCCTTGAAAGTTTATTTCCACAGGCAAACACTGGAAATGGGCTAATGACCTTCTTTAGCTTCATCTAGAAAGGTTATCAGAGGGCACAGATCAATATTTTGGGACTATTATGGCAGAAGTCACTTCCTGATGTTATAAACTGGGTTGGAAAAAAAATCCCAGACTGACCTAAAAATCATAGAAGCTTAGAATCATGGAATCACAGAACAGCTTGTGTTGGAAGGGACCTTTAAAGATCATCTCATCCAAGGCTCCTGCTGTGGGCAAGGATGTCTTTCACTAGATGAGGTTGCTGAAAGCCCCATCCAGCCTGGCCTTGAACACTTCCTGGGATGGGGCATCAACTTCTCTGGGCAACCTGCTCCATTGTCTCATGACCAGAGGCAGCTCCCTCAGCCTGCCCTTGTGTGCCATGTGCCCCGGCCCTTCACTGTCTCAAAGGCCCTGAGCTGGGTCCATGCCCCACACATCGGTGTCCTTCCTGGGCTGGGGAGACCAGGAGGGGACAGAGGGGTCCAGGTGCAGTCACCAGAGGACAAAACAAGAGAGAAGGAAAGAATTTTTACTGATTATTTGTCTTTGTTTAAAATTGTTTAAAAAGTTGGTTTTAAAATTGTTTCTTGCCTAATCATGGAAAGAATTCCTAATGGAGCAGCTAGGAGGGACCTCCAGGCTGAAGCCCATCACTTCTTGCTAGCAGAACTGCAGTCTTCTGCTTCTCCAGAACAGCTGTCTCTCTAACTTCTGTGCTTATCTGTTGCTACTCTTTGTGCACCACCATGAAGGGTCTGGCTTCATCTTCAACCACCCATCAGGCATCCTTCTCAATCCCAGACTGAAGAAGCCCCACCTACAGGCCCCAGGGACCTTGGTGGCCATCTGAGGGATGACTCCTGTTGCCCCAGTGCAGCAGCTTGGTGGAAGCCAGGTTGTTCCATCCCCTTTTCTTGGGGCTCAGGGCAGAATGGATGGCACCCCATTCTGGAGGGGTGGGGGTGCGGGATGGGAAAGAAAGGCTCACACCACCTGGGGCAAACAGGAAAATAATTGCTGATGGCCAGGAGATGTTACAGGTGTGCTCGCAGGGTGGTCAGGTGCAGAGGCTGGGCCTCCCGGCTGGTGCCGGGTATGGAGGCTGGGCTGATGGCAGGGGCACTGGCCAGGCGCTCCTGTTACACCACTGCCATGGCGTCATGGAGGGGAGCCCTGGCACAGTGTAGTGGTGCCAGGTGAGCCATGCTGGAGGTGGAACCTCTTCCACTGGCTCTTCCTGACCTTCAGGTGGATCCACCTCCATGGGCTGCACACCATCAGCCATGTGAGCAACGGCCATTGCTAATATGTGGTTGATGGTGCCCCCCCCCCCCCCGCTGATGCTGCCTCCTCTTCTTCAGTTCCTACAGCCATTTGTTTGCTTTCCCATGCAAAGGTGAGCAGCCACCTGCCTTGCTGCTCTGGGACGGACCTCTTGCTACCAAGCATCCTTGGAATCCAAGGGCCTCGAAGCTCAGCAAATTGTGGGTCAGCTGCTGAGGTCCCTGTATTTATAGGGCCTGGAACAGAGAGCAGTGAGGTGGCTTGTGACATTAGGAGGCCGCTGTGATGATGGTGCATGTGGCCAAATATGTCTGTTCTGGGAGATGGGGGTTCTGTGGTCTGAACGATGACCTACTGAGGGAGAAGGAGGCTCAGGGAGGCTGAAGGCCTCTTTTCTGGGGATCACTCCCCTGTGCCCTTCTGCTGCCCCTTGGGCACAGGGACTGCCCTCCACCTCCCCTCATGTGCCTGGGCTACAGCCCCCTCCTCATCCCATGCCTGGGCTACCCTGGACGGGATGTGGCAATAGTGACCCCCCACCGACCCGGCCCCCTGCAAGTGGCGCATCCCCTTGTGCTCTGCAGTGGCTGCGAGGGGGCGAAGCATCCAGACACCCCGCTGGCGGGAAAGGGAGGCCCAGCCGGCCTGCGCAAGGTCTGCCAGCGCTCCCTAAGAGAACTGGCAATTTCCAGGTGTTGTGTGAGCCCTTCTTCCCCATCCCCTGGCCCTGCCCCTGGACCATGGAGAGGTGCCATCTCTTCTGCACAGAGCTGCAGAGTAAAGGGGAGGAGAGGTCCTGGCTTCTGTTGGGCTGCTGCGCCAGTGTGATGCAAGGAGCCTGTTGGAGGGTTTCTTTGCAAGTGAATATCTTCAAAAATAACAGTTAGCCCCTAGGACAAACTTGAACTGTTGTACATTGCCAAGAGGTATCTTCCAGGGATGGTTGCAGGGGGAGTTATAGGAGGCCACCTGATTGTTCCTGCAGGCATGTTATTGGACTCTCTACAGTCCTAATCTAATTTGACAGCTGTGGTATGCCTGTCTCATTTCAATCAACCCCTTTCCTCTAAACTTGTGTTTTCACATAGACTGTGCTTTCATGATTCTCATGGCAAAGCTTTTCTGCAGAGACATAGTGTTAAAGTTTTCTGGTTCATCCAGCAAATTTTGGAGTTCTTCACAAATATTATTCATAAAGCATCTGATTTTTACCCCCTATATGGGTTGCATAAAGCAATACTTTTGTCCTGCATAGACAAAATCTTATATAAGTGTCTGTCTTCACATGCTGGCACATTTTCCTCAGACAGTGACCCAGCTATGGCTGCGGAGAGGAAGGAGGGAAACAAGTGCATTTGCTGTCTTAATGGGCAACTACAAGAAGCATGGAAAAACATCAGTCTCTACCCCTGCTCTATCCCCTGAGAAGAGGTCAAGTGGAGGAATCAGATTTGTGTCTCAGATTGCCCAGATGCCTGGAGCTGAAAACAGCCTTCTTCCTAACTCTGCCTCTGAGAATCTCTTAAAACTGCACTGCTACCTCCAGCAGCCCAAAGGAAAGCCTGTATCAGCCACATATTTACAGTCTGCTATTGCAAAATACTTTTCTCATCCAAATACCGCCCCTGTTTGTGAAGAAATAACTAGCACATATGAATTAAAATCATGAATTAATATTGTTTTCTCTTCCATGTTCTTCCCTCTTGACTGCAAGAAATCTAACTGTGGCAAAAGCCCCAGGTGCTGTCACACTGCTTGTATGTTCCCTCTCATTATGTCCATTAAAGTTGTTCTTATAAATAGGAAGTTGGCAGCCCAATAAATTTTTAAATTTAATTTTGGGTTGCGTTTCTATTTTGTGGCTGAATACCAAGGTTTAGTCTAAGGAGAGCAGAGTAATAATTTTGATTTCACATAAAGGGTAGCATATTGGAAATATTCTTCATAACTTGACTTTGATTTATGCCACTAGCAATGTGATCTCTTCCAGCACTGAGCTATTAGCAAATAGTTAGTGGTTAAAAATGTCCTGAAACCAGTTAAATCCATTCATTAATGTTTCAGGCAATGCTGTTTTCTTACTGAATATGCATCTCCATTTGCTTTTGAACAATAAATTTTATTAACTTCTTTCATCCACTTTTCCCCCTTGATGGCTTCTAAATTTGAGAAAAGGAAAGATCAAATTTCTCTGTTTGCTAGAAGTTTTGAAGGATGACCATTGTTCTGTTTGTGATGCTTTATAATAAGTGCTGGATTTAATGCTGTCGTTGCTCATTCACTTCATGACTCGACTCTTGTCCTCAAAATACTTCTCTTGCCAAGAAAATCTCTCTCAATAAGATGGCAGAAACAACAGAACTACTATATGAATTTAAGGAAATTTTGCAAGTAGGCCTGCTTACCTTCCGAAGGGACAACAAGGTTAGAAGGAAAAGGTAGGTCTTATTCCCAGCTTAATTGGAAAAAGAGGGAAGGAAATGGTGCAAATGGTAAAAAGCTGTCAGCAATGGAGGGAGCTGTGTCCTCGAGGGGAGAGGTGCGTACACATGAGAAGGTAGCTTTTATAGACATGAAGTAGTTACATAATATGATGAAATGCAGAGAGGCAGAGCTCTAGGGCACAATCATTCTCTATAAGCAAAATGCTCATTCATGCAAAAAACATTTCCAAACAACAAATTAACCCAACAGGAATAGAAATTGCAGCTGTAAGGAAAAAAATGCCATACTCAGCATTAAGGTTATTCTGACTGATAACTGTGTGAGGACTGTTTCTCTTCAGCTCCACATTCTCCATCCTTTCAACATAGTAAGCAACACAACCTTAAACCAGGTGCAGGACGGAAAACACTGGGGAGATTTCTTCTTCTAAAATTTTATGTGTCCTTTTGTATTTTTAACCTGATTTTCTAAAGGAGTAATATTTATTGTGGTAGTGCTGGCAGGATGTCCATTCGTCCATTCACCTGTTCCATGAACTTCCCCTCTCTTTCCAAAAACTTTGTGACCTATTTGCTACTTTTTATCACATTTTAAAGAAGGGTAGCAATCTTACAATTGTGCAAATCTGTGGGCCAAGCAGAAGAGACCTACCCTTCCACTGGAGAGAAGACAGGGAGGACTCACTGGATGCTTGACATAAGCCAGCTTAGTCATGAAATTTTGTGATTTTTATACATCAAACTAAATATATATTCATAACCTCCATGAACATTATTGAGCCAGACTAGATTGCTGAATGGCCTGGGTGTTGGGTATGATTGTGAGGGGAGAAAAATTAAGAAACTTCTTCTGTAGAGGGGTAATCTTATTGAAGTGTTTAGTGCTGTATGCTCCTTTTCGAAGCATTTGTGTTAATTAGTGTCTCCAAAGCCAAAAGGAAATCTCCTGCAGATATATGAACCATCAGGCAGAAACATATATGAGAGGGAGCAAAGGGGCAATGTCAAACTGTAGTTTCTTGAACAGTCACAGATATGTACTAGTTCCTCAGCAGCACATTTTAGACATCAAAATGAGTCCCTTCGGAAACTTTCTCTTTCTCTGATTCTATTTACTATGCTTCTTGTTTTCACATGTATAAGCTGTTTTTTCTTTAGGTGACTACCTTGAATTTGCTTAGTTTTCTCACACAGCTTTATTTATCATGCTTTTTGATTCCATGTGTGTGTGCTTTGAGAGATGCTTCATATGTTTCATTTATTTTTCATATGTTATTCTCTCACTTTCCATCTCATCTGTCCAATGAACCACACCATCTTGCAGTTTTTCATTACTACTCAATTGATTAAATAATATAACAAAAATTTTGATCATATGTGGGTAATACACAGCTGTAAAACATGAAAGTTTCCTATTTGACATTTTACTTACAAAAATTGTAGCATAAGAAAATGTTAAGCATCAAATGAGAATGAGAGGAGAAGCTAAATATTTGATATGTATAAAAGGTAACTTCTCTTTGCCAGATAACAGCATCTAATGGGCTAATTTCCATTTATTATTTCTGCATCAACACAATCTATCTTTATCAAATCACAACACTGTTGTAAAGGTGAAAATCCTAATCAATCAGTCCTGAAGTGTTTTATAAATGTGAGTCTAATTAAGAAGTTTGAGTCTTATAGAAAGCAACATGCATCTGTCTTGGAAGTCCCTAGAAAAAAAGGTAGTTCCAGATATAAAATCAGAAGAGCCACTGTATTCATTGCATATGTCAATGAAAAACTGAGAATGCATTAAAAAAGAAAAGAGCTAACTGTCACAGTCAGAGTATAGAATAATTAAACAAGCCAATCTCACTTCTAAAGATAAATGATGGTTAGGAACATAACCTGTAATATAATCCATAGGTTTGCCTAACCATCTGATAAAATGCTATTACATTTTGTGACTTGAAATGCTTTGTTTTCATTACTACATTATCACTTTACTTACCTTATAACTTGTTCTCAAACTGAATTTGATTTCTGTACCCCAATAATATGCAAAATAAGGAAATCTCCCAATTAAATGAATAGAAGCCTTTGTTGAATGACTATCTTATTATAGTTTCCCTTCAAATTACTCACTTTTTAGATGCTCTAGTGGCTTTTAGTAACATGTCCTGGTTCATAAAGGTACTTAATCACTGAAATAACATGTGTGATGATGCAGTGGTTGATGAAAGGTATGACCTTTAGGAGTTCTTTTGAAAATGAATGCAGAAAGTTAGATAATTTACAGTAGCCAGCAGAAGTCTTACTGTCTGAGGTTGGAAGAGAGGGCAAGAAACACAGTAGGTTAGTGAAAGGTGAAACTCCTTTCTGTTTCTACCCAATTTATTGAAAATAAGAGATGGCTTGAAGCCAACAGGTCTTAAATTTCTAATACACTCATACATCTGAACTGCTTGGAGGGGCAGCATTTTACACAGATGTATTTTAGATGAAATTGTTCTCTCACCTACTAATATAGACTATACATGCTTACACTATGGAGATACTCCTTAACACTCTTTACTTTGGTAATAAGATCTAACCGAGTTTTTCTTAAGGAAAGTTTTTTCAGCATTACTTTGACATTATTGAATTCTGTGTGCATTTTAAAAGTTATTTTCTCAGTCAGATTGGGATGATTCTCATTAACATGAGTATTACTTCAGTGCAAACGTATTTTACAGTCCTGGAAAACCTCTGCACCTCCAAGAGACCCAGGCTAAATTAGCTGAAAATTAACATTAAGACATTCCCCCTTCATTTGAGAAACAGCGAAAAGTTTTCCTTTTTTTAGCAAAACAAACCAATATTAAGGTAAAAGTGACGAAATAAATTCTGAGCTATAGTGACAAAACAAATAAACTTCCAAAGCACTGTGTCTGCTTTTTGGTATTTTACAGTTTGTTTTTTCCCCCATCCAAAGTCTTGGTAGTCATCACTTTTACCTCTGTAGCTAACGCCATACTTCAGAAAGGCTAGCAGCCTGTGCATAGTCAGACCAGCACTGAAATTCAAAGTCACAATGAATTTAACATTAATTTTGGCACTGACTGCTACAGAGGTAAGATTTCATCTGAAGTACAAAGATGGACTTCTCAATGACTGCACATACAGAAATGACTTTTTTGTACTTCAATCAGATCTCAGGATCTGTATAGAAGGTGCTGAAAAATAAGAATAATAAAAAGCCCCTAAATTCAAGAGAATGGATAATAGCCCAAGTAGATGTAGCAATTAGTGGTTCTGAGAAGGCTTCTAATTGTTAGCATGGTAATATTAAAATTTTCTGGTGCTGAACATGATATCATTAATTTCAGATGCTGGTACAAGTCCATTACAATAGCATTGGGGTAAAATCTGCATTCTTTGACAAGGGTTTGCAGTTGACTTTAACTGAGGGCAGAGTGATTTCATGGAGATCTAGCAATTTTACTAAAGTCTGATCAGGAGGAAGCAAGATACCACCTCTAGCGTTACCAGATTTAGTTCTGTATGCTCTTTTCATCCATGAAATGCAGCAACAGTGCCCTGCAACTACAGTCTGACAGCAGGAAAAGTCAGAAACACAGGAGGTTCTTCAGCAACGCAAGAGCCATTGTATTGCTGGAGCCTTATCAGACTGAATGCAGTTTATCTACGGATAGTCCTGCCTTAAGGTAAACCCAGTCTTAAATCTACAGAAAGCAATGTTTCCTGTGCAAACATAAAATGCCCCTTATGATTTCCTTGTTGCAGTGCAGGGCACGCTTACTGGATCAGCTTTTCTTGATGAGTCCTCTTATGACAGGCTTTCACTTCAGCACATTAGATTTATGTACCAGTTAGGCTTTCAGATTCTTTTTTCTTGAGGCAGGAGGAACATAAGACACTACATCATAAATACACACAAACAGATGCAACAGAGGATAGTAAGTCTTGTTTGAGATTATCTACTTCACTGGGGAAGCTTACACAGCTCTAGAGAAAGTCAACTGAGAAAGAAAGAAACAGAGACAGAAGGACTGATGCTGTTAGATACAGAGCACGTTCAACATCCATGACATGCAACTGCATTCAGGAATAGGCGGGCTCTTCAGGATCAAATACAGTCATGATTGTGGCATGGACACACGGTAGAGTGAAATCTGTGCAACAAACTTAGTGGTGCAGGGCTGTTCAGTAAACCTGCCTTTAAAAGATGGAGTTTTACATTTGTCTGGGAGCATGACACAGAAAGGATCAAAAGAAAAGGGATTTCTGATTTCCAGTGAACTTATTTAAAGTTTAATAAATCTTCAAAGAACAGAATTTGGTGCATTGGGGCTGTTTAATTCTTTAAGTTTGATGTTGGCAGTTTCTCAGTTTGTTGATGGCTGTAGCTGTCTGGTGATCTGCCAAACATAAATAATGTGCAAAGTATTCTTTGAAAGTTCACTGAACAATTGCTTCTGGTTCATTTTTATATAGTTAGTTTATTGATATTAACATGTTATGATTTTTTTTTCTAAAAAGTTTCTAAAAGAGTGTGAGCTCTAATGAGAAAATATGTTCCACCTAAATTTCTTTATTATCTATATCTGTACAGTGGAATCAGTTTTATTAATCTTGATTAATGCTTAATACCATGCTACTTAATCAATCTTTGCTATCCTTGCAACCCATAGGACTGGAGTTTCAAATTGCTATATATCAACTCATCGCATTCAATCTAGAGACAAGTGTATGAACTTAACCTGTTATATTTTTTTCCCCTCTAGAGAATTAACATTCATATTTCATCCACCATGGCAGCCAGTACCCTTTGAATACTTGTATGAGCTGCTTAACCTTCCCGTGCTGATGAATTGATGGGAAAACTTAGAAGAGTGTATTTACTTATGAAAGTTTCAGTATTCATTCTCAGTGAAATCCTAGTCTCATTAGAGTATGTGTGAGTTTTATTACTGATTTCAGAATTAGTTCACCAGAAGAAATCATCTTGAACAGGCTATGACAGGCTTATATTCTGGATCTGAAGCATACCTTGTGTTAGCAAACAATAAGAAAAAAGCCTTTTATTGGTCAAAACCCCAATTTTGTCCTCTGCTAAGATGTGGCTGCAAACTGGCACTCCTTTTCTTAGCTGAAACACTTCTGTCCTTCCTAATGATGGCAAAAGATGAGATCAAGTCAGAAGCATTGCTTAGGGGAATGTAGCAAGCTGAACTTTTGGAAGTACAAAATGACAAGGAAAATCTTTGGTTCTTCTGAACTGAAATCTTAAGGACTGTAGGAAATACAGACAAAAATAGCTAATGAAGGAAAAGACTGACATTTCCACTGTTTCTAGGAACTTTGTGTTTAGAATCGGATTTTGCTGCTCCAACCACATCTTCTGATTTACTGGGGCATAGAGACAAGCTTCCACTGTCTGCACAAACACTGTCCATTAGTACAAATTGACCTCTACTTACCACTCAGTCTGGTCATACCATCCTCTTACTGTTTGCTTCATTGCACGTGCTGGATGACAGCACTGGCCTTCTGGACAAGGCTGCTTAAAACGGAGTTTAAAAAATCTGCAAATTGGCTGAGGTGGAATTATTTGTTGCCAACCAGGTGACCTGTTCGTCAAAGCTGGCATCTCCTTTCAGAGGATGTACTGGTAGGAATAGCATTAAGTGGCTAGCCAGTCTTTGGGAGACCATCAGTGATTCTGTTGCTGGAAGTGTCACTCCTTTGGCTTATATAATGCTACAGGGTATTTAAAGTGTGTCATTTGCTCTTGGTACTAGAGCCAGTGAAATTATCAACTGTGAATATTTTATGTGATGAATTCTGGCAGTTTACACCAAAAATTTTAGTTCTTTTAAGACTGGTATTTCACACAGATGTAAAGGAAAAGAATGCATTTCACATAATTAGTATATTTTTTTTCTCCAGCCAAAAAACTTGGTGGGTACGTACACATATAATTGATCTGCCTGATTCACCAGTAGCACTTTGCTACAAATTTCGTTGAAGTCATTCAGTGGTACAAGGGAATCAGTATCTTCTCACTTATTTGTCTGCTGATTTGTTTTACAGGAATCTGCATTTTGGGTAAGATTTTCCAAAGTCAGCAGAAGTAGTCGGGCTTTACAATTGTGCTGTCAGACACAGTGCAAAACCACTGTGCATTTCTGAGGGAGCAGTAGAAGTTTTACACATTCCCACCTTTCACATTCCTTATCTTAAGGTTAAATGTGGGAAAAGTTTGGGTTTCTCAGTGTGGTAATAGAAACTTGCTTTTCTTTCTAAAACATATTTTAAGAAAAGTTACAAAAATTTAATACTTTTCCATGGTAAGCTTTCCTCATGACAGAGTCAGTCCAGCACAGGAAAACATAGGGATACATAAAATGGACACAGCTCTGTTATTAAGAAAAAAAAATTGTTTATCACTTAATTCTATGTCTTGCTAGTTATGACAAACACACACCTCAGTGGAGAGGTTTTTTTAAAAATTGTAGCTTGCTTCACTTAAAGCAAGTCTGAGATTATATTTCCTACCTATTGGCTGATTCAGATAAAATTAGTATTTTTCTGACCTTTAAGGCCCTCCAGAAGAGTGAATACATCCTCTACAATGGCCCTCTGTTGCTAAGTTTCTGCACTCAGGGCAGGTCAATTGTATTGCTACTTCTGGAGAGAAGGAGAATTATTATTTTTTTTCTTTGAATTACTGGAATGATGGATGTATGTTGGCAGCGGAAGACCAGGCAGGCCATTTCACTCTTCAGACCTGTTTGTCTTTAATACTCTTGGTTGGACAAAACAAACTATACTGTCAAGTACATCTGAGTATACTTATAATTGTATGACAACTCATTTGACTTGCACAGCACCTGTGTCTGGAGTGCATATGTGTATATTTGTATGTATACATGTGTGCATATACAAATACATTTATAAATTCTACTGAAAATATCATCCCTAATTAGAAAACATTTAAAAGAAGAAGTCTGTTTTTCCCTCGAGTTTAAATTATAATTAAATCTAAACTTGCAGATAGTTTGGCCTTAATCATTACTGGAGAAGGAAAATAGCAGCTTACTGACAGGAAAAAGGCACCTTAAGAGCCTGCAATATTTAATAAATACTCACAAAACATATGCGTTTCCCATGTGCAAACAGGCCGCTGACCTTTTATAGCCCATGAATTAGAGTGAAAGGTGAAATATAAATATTTTCTGGTACTCTTTGGCAGGATCATGCTACTTTATCTTCTATTTACCTTCTAAACCTTGGCATAGATTGCTCAGATATGCCATTCAGAAGCAGGCAATTTTGCTTCATTCCTTATTGATCAAAACGCTGGCTGCTGCATTTAGGAAAGTGCTGATATTGATGCTTCCTACTTGAGCTCTGGAGAAAGATCCCAAATAATTGTGTCCACTGATTTGATGCTGCTAATAAGATCATCAGAAACAAGCTGGAACTTCCATACTAACATCAACAAAATGGCATATCTCATGATCTTTCAAATTAAAATCACTTTCCTTAGTTACTCAGGATAACCGGGGTCCTACCTCTCATAAGCATAACATTAAAAGTAACAATAGTGAAGTAGACATGTGGCAGAACTTGAGAAAGATAAACAATGTAAGTGGACATGAAATGCAGTTTGCTGTGTAATACAAAGGGCAGAATTGTCCACTCACACCTCGTTTCTCTGTGACTTAAGTGAAATGGTATTCTGTAGTTCTCTACTTAGACAAACCCGTATGAGTGAGTAGTATCCATGTGATGCAGTTATATTTGCCATAGACTGCCCTTTTCCCTTCAGAGAAACACCACTCCACCATCATCAAATTCTCTATTTCAGTTGCAAGAAAACCTCAGTCTTACATCATTAAAAAACTCTTACTGTGCCATGACTTAAAAAAAAATATTTCAAATACAAAATTAGACTTTAAAAAATGTGTTAGAAATGCCGAGTATGGGCTCTTTGGGACTCTTCTTCCATCATTATTGATTTATTCAGTAACATACCAAGAGACTAGCTGGATACATCTTTGAATAAGGTTGTATCTTAACGCTTTTAAATGTAATGTTGTTTATTCATATATTGCTTAAAATCCATGATTTTCTTCTTTTTTTACATACATCTTAAAAGGTTGCTGAAAATGCACAGAAACAGTGTGTGAAGTTGTTAAATGAGGCTATTATTTTCCTTTGTTCTATGCTAATGGATTCATTAAGAGTTGTTCAGTTATTATCAAGGGTATTCTTTAGTTGTTAGATTAGAAAGATTTTTATCTTATTCTTACTGTGAATCTGCTCATTACATATCTGACAAAAAGCAGATTATTTCTCCTGCAGAACAATTACCCCCAAGCCCCCAAAACACAACCACAAAATATCCTCATAATTTCCTTGACTCTGATGTGTGAGGTCTTCAATTTACTTTCTAAGAGATTTTCTAGAACATCAGAATGAACTGTGTAAGCATGTAAGCACCTGTAAGCAAGAAGTGGTAAAATCAATGCTGTACTTGTAACAAGCAGTGTAAAAACTAAGATTTTTTCCTTGTTCTGTCATTCATCAAATAATCTTTCTAAGGCATAGATTAAAACAGACATCTCTTTTACTCAATAGGTTTACCAGCCTTTTCTTTAATTAGTGATAAAATTGCTTATCTTCTACATAGCCATATTTTTCATTGCTTACGGATTTTCAACACAATAATGAACACATCCTTTAAAGATACAGCTCATTTTGCCCAAAAAACTTAGAAGTATTTCGAAATCCAGTCATTAATTAATGATGATTGATGTCACATCTGCTTGTGAACACATTACAAGTACAATTCACTGTTTTACCTGATGGTCCCCTATTTCATAGCTGTTCTTATTCATGCTGTCTTTAGATTTATAACCCCTTCTATCCATGATTCTTTGGAGGTATGCATTTGTTATATACTTTTAAGGAAGTTGGTACAGGTAGGTCTTGCCTTCTGGTTGAATCTTGTACAGTTTTATGAATTACAGATGGTCTTAGCAGATGAAATAATAGCTTAAATTTATAATATAGATTGTAGGCAGCAATTGTCCTTTTTAGAAGAATAATTTGTGCATTACATGAATGAGAAATGCAAAAAGAAGAGAGTGAAATGTCTTACAGAATACTGTCTTTGATACTTTTCAAATCTGTAGGGATTGTATGTGAAGTCACAGGCATGGCTGAAGTGTATTGTAGAAAAGCTGTGAGATAAACCCACACTGTGGGGTAAGAAAGGTTCACATTACCAGACTTGCATGTGCTTTCATTCTTGCTGGTGTGAAATCATTCTCCAGACTGCTTTTTTTCTCTCTGTTCCTGTTACCTCTAGTCTATAGCTGGGTCAAATGCTAAATACCATAATCATGTAAATAACCTCATGAGTGGAAAAAAAGGAAAGTGAGGATTTAAGACAGTCATTATCCTTTTGAAGGCTGTGATGACACTTAACATGTCTAAAAGTAATCTGGGATAATAGCTAGAGCGTTCAGTACATGGCAGAGTAAAACCTCTCTTCTCTCTTGCAGGAACTATTGACAATGTAGACAAACCAGCTACATTTGCCTTACTGGCAATTCCAGGTCCTTCTCCTGGTGGTATTGCTCTTTTCACTCATTCTGAGGTGCTTCATAAGGCAAACCAAAGGCTCCTGCCAGCTAGCGAAACAAAAAGTAGCCCCATAAGCATACCGTCTGGAGTAACACTACATAAATGCACTGAGCTCTCCTGCTAGTTATCCACCCCTTCCCACCCTGACACCAAAGCGAATATTTGAAGATCAGGAGAGGCTTTCTGCCCTGTGAGAAAGTGCTGGGTATTGCAGAAAGAAAGTTCTCCTTGTACTTTACTTCCTACCACTCTATGCAGAACCCACAATGAGAGGTGGTACAAAAGGTGTTTACTGTTTGCCACAAGGTGAATTACAGTCTGTCTAGTAAAAAGTATTCAAGCAAGAAAGCATTTAAGAGAAGGAACAGCAAATTCTGGATTATTTAGTAAGTGACAGAAAATAAGGCTGCTCCTACAGAACAGCTGCAGTGCTGGCATCCTCTAATTTACCCAATGCTTAAGGGAGCCGGGAACTTTAACTGTCATTGACAAATACCCACTTTTACAGTCTATTTTGGCTTTCAGGATTATGTGTCTTCTGTAAAAGAGAAGCTACCATTCAGATCAAAGTGATGGGCTTAAGGGAAAAATTCTGGATGCAGGCTTCTGTGCTTGTGTTATATGGGCAGACAGGTGAAAGAGCCAGCCAGACTCCTTCTGGCTTAAAGAGCTCTAGAAGTTGAGCACAGAAGAATATGGGTTCCCAAATAAGCTGGGTCAAGTGTGTAGGATAGATCCTGAGGGAGTTTTGAAAGCAGAATTCTGGGGCCTAGCAGGTCAGAAAGGGTATCTCTGAAAGAATAAATCAGTGTTGAGCTCCTAACACAAAAACTTGTCTGGGAGTATTCACAAAAGTGAGCCATGTTCTTTAGTGATACTTGCTCCAAATTTATATATGCTCTCCAATAAATTTTGAATAAAGATATTATCATAGACGGTAAGTTTTAAACTTTCATGTGCGACTGATACTTCATTTTAAACTCATGCATACTGAAATAATATAAAACGTGGGCCACAAGGGCTGCAAAGCTCTTGTTCTCCATGCCAGAGTTTAGACAGCCAAATAAATCACACAAGCATCTAGCCTCCTTATTGCAGTTAAGATCAGACATGAAGAATTACTTTATATGAATGTGATGAGACAAAATTAAATTTAAACTTCTAACATAGCCAATAAATTTTGCAATAGCCTGATTTTTCAAGGAATCCTGCCTTAAGCAGGAACCACAATGGGAAAGATATAAATATATATATTTATTTCTGATGCCATTTAACTGGTTTCTCCATTCAGTATTTCATCAGCTCTACCTAAGCATCTTATTGCACTTGTACATTCAAGAACTGAGAGTAATATTACATAACTTTATATATCTACCTGAGCAATTATGATGGGCAAATGCTATATAAAACTGTCAACAATTTGCAAATTAAAAATTAAAAATATGTTATGTGTGTTATTCAACTGTTAGCTCTGTCATTAGAAAACACATGCTAATTTTACTAATTATTCTTATACATATATTTTCCCCCTCTGTGCTGCAAATAACATGAGGAATGTCTGCATAAACAACTAAGGTGTGGTTTGAAAGCTGTGCAGTGTTTCTGTGTTTGAATGGGTGTTAAGCAGGCTCCATCTATTTTAAATTGCTACTGTTCTCTCTTTAAAGATATTTGTTCATGACCTTTCAAAATTTTCAAACCTTATTTTATTAGGATGTTAGTCTTGTTGTGATTATGTGATTGAGTCCTATGTGTATATACCTACAAGTCTGCCCTGTTAGTGGACACTTCTGATGGACGTAAGCTCCAGGTATGATTTCTTTCTAATGCCCTTATATAGGTCAAAACTTAATCGCTTCTGTCTAAAACTCTTTATAATTATCAAGCATCAGTGCCAATTGCAAGATTGCTATTGAAACTAAGATTATTAAGAAAGAAAAAAAATCCTTTGGAACTTTATTTTCAGAAATGTAACTGTAACTGACACAGTGCAGTTTGAAACTCTGAAATCTATTCCATCTTCAAAGAGCTCCACATAAAATGATAGAGGATATTGAATACCAGATTGTGAAAGTGAAAAAAAAAAAAACTGATGAAGCCAAAGTGAGTGTTAGTTCCTTTTAGCAGTGGCAACACTAGGCTTATCCTGTTTTGCACAGTAATTATGCTAACATGGCTTATATTTGTCTGGAACACCTTCATACTTTCATGACTACCACTGCTGACAGCAGTAAATAAATTCATGCACTGGAATAATCTCACTGAACACAAATAACAATCTATGTTACAGCAGATCCTGGGTCAGGGGAGAGATGATAGGCTATAACCTCTGTTCCTCAAACCTATGTGTACACAACGTCACTGCTGCCCATGCACTGGCCGACATCTCTCCTTTCTTCACGTTTTCTTGTCTGTGCCTGGGGTGGATGTAGAAAGTCGAGTATGGCAGGCATGGAGGCAACAGTGGCTTGGGTGGGGGGCAAAAATTACCTCACCTGTTATGTACAGTTGTAGGAGATGAAAACTAGGAGCTTCCAGAAGGGGAGCTTACAAGGGAGGAAAATAGCCAGGTCTTTCCATTCATAATTCCAGGATCCTCTCCATATGGGGACAGAAATTTAGCGTAGGCTCTAACAAAGTGTCATTGTATTGCTCTGGCTTTAGAAAAAACTTTACCAGCAGATTAGTGAAAGTATTGCTTCCAAACCTGGTTTCCAAGGAGAGAGACCATCTAGCCTAGTGTCACAATTTCAGTCAAATACCACTTCAAAACAGCCAGTCCAGTAGGACAACAATGGAAATAATTTTGTCCTGTTGTAGGCAAGATTGTCTGCCATCAGCCTCTTGTAGATTCTTCTGAAATCCTTGTTACCTGCAAGTCTTTCTCATTCAATCTTTTCAATTGCTTACAGTTTCTGAGGTGAAATGTATGACTTTTTTCATTCTTGCTTCCTTAGTGCTTTGCAAGCTCCAATGTTTGCCAACCAATAGCAATTTTCTAAATGTTTCTGCTTCCCAGGGACCAATCTCTATCTGAAGAAACTTGAGAAACAACTGTGTGATGTTTTGTAAACTTGGTGAGTTTTCATCCTGATTACCATTTTTGTAGGCCCATGAGTTTATTCCGACAAATATTTGTTTAGATGACCATTCTTCCCTCTTTTCAGCTGTTCCTATTTCCAACTATTAGATCTGTGTTAAAAAGTACTCATATTTGTTTTGCACTGAAACTGCTAACTACTTCAATTGACTTTATAGAAATCTTTTCTTTTAGGTTGGAGATTTAAAAGCATTTGTAGTGTATTTTTAAAAGTGTGAAATTATTTAAATTTGTTTCTTTCACTCTTTTTTTCTCATCCAGCTTTAAATAATAATAATAAAAAGTCTTTTTAGAATATGCATCGAAGTTGGAAATTCATGCCTATGCTAAAGGAAGCATAAGAAAATGTTTTAAGCTTTCCAAGCAAAGTTGCAGTGAGGCATAAGCATTTTGTTGTGCCCTCGGCAGGATTGGATTTCATTCTAAGCACCAGAGACTTCAGAGCACTTTGAAGACTTGTCACAGTTTGCCATTAATCCTTGTCTTTCTGCCTCATAGTTTTCGTATCCTCTATAACTTTATTATCTGTATTTCTCCTTCTATATGTCAGGGTCAATAAAAATCACATCAGAAGTACAGTATTTTACCAGCCAAAAATATCACATTGGCTAGAATAATTCCATGAGAGTTGGAAATGCTTATGAGACCTTTGTTTCTGCATGCACGTTGCAGGCATGTCTACTGAGTGAGAAATACCAGCAGCTCTCCCATGGCAATATATTGGGCTGACACTAAACTAGGTGCAGGATCTTTGGAGAGATTGAATAACAGGGTCCTACCACATGGCAAGTGGGAATTTGCACAGGTGGGAGAGGAGTGATATTATCACAGGTCAAATCTGCACCCTGTTTATTTCAGTGTAGGCATACAAGTTGAGCATGACAAGCAGAATTAGGCTCAATGTCTATTATTCTCCTTGACATTAATTTATCCAGTCATTGTTAAATTCCACATAAGAAAAAGTCAGCATAACTAATTGGGGACAATTTTGTTCTACTTCAGATGTTGGTCTGGATAATTGTCTCTGCTCTTTTTATGTATATGCAAAAATATTTATTTTGCTCCTTTATGGTTAACCTCTGAAATCAGAGATTAGGTTAGAAGCCAGCTGATAAAATGTTCCCTTTCTGCTTGGCCCAGAAGAGAAATGGGATTGTTACACTCATGGTGCCTGTTGTCTTTCCCTGTGGAAGGTACCATAAATTCAATATCATTACTTAACCACAGCATCACAGAGAAGGAGCAGAAGAGTTTTTGAGGGGAAAAAATAGTAAATTCGTTTTTAAAAACATAACGTAACTTTTTAAATCAGAAAAAATGCCTAGAAAAATGATGAAAATCTGTAAATAGCTACTTGCTATGATAGGCCATATTAAAACTCCCTGAAGTGAGTTAAGACATTTTATTTTATCACTGAATTACGCTTTAATATAGGCTTCCATAAAAACTGTCTTAGACTTCTACACTGACTTGAGAGGAGTATATGCTATATTCAATAACCCCTGTCAAATAAAGGTACAAACCTAATTAAGCAATAAATCCATAAAAACTGTTACAGATGGTTAATGAGTGGCTTGTATTTTCCTAACAGTTATAGCATATTAAAAAAAGCATTAGCTGTTATAATATGGCTGGAGCAGTTGTACTGATAAATTAGTCACCCTGACATTTCATGACTAATTTTAGTCACTTGGAGCTGCTGCAGAGATATGTTTGGGTTAGAATTTGTGCTATTATTCTTAAATTCTATTTAAAAAAAAGTTAATCTAAGCACCTGACAGTATTTGTAAGATATTGATTGTGAAAAAAAATATTTAGTTTTTCCTGTTAAAGCTGCTGTTCTCAACACTACCAGTATCTCTGTCTCTGGCTGAATCTAGATTTGACACCAGCAAGTTGATACTGAGATCACCAGTTTATAGTTACGAATTGTTACTGCAACTTTTTTTTGATGAGTCCAAAGAACATTTGTGTACTATCTTAATTTCAGGAATATGACATTAGTGTCACCCATGTACTTAGATATGAATGTCAGGAATATGTCTAAGCCTTAGTTCAAAATTTCAACTAATTCAAAGGCAGAGCATTGGTTAGGATTTTCTCCCCCTGCCTTCTCTAATTTAATGACTGTATGTGATATTTTGCTGCTCCTTTTTCTTTCTTTGTTTTTAGGAAAACCTATAAGCTGTGGGCCTTTTCCTATTGCAGACTGACCACACTGAACAGCACACACCTGTTTATTTCCCTGGCAAGCAGGGAATTGCAACACTGCAGCTTGTGGATTCCTTATTTCTAGCACTATCCAATCCAATGGTCTTATGGGAGCTGGAGAGTACCACCAGGGGCCCAACGGGTGACAGTCGGTTTGGGGCTAATGACCTCTTCTGGGGTCATGAACAGATTTAGGTAAATGATAGAGGCTGCTGGTCATTAGCAGGGGAGGGAGGAAGATGGTTACAGACGGGTAGAGAATCACAAGCAGCCCTGAGCATTACCTAGTCTCACATCAGAGCAGGGCTTTGCTGTCAAACAACAATGTGCTATTGCCGTTTAGACCAACAAATGTCTGTGATGAAACCTCTGTATTGTTCTGGGCTGACAAAGTGCTGTCTTTCCTCAAATAGTATTTCAGAGGTTGCTTTATGTTAATTATATGCCTTTAAGCCACTGCTTAATGGAATAAAGGCAATAAATCAAAAGCTGTAAAATGAATCTGTCACATATCCTATGGTATGTCTATTCCTGCAATGCAACAGTGAGGAAGAGCCAGGTGGTGTTTTTATTTCTACCACATAAATATTATATGCAGCTGGTTTAGTTTGTGTTCTTAACTATGTGCATGTGACTTGCAGTGGTTGTAATATGCTCAGTAATAATGCTTCATAACCCTGCAGCACATTCCAAGTGGAGATATAAACCTCCTTATGGGTGTTAATGACTTTAAGTTTAAACCATCATTACCTGACAAAGAACCACTGTATTTCTCTTAAAAAAGGAATCTATGATATCTGTTATTTAAAAACAAATAGTACATAGCAGCTTTATTCATTGTTCTAATCAACCGAAAAAAATAGCTTGATAAACATTATGATCCAGCTTTATTTATATCTCTTTCAGAGCAAGGGACTCATGAATGTCATAGGTGAAAATCAAACTTCTGCAGAAAGGTCACAAAGCTTTCAGGTTTTGTTTGACTATCAAAGAAAATCTTGCATAAGGTTAACAAATATGTAGAATTTCTCATGGGAAGAAGAAAGAACCGTGTAAGTTGAGACCAAGCCCCTCATTCTTGATGAAAAGCAGCTGAAACATTTTATTCCAGAAATGTGTTTCTGTATAAATTTCCCCCACAGAGTCATGTTTTTAAAATGTATTTTTTTCTTTTCCTTGAGCAGATTCCCTCCCTCTTCTGCCAGATTTAAGTGTGGTAAGAATTTAAAGGAAACGAAGGTTGTGACTTTATGCTACGTTATATTCTTCTATACTTGTATGAAATTACCCTGCTTAAAAGCACAGGTGTTGGGAGTGAGTCATTATATAGCCTACACCACGCCACTGCTGCTGATGCTGTGGAGTTTGAAGCAGGGGGATTACTACCAAACACAGAGCTGGAAATGAGAAGCTCAAGTCTTCCTTGGATAAGTGTGTCCACAGGGAGTATAATTAACGTTGAAACTGATTATCAGAATTTATTTTATAGATGATTAGTGAGTTATACCCACAAAAATGTGGGTATATACCAGATATATTACTATGCCAGTTATATTTACTATTGTAAGTATGTTAGGACAAGGAAGTTGATGGTTTATCTTGTCCAGAAACCTCAGGTATGCTTGACTGAAACTAACAGATTGCCTCCCATTATCACTGAAGGCCACAGAAGAAAGTTGGCTAAAAAAGGGACCCTGTGTCACATCCTCTGAGCAGATACAGGTAAATTGGGCCTTCTCTTCTTTATACCTCCAGGAACTAATCTGACAGGGATTCAGATAACTCCATACTACTCTAATAATATTTCTTCCATACATTGGCTTGTATAGATCACAGTAGCAGAGAAAGGATTTCATGGCTTTATCATGGTAATAATGCTGTGAATTTCATGGTTTGTCAGCTTGTCAAGGATTAACAAGACTGATATAAAATTACTGGAGGAGCTGTAGCGTAGTAAAAGAAAGAAAACTCAAATTGTCTTTAGATGTTTTAAGTACAGGGAAATGTTTTTTGCATTAGTTTTTCTTTTCTGTTCTAAAAAGCACTAATATTCTTATTAAAGTAACATAATTCATCTCCCAGTAACAAAAGTTATATGTCATTCAGATATGGATCATTCAAATATGTAGAGTAAAGTCAGAGAAAGCCATAGAAGACAAATCACTCCAGACATGGAATAGTCTGAATACATTTTCTTTATAGTCATCCTTGGATGATATTTACTCAGTACAGACCATTATATACAGTTCATGCACTCTAAGTAGAATTTAATCAGAATTTACCTGAAATGTATAATTGCCTTCATGAAAGCAGTTTCCACAGGAGTATATCTCATTGGTCTTTTTTTTTGTGCTCAAGAAATTCCTAAGCAGACTTTACAGAGTACAATTTGGGACTCTTTCTTTTTATTTTTCTTTTTTTTTCTCTCTCCTTATTAGTTCTAGCTTCAGCTTCATATGGCATTTAGAAACACCTGTCTAGTTCTGAATGGTCTATGGACAAATATTTTATGCATTTCTGTTTTACTATGTTTAGTCTATGTCACCCACTTAAGATCTATATTACAGTGCTGTCACACAAACTCTCACATTTTGAAAACACAGTTTTCTTATCTGAAAAATGAGGTAAAGAAATATTATTCATGTGTATAGACTGAAGAAAGAAGTGACGTTTTATTAAGCCTCTTCTTAAACTGTTATGTGTTCTTTCTTTATATGGCCTAAATCTTAAAACCAATATATTTTTATGGTCTTAGAGTTGATTCCATTTAATTTCTGTTGAGTTTCTTATACCAGGGACAATTACAGGTTGTCTGTACAAAGATCACGGTATATTTTTACATTCTTTAAAATGTATCCATCCCAAACCACTCCTGTCTCTAAAAGTCCATCTGTGTATTTTACTTATTGTTGGCTAAGGGACCAATAGTTCAGGAATTTACACTGGCAGGTGTATTCCTAACCTGGTTGCCAGATTGTCAAGCAATACTTTTGCTGCATGAAGGCTAACTACATGCTCCCTGTGGAGATGTTTATGAGGTTTTTAAAGGGCTCACGGGAATTTTGGATCTCAGAAAGGAACTTAAACATAACTAGATGGCTTCCCAGGAAATCAGGGATGTATATAGACTGAGAGAGAGTAAGTAAGTTGTCATGGGTGGAAGCTGAAATGCATCCTCAGAAGAGGCAACGAGGATCACCACCTAAGCTATTTCACTTCTGCATTTTTGCTTTTCTGATCTGCACTATTTTAATTCACAAACTGTCTTGCAGGTCTGTACCAGATTTCTTAGCAAAACAGAGGCAAAGTCACACAGCTGTGTTATGTCAAGCTGGGCCTTGATTAGTCAGCTGAACTCCTGGATAGTACAGTGCCAGAAAGCAAGATAAGGGTTAAAGTGTGAGTAATCACAGCTATCACTACAGCCCATTTCCTGGTCTTGTTTACTTTACTGATATGTATGTAGCCAGCTGTCTGCCAAAGCTGTAGCTTTTCCATGAAGTCATATTTATTTGTAGGATAATGAATCAGACATAAAATCAATGCAACATTTCAAATATGGCCTCATTAGTGCCCTTGTTTAGTGTCAGGAAAAAATTATCCAGCAAGTTGCTCAGCATTTCTCTTCTTGCTTCCTGGAATTATATTTTCCTTGCCTTTTTTGCCATTACACATTGTTTTGAATTTGATTCTAGCTGCTAACCCTATAATTCTTAGTTTGCTTTATGTTTATGATTTTTGAATGGCTATTTCTTTATTTGTCCCACAGATTTATTAATTTGCTTCTGTTCCTCTGACTTGTGTAAGTTACTTATTCATCCCACACTGTGCAGTCACTGCAGACTTTGCTGCACACCCCAAGTCACATGCAGCAGAACTGTAAGAGAACAGTGCTGTTTATTCATATGATTTTTTTTACCTCCTCATGTAACTTACTATTTCTGTTTACAAAGGTACTCTCACTCTGATCTCCCCAGTCCTGGCTTTTTCTTTTCTTATGCTTCGGAAGTTTTGTGTCGTTTACCATTTCTTGCAGTCTTAAGAGAGCAGAATAATTTCTTTTGAAGCGATTCCAGATTAAAGCAATTTGCTCCTGTCTCCTCATCTTTGTCAGTCATTTGTAGCCACCCCCACTCAGCCACTTCTGTTTTTCTCAGCCCAGTTTGGTTTTTCAGTTTGTTTGTTTAACGGTGATACACCAGAAGTTCAGTACAGGAACTGACCTGAACTACAAATAACTTCATTTTATTTTTCGCAAAGCTGGCCTCATTAGCAGCAGTGTTGCACAGTACTGTTGATGATCTTCTACAACAATATGAAAGATCTAGCAAAACAGTGGGAGCCTGATACTGATGAGAAGAGTAACAGTGGACAATCAGTGTAGCATAAGCAGGCATTGCAATCAGGGAAATGGTACACAGAAGTGTTTCTTGGTATAAAAAACTTTATATTTTTTAAACAACTGTAAAAACTACTTAAGTCTTGTGGCACCTGTTTTGCATAGGTAAATTTGCAAAACTGGTTAGTGGAAACTGAAACTTGGAATAGCAATACTTGGATTTTTCAGTTCTGAATTTCAAGCAACATTTTTCACTGTTGCCTTACTTCTTTCTTCTCTGTTTCTTTATTCTCACAACTTCCAGCTTTTTTTGCAGTCTTTAATTTCTTCTGTGTTTTATAATATATCTTCTCTGCTTTTCAATAGATCTACTACAAGCGGAAAAGCAAGGTTATTTTTATTAAATGTGCTTGTTCACTTACAAAAGCTGCTTTCTTAAGTCATCTTCCTTTATCTGACTTTTTTCATGTCATGCACATGTCCATAAGGTGCAGTGCTTATGGAAACTGCATGTTCTATAGTCAGTCGTTGGCTTCAAAATAACTGATGAGTATAAGACAGCTAGGTAGACTGCCACAAAGTGGAATGTGGAAAGTGACCCTATTTCAGGTTTCTTGGATCCCATGACCACAGAGGTCAAGTTCATAGTACAGTTATACAAGAGACGGGAAAGCCCGTCTTTCACCTACAGGAAAAGTAAGAGCAGGTCAGTCCTTCATCCACAATGATAATGAATTAACCTTTTTTAAAAAATATTTTTTATTTTAGATTAAAGAAAATGAAGTTTTATGGATGTTAAAAAACATTTCTGATAGAATTCTCTGAAATTAGTAGTGGCTATGTATTTGTCTCATTAATTTGAATTCAACAAAATTCTTCATCTAGGAAATAGTTATTTGTATTTGGGAATTTTTAAGTCATCCATTAGGGTATCTTTTGGCTGTGTATGATCAATGGCCTGTTTCTGCATCTAGCTACGTATAAGTAATTTTTTAAAAGTTCTCTCTACAGACTGCTATTATTATGGTATTGTTTTTAAGTTAACTCATCCTTTTCAATCTAAGATTTCTAGAGCATGCACGAAATAACGAATAGAGGTACAGACTCAAGATTTTTGGAAGCACTGTACCTGAAAATTCAGAATACTGTTGGCAATTTGATCGGAATAATTTCTATTTGGAAATACACACAAATTAGGTTATGATGTCTTCAGGTGTTATGAACCAGTGAAGCTTCACATAGCTCATAACTACAATCAAATTGTAAAAGGTGTTGTCTGGGGATTAGTCCCACTTTATTAATTACGTATACTGTTCTTTTCACTGTATCTCATAATCATAGGGGTTTTTTTACAGTCCAGTAAGTAATATGTAATGATCTGAACACTTCTTTTATTGTATGGTTTCATTTCTCAAGCGAACTAATTTAGCAAACAGATTTCTCATGGTCTTCCTCCTAACCTGAGATATTTGTGTATCCAGATACTTGAAGTGAAAACTTGGCTACACTGAAGTTCCTCAGAAATTCAGCTTGATACTACAATAACAGTTCTCTTGCTTTTCATATCTAACTTACAGTATGAACTTTTTAATGATGGCAAACTAACTCCTGGTATTTTATTCTGACATTTCAAAACATCCATCGGGACTGGAAAAGGGAATTGTATTTTACTGAGGGTATGCACACAGTGCTGGGTATCAGTGCAACAATTTTGGCTGACTTAAGGCATGATTTCTATTCTAGTGGTTTTTTTATGTGGTAAAAATCCAGTTCTTTTATGTGTGGGCACATATAGGGCAAGACAATATCTGATAGGAAAGCAGTGATACTAGTAGTCACTAGGTTACTAAATTATTGTTAACATAAGGCTGTGCAGAACCCACTAACTTTTATTTAGGAAGCACAATGAGAATAACATAGTCATCATCTTAGTAATATAATTTTTAAGCATTGGGTTCCCAAATGTATATTACTTGCTACTTTTGAGATTCTTTTGTACTAAGTTTTCATAATAAAGTAATAGCTTTCCTTTCCTTCCTTCCATAGAAATATCCACTCTTACCCCATCAAATATCTGTTCTGCCTTCTGGTAGCTGTGATTTAGTGGTTGTAAAATTCATTCTTTGACAATTATTTCAATTTTTCTTTACACAACTTACAGTATTTCTAATTTTTTATTGTTCAAATAACTTGACATTGTCATTTTTTGTTTACTTTTTAGCATCATTATAGGCATTTCTAATATACAACATTAAAAATAGACTTTTTCTCAAATATTATGCAAAGATCCTTCTTTTATTGATATTGACACCCTGCCCCCCTTTTTTCAAACTGCTAATTCTGTTGTCTTAAAATATTAGTGGATTGGTCCAAATAGTTAATTTGAAAAGTTTTGGTTAATGTATGTGACTGCACCTTTTGTAGGTACTGTACTGTGTTGGTGTAACTTTGTAGCATTTGTTTTATTTTAATTTCCCATATCAGATAGCATTATTTACTGTGAAAACACAGCTTAGAAAAATACAGAAGTTCACCTATAATTCTGTATGATAAGGTATTACATTTGTAACAAAGTTATAGCTAAAATTTCTAGTAAGTTGACATGTGGAAAAGTAGACACAAAACCAATTTCAGTCATAGAAGAATGTACAACTCAAAAGATTTATCTGGAAGAAATACCAACTGTTTATGTTTTACTTTCTTTGACACGTAGGATCTTCTGGGTAAAAGAAATTGGATGTAAATTTCAATTTCTGCATGATAGGTTTTTATCCACGAGCAGCATATAAAGTGGTTCACTTTACATGCATGGGCAAAGAAATTTGAAAAACAGGGCAAGGCAGTCTGCATGCAAAAGTAATTTCTTTTACGCTGGATTTACACCAGAGTAAATCTGTTAACTTCATTTGGCTTTGTTCCAGGTTTCAACTAATGTGAGGTGAGTAGCAAGCTCAAACTAGACGTTATGAATATGGGGAAGACTATGCTAACAACTAAGAAGATATTGTACTGGATGGAAAGGGAATATTTTCACTAAGTCAAGATAAGCAGAGTACCCAGGCAAAGCATTTCAGTTCTTTTTCTGTAGATCCTGGCTCAAATCACTATGCTTTTCAAACAGCATACTAGGAGAGGCTGTGAGAGTAGATTATTTTCAATGCAAATAGACAGACATCTGAATACATCAATTCCCAGAACAGCACTTCTGCTGTCCCTCATGAAACGTGTGGCATAAGAGGTCTGCATTAACTGAGCAAAACCGTACTCATACTATAAGAGAAGTTTCTGGTGATTACCATCTTATCCAAAGATTTGGATTTCCATAAAAGACAGTATATAGTAATTGGAGAAGGAAAAGATAAATAAGTTACATTATCCACCTCCTACCTGTGGTAGATTTCCCAGTGCTTTAATATCGAGGTTTAAGTAATTGATTATTTTAGGGTTTTTTAAAAGATATTTCACTGCAATTATATTCACAGTTAGGTAATTGTGGGTTTTATTTTTTTTTATTACAAAATATAATGTTGAGGAATAAATACAAAGGAGGAAAACTTCCTGTTTCTCCATATGTCAAATAGTATTACAAATTACCAGTAAATTTGGACATTAGTAATGTTTGGACATTTATATATAGGGATTATTATTATTATGTTACATTTCCCAATGTATGCCATAATTCAGAGATTTTTATTACCTCTTCTCAATGCTCTAATTTAAGAATTGATGACCATGAAGAATACATAATAATCGAGGTCCAAAGCAAGGAATACAAGCAGTATACTAATAGTTACTCACTGCATAAAAAAAATCCCTGAGGCTATAAAATACTTTCTTAGAATAGTTTCCATAGATAATAGTTTGGAGATAGAAAAGAAAATGTTGATATTTTTGAGTCCTTTTTTTATTTTAAATCAGTTGCAGAGGAAATGTTAAACTGGCCATTAGTCTTCACTAAATCTGTAAATACAAGGAAATAAAAGAGTCAATAAAGAAGACACAGGAACTCTGATAAACAACCAGGTTTAAAAAGAAAACAAACTTTTTCAAGCTTTTTTATTAAGCATCTTTTAAGTTTTACTTTTTAAACAGCTTTTCTTATTGCTATCGATGCCTGCTCAGAAATACTTTATTCTTTGTCAATGTTTAGTTTATTGGAGAGAAGTGTATTTGAATGTTCTCTCAAAACAAGCAGTGGTTAAAGTAGCTCTGACCTTAATTGCATCAAAATAAGTGTGAGCAGCATTTTCCAAAACTGTTGCTTAAATGTTTAATTTATATCAACTAAGATACCACAAAAGAACCTAATTTTGTTGGAAACCTCAGCATTTCCTTTATTTTTTTGTACTCATTTTCTGCACTATTAGTGCATCTAAAATGCATTTCCCTTGTTATTCAGTGAGTGAAGATCGGCTGAAAAATCTTACAGCATTAAAAATCACTGCTTCAGCCCCTGCAGTCCAAGGACGTAAATTGTGTATGCATATTGTGGTACTGCACCTATCAAAGGTTTCCTCATGTCAATTTGCTTTTGCAGTGTTTGTGTTGGCAAAGGCAATGTGTATTTATAAACAATCATATCAATGGACCCGAACCGAACTAAAAGAGTTCTTCATTTACTTTGATGGGAATCAAAATAGATATCTAAAGTCACCTAGAATGAAATTTGACCTTGGCAAGAGTAAAACTGGAAGGATAACGTCTTGCAGTCAATACCTTATGTCTTGCATCTTACCTCATGCACTAAACTATGGGAGCAGGGAAATGGAGCCTCCTGTTGTTGTAGAAGTACTCCATACAATGATTTGTCTATATAGGTGGGTAGATACACCATAATTAGAAAGATCACGATCAGCTGACATGTATGTAAATAAGTGCTACCTTTTTGCATCATTATCTACAAATTATCACATACAAAAATTTGCAGTGGTTATTTATCGAAACTGGCCTCCAGCACACAGCTTTTTCTCATGCAGATCGTAACAATCTCCAGGGGAGATTTCAACAGCAGCTGCTACTTCTAATACTGTAAGCAAGGAAGGAAGATGCTTTTGGCAGTGAATGCGAATGATTAGCTCAGGATGTAATTTGTATCTCAGAATTGTTTTGATAACTCAGCACTTTCTTGGGTATTTATCTTTTCCCAAATGAAATAACAGTCTTTTCAGCTTCAAATAAGTCCTGTCTATCTTGAAGTTACAGAAAAGATATCATGCAGAATTCAATATCGCCACTGCTCATATATTAACACTTGCTAATAAAAAAAAATATTTAAAACAGAAAATCAAACTTTCAAAATTCTATGTAAATAATTTAAATATTCACAGATGTACGATCTAAGAAAAGCACACAAGAGACAAAGCCAGTTTTGCAAACATTGTGATCTATTATGATAAGAAGGGGAATGATATGATAAAAGACTTGGGCTATTCTGATTGCAAAAATTCTATTAAAGTCTGAATAGTATTTCTTATAGCCGATTTTAGAGGATCTCTTGCTTTGTACCTTATGGAGTCCTCTAAATTGTTCTTTTGGGCCTACTGAGATAAGTGATTTTCATTACTCTTTGTACACTTGTACAATAATTAGGCCAACTGGTTACTGGACCTTGTGACAAAATGTAAGCTGGTTGAATAAAATGGCTTTTTCCTCTGTGCAGGTGAGAGTGGTACATTGCAACTGAATCAATGAAGAAAAAGAAGTAATCTTTAGTGGCACTATCAGTACAGTTGTTTCTTACTCTGGACAAAAGAAAAACCAGGAGTGGGAACTCAGCTATGGTAACCTGTTTTTTCATCTTTACATGGCCCACTTCAAGTTGCAGTCTCTTTGATTCTTCAGCATCTGTGGTTTCTGTTGACCTTTTATTCATACCTGCCAACACCAGCTTCCTTTCAAAGAAGTGAAATGTTGATCAGGACAAATGTAGATTTTCACAATGGAAAATGACCTTTGAAATACTAAAATTACTTCTATTTTGATTGACTTTATTATTTATTTTTTTTCAGTAACAGCCATGTGGAACTGTTCCCTGTGCTGACTTGATAACAAGCAAATAGAAACAACTTTCTTAAATACATAAGTAAAAAAAAAAAAAAAGTTTACCAGGTTTTCCTTAATAAACATTGTTTCTTCAGCATACTAATATTCAGCAGTCCCAGAAATGTTTGTTTATGAGGAAAAACTTGTCATTCTTACTGAATTTGGTGCCTAAATTTTTGAATTGTTTGTTTTTTTGTTTTTTGGGGTTTTTTCCCCCCTTAGTGTTTGCTTCAGGAATCAGAGACAGGATGTTCTTTCAGTAAATTATTTTCACCTGCTGTTGCTGACACTATAGGATTAAAGTAACCTTACCTGATAAAATAATTTCAACTGAAAGCTAATGATTGTTATTTGTAATTTTTAAGGGATGATTTCTACAAGCTGCCTTTTAATAGAAAGGGGCACATGAGAGGAAGGTTTTGCTTCTTGACACGCGTAAGTATTACTGTTGACTGTATCAGGACAATTGTGTGTACATGTACGTATTTAAACTTAACTTAGGAATAGCAGTAGATTCTGAAGAGCTCTTCGTCATTTTGTCATTTGTATAAAGTTTGATAGAGGTATTTTACCCCTAGAGTGGTAGTCTTGAGAGACTTTAAATCTCCAGCTCAGATAAGGTGCAGGAAATTTAAAGTATACTTTAAAGTTAAGTTTGGTAGTTTTTAATTCTGCTTTTCATGTCTGTAAGAAATCAGATAAAAGCAGTGCCTAATATTTGTTATGCACACAAATATTTTTGTTGATGTGTTCCAAAAAAATTGCAAGAATCTAATGTGTCATGCACAAGAAACAGTGGCCCAGTTATAGCAAGCAAATTATACCAGTGGCTATAAGATATAATTAGTTCCCACTCAGTCTAAGGGAACATACAAGCTAAATCTGACTACATGCAACCATGTATTTCTCTAATAATCCTCCCCTTGACAGCTGTGATGGATGAGGGTAGAAGTACAGAAAAGTAATAGCTGCAAAAGTTCTAGCTGTTGTAAAACTAGTAGGCCTAATTTTAGTGGCCTAAATTATCCCTGCTTAAGTGATATCTTTTCCTAGGTACTCTAGTCGGAGAGTATATCAAGAAGAGCTACAGAATGTGCGTAGTGCATGCTAAAAACCAAATAGGATAGTTCCTTAAATTATTTCCGACTGGGAAACAGGAAAGTAAGTTTAGGAAACTGATTCAAATTACTCTGTCATGTCTTGAAATAAAATGCAGCTGTATACTTAAACAAAGACAAACCTCAGTATTTTATTATGTAATTATGTATTATGTCAATGATTACTGAACAGAGAGGTAAGTGTTCTAAAAAATGCAAGTAACCTGAATTCCTTCTGTAGTCTGTCTGCTTGTTCTTGATATACTTTGACAACCAGCTTAAGTAACTATTTCACAAGACAGTGTGTCAGGACTGCTGCAGTTCCTGGAGGACAGGGAAGCTGCAGAAGTCCCTGCAGATGCAACCTGCAATAACCTGTGCTGCTTTGATGCTTGGGCTGAAAGGGAAAGTGTATAAGAGAGAGAGTGGGCTTCTCTGTCATTCCTACCAATTCTCCTGTACAACGCATACTGATGCAACCACTTGGACAACTAATAGAGAAAACCTTATAGTACTTAGGAGTGTGAAACATCTTGTGTATTGGATCAGAAACAGGGCTTTCAGTTCCTTCCTTTTGCGTATAAGCAGGAAACAAAACCATCTTGAAAAGGTTGGTGACAAGTTAAGATATAAATTTTAAACCTTAAGATTATAAGGATTTGCTCCACAGAACACACCTTGTTATTTGAAACATGGTGACAACTCTCACCTCATCAAGACCCCACAGACAACTGAAGTAGAAAAAGGTTACTCAGTTTCTGAAGGCTAATGACTTTCTCATGAGTGAATTTGTTGTTGTGGGGGGGGGGGGAGTCGTTGTGTTGTTTTTTTTCCTTAAATGATCTGCATTTATCAGATACTAAACTGCTAATTTCTCTTAGTTCAATATCTTTTTTGTGGTGTTGCCTTTTATGTGGAAATTAGCTGAAATTTTGAGCCAGATACATCCTCATCAACTGTAGTGTAAGTCTAGGGATATGTGCTGTTTCATTAAGCAAATTGCCTAGGCCTTTTAGGCCAAACTAGACTTTGATCTATCAGTATTTATTGGCTCATTAGAGTTGGTAAACCTGGGCAAGGATCTACAACAGTATTGAGCTTTTAGTTCAGTTGCCTTGTATCCTTATTTGAAAGGTTGTTGGGTTCTGTAAAGGTTTTCTAATGCTTGGTCTATTCACTGTTACATGGAAATGAAAGATCCCACCCCCACCCCCCAGCCTCGTTATTTTCAGTAGCTGGTCTACAAGTTCAATAACAACTCAAATAATTGTGAATCTCATCAAAATAATTGTGAATCTCATCACTCAGAGCAGTTCTTATAATTAAGCATTTCAGTTTTTCTTTGAAAGAAGAAAAAAAAACAAACCCAGAAGGTTATCTTTTTTTTTAAACATATTTAAATCTCCAAATATTTTGTTCATAATTAAGTGTGTTTGATCAGGTTTCTAAGGAAATATTTCCAGGAAGGACTTTTCAGAATTTACTCTGTCTAATTAAGAAAAACTCTTAATCTTTTGTCTGATTTCAGACTAAGGTGGCCATTTCAGTTTGTGGACAAGATCAAAATCCAATTAAACTTTACAGCCTGCCCTCTCCCCCTCCCCTTATCCAACTATTTTGATTTCTTTTTAGCCAATATAATCAGAAGTCCTGAGAAGCATGAAATTAAGTAGAAACCTTTTCCTCCTTCTAAAGACTGAACCAAAGGAAGCACAGGGGACTACATCCTAACTCATACATCCAGACACTGCTGCCAAATCCATGAATATCTGACAATAGCCAGGGTCCTCCTGGAAGGTGTGCACACGAGTTGTCTTCTCATCTCTTCATACCCATAAGCAGACACAGTTTTCATGGAAAGAAAACCAATGTGTGGGCAACAAGGATGCTTACACCATCCTCCATCTGATTTCCTGAATTGCTATAACAAGCAGGTTACACAGCCGTACCTTAAGTCGTATATGTTACACAGTTCACATGTAATACCTGTTCTATACTATGTTTATTAAACATGTAGAAGATATATAGTAGTTTATCCTTGACTAGAAGATGTTAAGATAATATTATGCTAATCAAAGAAGAAAAAGTATAGCTTTGTGCTAGTCTGTGAAGAAAACATGTAAATGCTTTGGCTTTCTGAGTTGATATGTATAGACACTGGACACCATATGCGTGTCTGTACATGATACCTGCAAAGTTAAACTGTATTAATAATAAAATCATGTAGTAGCTGTGGGGTATGGTTGATGTAATTTTGTAGAACTAACATTTAACAACAGGGTAAAACTTTTGAAATATGGGTTAGACTAACCTTGGCTGAAAAAAATGACTATGTGAAGTAGATATGAATAGAAAGTTGTAAGAACTGCTTTTTACCAATATGGTGTCTTTAAAATAATCTTGTCTTACCAAGTGGAAGAACATGATGATAGTTGCTTTATAATAATGCTTGCTTTGACTTTCACAAGAAAATGTTAACTCTGGACTTATTTGTTTTCTGATGTGCAGATGTGCAATTTACTCAAGGCAAATTCTAACAGAAATGTTCAGGGAAATATATCTCACAAAGGCTTTCCTGAAAATCAGTCAGTTACTAATCAGCTGGTTCTTTCACCCTAAAAATCAAAAAATGGTTGAACTGTCTAAAGGTGAGGGAAGTGGTTCTTTCAACTCACCTTCTGAAAAAGTGAAGGGGTAGAATAAAGGGATCCAGCTGTATGGCCATGCCTGAAGTAGAGTAATCACTGAATTGTTAAGATGATCATTATCTGAGTATAACCAAATCGTTTGAGATTCCACTCTTTCATGCAGAAGTTCCAGCTCTGAACCTGTCTCTCCCTCTCCAATTGCCAAAGGCAAGAGATATGCTATGGTGCACAGTTCTTCCAGGATCCATCAGGTTTTAAACTTGTTAAAAAGTGTTACAAAAATACAGACTTCTGTTAACATCTTTTTTACTTATGAAAGCACTGTTCCTTTCAGAGTTTCCAGCAGGTCTTACAAGTATAAGTGTCAGAGCCCCGTAGGCCAATATTTTAAACCTAGAGCCTTAGAATTGTAAAATAGCACGCTGTAATAGATGAGAATGATTGAAGACTTTTCAGCTTTCTGGTATGGAAAATTACCTAGAGATTTCTGAGTACTGGTAAGTAATGAAATTGAGCTGTGGCAGTTAAGAAAAATGTTTTTAGGCATTGTGTTATATGATAAAGAACCTGTGGTCACTAGGATACATATAAAACCTCTAACTGCAGCTGCAAGGGACTGGATGGATTGGTTCCCTTGTTAAGATTCCCTTTTACCATTTGTTTTTCTGCTCATATCTGAAGAAAGGCAAGAAAGAACCCTTTTTTCCTGTGTGGTGTATGGAAAGGTGGGTCTTCTAAGGGACTAAAACAACATTGTGCCCAGGTGGTCTGGCTCTCCTGTAGCGTGAGAGTGTGAGGAGGTGAAAGGAACATGACAGTCTTCTGGAAAACACTGGGGAAAACTGGAAGGCTGGTGGAGTGGATGCAGAGCTGGAGGGCACCTTTCTTCTTCTGTGTAGGTGGCAGGGAGCAGAGCCTCACTGGATGGTGGAAGGCACAGTTCATATCTATGTTCATCCAAAAATCTACATGTCTGTATTCTTTGTTTGTATAGGAGACAAATTTATTCTAAAGGGTGCTTTCACAGAAGGAGTTAATGCACAGTGTAGTGTTGAACACCACACAAAAGCTATAGACAGGTTTGCTCCTGAGGATTGCATCAAAGCTGCCTTTAGCATACAGTGTAGTGTTGAACACCATAGAATCAACATGTAAGATTTATTCTTAGGGTACATCACAGTCTCTAGCATATATTGTGGTTTTGAACATCATAGAGAAGCTTCAGTGTAGACAATCGGTTTTGTTTCTAAGGGAAGCCTTGAACTGAGGCTGGAGCCACACATAGCATAATAGGAAGACACTAAAATAGAAGGTGCAGAGAACCCTCTCTGTGTAGGCACTGAATGAGACTAATTATATTAAAGAGTGATCAAGGATGACATCCTCTATCCCAGTGTACCTGCATATCAAACTGCAGTTCCACAAGGTGCAGAAAGCCCTTCTGGCAGGTGACACAGAGGCCTCCTCCAGTCCCTGCTGCTACTTTCACTTAGCTCATGTTCTCTGTTTACAGGCTTTCTTTAGTGCTATAATTCCTTAACCCAACTAAAAAAACTGGATGGCTTGCTTTGCATGAAGGATTGAAGTGATTCAGATCATAGCATCATGGGATAATCAGGTTGGAAGGAATCTCTTAAAATCATCTAATCCAACCTCCTGCTCGAAGCAGAATCAGGGGTCAGAGCACACCTGGTTACTCAGGGCTTTTTCTTGTCTGATTTCAAGGGATGAAGGCTCCAGTAAGTCTCGGAACTGTAGCAGAGAAGGAAACAGGGTCAGAACAGAGAAGAGGAGAACTGAGGAAAAAAGGGAAGAGGAAAAAGCAGAGGATGTAATGAACCTCTTTTTCTGACATATATGCAGTCAATATAAATACACAGAAAAAGTACATATTGCCAATACTGGTAACTGTACAAGATATCTCCAGTGAATAGATACTACCAGAGCAGAAGGGAAAGGGCAAAGTGAATCCTTTCTCTAATAATTACTTTAAGGTATACTAAATTGCTCAAGATGAGTGATGGGTCCTACAAACCACATAACTTATGGGTTATGCCATCAGTTATATTCCTGAAATAACTAATGTTTTTCAAGCCTAAGCATATGATTTTATGCATGTATATGTAAAGAATAATAAATGAATGATGATTAATTTTAGTACCTGACTTATTTACGTAAATCAGTGAAACTCCAGATAAATTATCTAGAGTGCACACAATAGAGAAGTTTATATGAGAGCAGCCACAGAACTTGGTAACTGATTGGAATGAAAAGCTCTGCCTCAAGTAGTTAGCACTACCTGCAAGGTAGTTGGTTGCAATGAAGGAGAAAAAAAAACCATGTAGGAACAAGAATGTAAAAGTACAAGGTGAAATGAAGCATTCCAGAAAGACGTAATCTTTAGTAGGGCAGTAAGTCAGGGTCTAACTAAATATGAGTATGAGATGTACTACAATTCATTCTGGATACCGACTTGTTTTACAGGGGACAGAAGCAATTTGTTGGTTTAGATGTTAAGAATATCCACCATATATTTATAACTGAAGTGCCCTGAATCCCTATTCTTTTTCTTTCTTTTGATTCTAGGAGGAGACTAGCCACATTATATATACATTTTAATTACATATCTAATCTTAGATTATGTTTTATAATTATACAGCTATCAATAAACATCTTCAATGAATATGATATGACTTATAGTAATTTGCTTATAAGCAGATCTGCTACTGGCTAAGCCATGTTCTTTAGGGTGTGACTGGATGCCTAGAAGGAGTTCTGAATCCTCAGGGGCAGCCTGTGACATTCAGCTTTTTGCAAAATCAGGTCACATTTGACAAGTTATGGAGCAAAAAAAGAAAGATAAAAAAATAATAAAAGCAGCTTCATATCTGACTTTTATGCTAGACCTTACAATGA
This sequence comes from Falco naumanni, assembly GCF_017639655.2. Taxonomy (NCBI): domain Eukaryota; kingdom Metazoa; phylum Chordata; class Aves; order Falconiformes; family Falconidae; genus Falco; species Falco naumanni. The sequence goes on from NC_054056.1 coordinate 40,730,653, forward strand.
TGGAAACAATAGCAATGAGATGTGTTCACTCGACAATTAAAAAAAAAACTTTTAAAGATTATCTAGAGAGTTCTTATAGCAAAGGAACCATAGTGATAGGAACCATTACAACTAAAAGGCATTGGCAGAATGATTGTATAAAAGGTGGTTGATAGCTTAGAAGGATACTTTTAGTGCCATGGACTTTAATTCATCTAACCATGGCCAGTTCTAGCAAGTAGGTATTAATTAAATGCACACCAGTTGCTACCTAACTTGTGAATCTGTAGTAATCAGACACTTCTTTTTCTTATATCTAAACTTTTCCCAGCTTTCATGAAACATCTTATATGTAATGACAGTAGTTCACCTAATAAATTTTTAGGTTTTCCTTATTTTCCTTGCATCAATACTGTATGAGAACTGCTATTGCTTTCTTGAAGAAAGGCATAATAGATATCACTTAGAAAGTTCTATTGGTAGTTATTATTATTAAAAGCCTAAGGAATATGTTGAAGATTAAACGGTGAAGACAAATCACACCATCCAAGCAACAAAGTCATACCAGCCAGAGACAGAAATGAGGGTCATGAAGTCCTCATCCTCTGCTCATAGTCAGAATCTGCTATTCACAGCTCATGCGATGCTTGGCAGAAGCTTGTCTCGTTTATCCTTAGAGATCTCCAGTGATGATGATCCTAGAGTCTAGAAAGGTCCTACCTTAACAGCCTTTATAGTTTATTGTGATATTGTCTTATGAACTACATGTATTGGCTTGCTAGGATGATGAGGCTGGTAAGGAACTATGGAGATGAAGAAGTATCTCAGTCTCGCTTTTCTACTGTGCTGCAATATCAGCATGCTGTAATTAGCTGCCATGTGAACCAGCAAAATGTAACCATACACTTTTTTAGTTTTAAAGATCTGAAAGGGTCAGAGAGATCTCACCTCAGAATGAAAGATTCTAAAGCCCAGGGTGCAGCATTTTAAATTTTTATAGAAGTATGGTTTTGCCTTCTCAGTTTGAAGACGTAGTCTCCAGCTTCTTTGATACATTCTAAATTAATAATGGGGTTGTCTTATTCCTGTTCTTCCTCAAGAGAAGAACAAGAAAGCATAGATTGACTGCCAAAACTCACTGGGTAAATGGAAAAATATGTCATCATCTCAAAATTGATGCAAAATTACTTCATCTCTTGAAGGGAGGGAAGGTAATATGTTTTCGAGTCACAGTCCCTAGCTGAGCCAACCCATCAAGATTAATCCTTTTTGCTGGGCTTCAGGATGTAGGTTACTCCTAGGTAATTGATAGTTGTAATTCCACCATCTCACACTGAGAAAGTAAGAACGTGCTATGTTTATAGTTGAAATACACAATTTATGAACAGCATTCTGCCCCGTTTTGGAGAAAGAGAACAAGGAAAAGCCAAACCAAGAGTGATGTACCACACTACCTCATAAAATATTGAGTCAAATAACATCTGCTGAAGCGTCTGTGTAATTGTCAGTCAATACAGAAATAGTTCATTAGGGCTGCTCACTAAATTCCCTCATGTTTACAATTCTGAATTGTCAGTAAATCTTAACGTTGCAAGACACTTGCACAAACAAGCATTCTTCGTATGCTTCTACATTAGTCATAGTAAATACTACTTGAGTCTACAAATACGGCACATTGCAGTGCAAGTGTCATGTCTTACAAATCAAAGGCGAGATGTGTCATTCTCAAAGGCTCAGAACTGGCTGCTGGCATATTATTTTTTTCATCTAAACTCAAATATTTCTATTAATTATTTACATTATAGTGGAGTACAGAAACTCAAACTAAGATCAGGGTATCACTGTGACTGGTGACTTACTAAGAGGCAGCTTGAAGCAGTTCAGAACCACTCCACGTAAGGGATGTTCTAGGAGGTACAAGGGATATAAATGCCATGTCTTCAGATCCTTGGGAGAGTGCAACATCTACCAAGGTAAACATGGACATATAACTTTCAAAAAGCTTTGAAAACATTTTAACATTTACAGAGATTTGCACAAAATATAGTATACTTGTCTCTATTACAAGTGCAGTGGCACAGAAAGGTGCAGCCACTGCTCACCTCCACTTCTAGCACAGATAATGATGCTGTCTATATGTGAGTACTTAGTATTAAACTGTGAACTTTACTATGCTGTAATAACATCTGGTTTGAAATTTTTGGGTTTTTCAGATTCCTTTAAAATATACCAATTGATAACAGAGAATTCACGTTCAAGTGGAAGCAAAATGGTCATCACACTTACGATCTTGTGTTGCATGTTTACAGCATTTTCTTTACTGGAAAGTGCAGTCATTTTCAAAATTTCCCACACATTTAATGTTTTCCAGTGTGCTAATTAAGTCACTTGTTTATGGCTTAAAATTACTTTAGCTTATATATAACAAAATATGGCTTAGGTTTCAAAAGTGTTAACTTTCAGTCTAGTCATTTGCAGTGTTTAATTGATCTTTAATGAATTGCCACTTTGGGTAAAGACTTCTGCAATGCTGCTTGCTTCAGAAAGACTAAGCATAGAAATTTCTCATCTTTTTTATATAAAAAATAATTTGGATTAGAAAAGACACTTGACTGACAGAAGTCAGACTATGATTCTAAAATATCTGCTAGAAACATCCACTTAACATGATGGTATTCCACCTGAAATAAAGGTAAGCAAATTGAATGTTATGCTGTTCTTTTATTGTTTTGTTACCAAAACCCGGCCTTGTGCTGGGCAAAGAAGTTATGAAAGAAGTTTATACTGTTATGCCAGTTCCATAGCAATAGGGAACATATGTCAATGCTAAGCATTAGAAGATTGCAAATGCAATGGTGACTGATGGCTCAGTTATGCCTGTACTAAGCTGGAAACGGCAGATTTCAGATGGACAGGAGGATAAAACCTGTTGTATTTATAAAGCACTTGGATGTCTCTCCCTCTGCATCTATTTTTTTGTTGTTGTTGTTTCTAAATTGTGGGAGACATAAGAATTTTTTTTGGTTTATTTTTAATGATGAGTCTTTTCACTGATTATTCTTGCTTTTTAATGTTGCTGCCTCTGGTAAGTAAGTACCAGATGAGGAAAAAAATGTTTTAAATGACCTATCCTGTCCTGGAAAAAAAACCACTAAACCAACCTGCTCATGATTTGTCATCTTGTTTACAAGTTAGCTAAGCTTCGCTTTTAAAAGGAAGAACAGTTCACTCCTTTTATGATTTTATAAATTATGTTTGAAGGCAGTTTTTGTTTCTGTCACTTGGTGCAGCTGTGCAGGGAATATGTTGGAAAATTTGATATACTACTGACGTTATTCTATGAAAGCAATGTCAGGTTTTATTTGTGCAGATGATAGCTAAGAGACCCAAGTGACTGTCAGTTATTACTGGGAACATCAAAGAAAATAAGCAGATGGGAATGAAATACACCTAAATATGGGACAAAAAGGTTATGCCAATTTGCTGTACACTGTGTCAAGACATAAGGCATTTAATGACATTACAGCTTTCCAGAGCAGGTGCATTCTTTTAAATTGGTGAGTTTTATTTAACTAAGGAGGAAAAAAAAGAATGATAAAAAAATAGTTCTCTTAAGAACTTCTTCACACTGGGATACCCAGCATCTCTGCAGATGTTTACTCTAGAACACTATGGCAGAACAGGACAGCTGTTCCAGAGAATCCCATCATAACTTGATTTATAAAATGTACAAAATGAACAACTGAAATATCAAAACGGTTATTATATGGATGGCATACAAGCTAGTAAGTAGCTGTGTTTTGGGATGATGACTTGGTCAAACCCATGTATGCATGTTCCAAAGGTGGCAGGATGTTTGATGCTTTAAAGATTTCTCTCAGTGTCTCTTGCAGTTGCTTCTGAGGGTAGTCATACCTAGATGCTATTCAGCTGTATCTTTCAGGGTTACTTGTAAAGAATGAGATGCATCTTCAATCCGTAACTGGACAAGAAAAGGCAGTAGGGTCTATGGCACTCAGATATTTTCTAGTGAGCAGCTCCACCCATACTCTTGCCCTGCATTGCTATGCTTTGTTTCTACCTTGTACGGACACAGGAATGAAACATTGCACATCTAATATCAGAACATTTCCAGTAAAGACTCAGAGTTGTCGATCCTGCATTTCACTTCAGATGCAGCTGCCTTCTATCCAGCCACTGTACTGTCAGCATACAGAAGTAGTCAGAAATGTGGTAACCTAATTCTTCTTGGATGTATCTTCAATTCTCCCAACATTTTCACACTGTTAAGTTTTCATATGTGTGTATAAAACCCATAGCTTGCTGCAATAAAAATTTACCATTGAAGGTAGAAAATATATTTTGCCTAAGCCTGTGGCAGTGGAAGTGCTAATGAAAAGACTTGAACAACCTGTTTTTGTTGCCTGAACAAGAAAATTCTTCACAAGAAACTAGAAATACATAACAAAAATTGTCACCCCAGGAAAGCAGCTGGGCTCAGTTTTCAAGGTACGTGTCCAGTCTTATTTATCCTTTTTAGCAAACTTCTCCAAATAATTTTTGAACAGTGATGTGTTGCCACTTGCAGACAGTGATGATACAGGGTTGTTTAGCTGATCAAGTGAAGGAAAAGGAAAGCAAATATAATGATGTTTCAGATACCATAGTGAACTCTAATTTGGTCATTTTAAAAGACAAAACGTACTGGAATAATGAAACAAAATAGTTTCTATTGAAACAAGAATGTGTTTTTGTGTGAAATTAATGGTATTCACAAATGGTATTACTAGGAAAACATATGTGGGTTACCTTAAGCATAACATTCAAATCTCATAAATGGGTATTAAAAAAATTGAGTTGCATATACAAACTCATATACTTATTTGATTTTCATCTTAGACTTTTTTCTTTTAAACCAGAAGTACCTAAATTATTTTTTTTTAGTACAAAAAATGTCATCCCTCCTTGATAAAGAAGCTGACATAATGCAAGAAGCTGACATTTCAAAAAAAGTGTTAAGTGTTGCTGGGCTGGACTTGGTTTATAGTTATAAGTAGTGTTGGTGATAATACTCTGTGGTCAGAGAACCAAAAAATTGTGCTAAATAATTTATATTCAAACCTATATGAAGAACCAGATTGGTGGAACGATGATGAGTACAAAATTCTTCATAGAATGTAATGATTGTAACAATGTTTATAGTTATATGCAAGGAGGTGTACTGAGAATCAGTGTAAATTCACATTAGGTATTGTATTATGTCAGAAACATTTTAAATAATCTCCATTTTGGCTTAATTTATACAAAATAGAGACTTGCTGAGCATTAGCAAAATCAAAATGGTACTACTACCACCTAGCTGTAAATTTAGTCTGGCATGTTTATAGCTCGTGACTTTTTTTATGGGATCAACAAGGGAATGTTTTGTTCTTTTTAACTGGTCACATGAGGCAAAGCCAACTGTGATGTAAGATATCCCATATTTATCAAAGCTAATAGTTGTAGATATGCTTGCAATTACGTATCATCTGCAGTTTATTATCATCAAATCAACCTGTTACAATTCTGGCAGTTGCTGAAAAAATTATTACACATAATACAAGCTATAATATAAAAGTATCCTCTTAATCTGTGGAATTTCTTGAGATATGTTATGTTAATATTGGTTATATTCTGGCTAAGAAAAGGTGTATATATTAAAACCACAGGACAGTTTTTGTTTGGCTGTATTGATTTTGGCCAATATTAGAAGAAGAATAAGGGCTAATTTAAAATAAATATGTTGACCTGACCGGAACAAATAGGCCACATCTCTTAAATCCTGTCAATTTGCATTTACCAAAGAAGTAATATAGCAAAATGAAGAAGGTGTAGCTCGGGATTGCTGTTTCAAGATCATTCCAGCTGAGAACACTGATGCACAGAACCATCCCCCCATATCCCCTGTCATCTAAAGGATGCTTCCTATAGCAACTTGATATCCCAAAGTGATACATATGCTTTATGAAAAGCCTCAGACCTTGCAGGGAAATCCTCTGTCCAGTATCAGCTTTTGTATTAATATGAAAGAGAGGGGAGTGGAAGGGTTAAGTCAAAATGGTGAATACTCAGAAAACCATGTTAAATAATTTGTCAGAGAGAAGATGAAGTATGTTATCCACTGAGCATTTATTTTCAATGTCTGTGTCTTCTTCAGTCACTTGTATACAGTTAATCACTTTGATTACATTCTCAAAGGGCATTCTTTTAGGTTTCCTTAAAGACAGAGACTTGGTACAGCATTGATACTCAAGAAAGTTGATACTAAATCAAGGAACAAAGGCTTCCAGAAACAAGATCATATGTAGAAGACGCTTATTGATTCAGGGAAGAAGATAAAAATTTTCCATGATGGTTAGTAACTATAAAAGGCAAAAAAGGATCACTAAAAGAAAGTATTTCTTCCCAGGTATTTTAGTCTCAGCACTGAACAGCACTACTTCTTGCTATGGGGCCTGTATAACTATTGGAAGAAAATCATCTGTTGTCTCACTACCTAAACTCATTAAAGCCTAGGACGCTCAGGGTTGCTATGGCTATTGCTTCCAAAGGGATATAGAAGGGATGTTTAGGTCAGTAATACCTGCTAGTGGAAGGCCATCCTATCTAGTTTCTCTTGTCCCTCAATTTTCCTGTGCCCCAAATATAGACAATGACCAGACTGCCCACTGCTCTTCCATCTCAGCTCTACCCCTTAGAGACAGTATGTTTTAACGCCTATGGCTGTCAGTCCTTAAGCAGCAAAATGTCACTGTCTGATGAGAAGCCCAGAGCTGGCTCTGTCAGAAACTAAATCAGGAACATGCCAGGTATCAGCATTTAGAGCAGATATTCAGTCTCAGATCTTGAAGGGGCCTGACAGTGTTCTTCCAGCAACCACTAGAATGCGTCTTGAACTCCCAAGAATCAGATTCTCTGATGAAAACAGCTCATAAACTTGGTTAGAAATGCAATCCTCTTCACATGGATGAATGCTAAATAAGAGAAAAAAATAAGTACAAGAAAACAAAGAAATGGAAAAAATCTATAAACTATAGGCCACATATTCATAAAATCAAAAATTGTTAATGTCAGAATGTGTTAGGGGAGCACCTTGCACTTCTTGACTTTTGCTTGACATTTTACACTAGGTTGAACACAAAATGTTCTGGTTTTTTTTATTCTTACCTGACAATGAAAGTGTTTTCAGAAACAAACAAAATGCACAGTATTTCTGCGGCTGGTGTGCAAATAACCTTTTTGGAACAGTAATATTCTTGGCATTTTTTTGAATTATAAACCCATCTTCAGACTGGATGAAAAATGAGCAGCTCTAAAAGAACAAAGTTTGATAACCTGAGGCCATGTTCACAGAACTCTTCAAATATGCAGTATAATGACAAGTTTGCAAAACAGCAAAAATACCAAACTACACCTCAACAATGAACATTTTGTCCTGTACTTTGCCAATATTACCTCTAACACTGGCTCAAAAATTACTTCTTGAATAATGCATTTTGAGAAAAAATTCTGTTGCTTCTCAGATGTGCTGGTTAACATTTCTTTTATTATCCAGCCAGCTACTCAAATGTTACTTGTCAAATATTACAATAACTATCTTGTCTGCTTTTCAAGTAGTGTTCAGTTACTTCTAATTACTACATAAGCCCAATGTGGGACTTCGCAGAATCAGTTTACTCTTTCTGTTGATTGATTCACATCTGCCTAGCATTGTGTGTGTCACACACGAGAGCATCAGAACCAAAAAAGCATCAAAAATCAGAGGACTAATAAATTTGGTAGCCATATAGCAAATCTTAATGAGAAAGTAGCATCTGCTGTCCTTAAAGAGGAGTGGGGGAAATGTAAGGAGAAATAATTTTAATTTTTACCTGGAGTGAGTTAGATTGAGCACATGGAGGGGGAAGGCAGAAATTCGTTAAGAAGATGTAAGAGGCTGCCTCAGGATGTTGTGTATTTTCCTTCCCAGAGGTTTGGAGAAAGGGAAACACACCTATCTGGGCATTTGGGCAGAGAAATTATAGGAAATTTGATGTGGAGAAGCATTTAGAGGAGAATATGATGTCAAGAGAAATTCAGAAAGATCAGTGAAAAGGAAGAAATAAAAAACAAATCCAGATATTTCAGCTAGTGTTTCACTGAAAAGCTGACGAGAGTTTCACAGCAAAAGCAGAGGGTAGTCTTGATCGATTATGAGTTTTCCTTCTTTTTGGTCATCAGAAAGAGTAATTTGTGAAAGTAAGGTTCTTTACAGGCCTAGGCAGTGATGTCTTACATGGTCTTCTTAATTCACATGAACTGCAATGATTTTTCAAACAGATGTTCTTTTCCACTATAATTTATTTTGAGAGGTTCTTGTGAAGTAGTTTGAGCTCAGTCTATGGCAGAATGAGTTCTGAAGAAGCATAGGAAGATTGTTCCCTCGGTGCATTTGCAAGTGGTAGGAAATGCCACACAAACAGATGAACACTTACAAAAAGCAGAAGTCATACAGGAAATTGATCTTTATTGTACAATATCCTATGGAGTCCCCTGCCAGGTTTGCTTTGTGAGGGCTTGGCTGGACATGCAAAGTTGTTTCATTTTTGTTGTTATGGAGAGTATTTGCTTTTCAGAATTGCTTCTGCTGTTTCCAGTCCTGGAGTGGTTCAGAAACACTGGCCTGTAAATTGCAGTGCTGTGTCCCTGACCCTGTGCTGGGCACAGAGATGAGAGCACAGGCAAACAGACCAGTGCTACTCCTGTGCTGCCTTGCTTACAAGCTTGACTTCTTGTTGTAATGAAGGTTAGTGTATCTTTATTCCAGACTTCACAAAATTATATATTACATATCTATGCTCCTCAACAGTCAGAACTACAATCACTACCACTGATCTCCAGGTGCCATCATTTCCTTTCCTTTATCTTTTATTTTTGCCTACTCCTAGCCATGGCACTTTGAATGCCCCTGTACCCTGGTCTGAGGATTTGAGCTCCGTTGCCATATAGTTCTTGAGTACCTTGAGGAATACCTGAACATTTTTTAATTTTTGAGGGTTTTTTTTTAACCCTCAGTTTTGGCCCTCACAGAGCAGTCTTGGTCTGGAGAGCCTCACACATGGTGTTCAGGTCTTGCTGCCTGGCAAGTCCCTATGAGAAAGGAAAGGCAGAGCCAGTGCCCACTGTCTGCCCCACTCCTTTAAAAGTCCGCTAGCAGGGAAAAGTAATGGGAAAATCGTCACCATGTTTAGGGGCTGAAATCCTGTCTAGCCTTATGCAGGCTTCTGAAGGAAATGGATTTCAGATTCTTTATGGCCTTTTTCCCTGCAGTGTGCTTTCCGTTAGGATTTGGCAGCATGTGGCCCTTTAATTTTGCACTACATTAATTTTCCTAGTGGTTTGCTAAAAGTGAACCATAAATAATACAGAGGGTTTGTGAGGCCAGATGCATGAAAGTGTTTAGATACAACAGTGGTGAGTAACAAAGGCACAAATACAGTAAATAATGTATTAGATTTGTACCAGATTAATTTCATATTCTTCTCCAAAACTGGTATTATATAGGCTCATAAAGGAAACCACAATGACACTTGATTCTATGGAGCAGATTAACGAAGCAGCACAGATCAAAGTGTTCACAAAAGACCCTACAAAGGTTTACACGAAAGGTGTAACTCACCTCACTGGTTGATTTCTGCTAACTTTATTCAGGATTAATGGTATTTGTCCCTGCAAGTGCTCTTACTGCAATAGATGACTGTGTGGAATAATATGCCATTTGAGAGTCCATTTGGAAGAAACAGTCTAAAAAACATTGAAAACAGCTTGTAAAGGCAGCAGTGTTGAAGACAGAAAAGTGTTTGACAGCTGCTCAGAAATTTGCATACCCTAGGAACCATTTGCTTCTTTTCTCTTCCTGCACATGTAAAAGCAAGGCAACATGGCAGAGCTGCTGGTAACTCCATTCTTTAACTGAGGTTCATGGCTTGAAGTTATTTCCATCTCGTTATACAGTTTTAGCAACACTACAGAGCTACTTGATATTTTTTCTGTGTTACTTGGGGACTAAGTCATCAGCTATTAAAGACTTACTAACATCTATTAAAGACATAAGAAGGATCTCAGCTGTAACATACTTAAATCCAGGAAGCCTACCCATGTTTGTGCAACTTGAGATAGACCACCTTCAGTGGTTCTAAAAAAAATCAAAGCTCCTAGGTATTTCTGCTTCTAGAAATGTGCTTGCCTGTCAGAAATGTGTCTGATACATGGAGATGCATAGAGACTGCTTTTGAAATCTTTAAAACACTAAGAATGATTCACATCAAATCATCAGAAATTTTCTGGATAGCCATCATATATCTAACAGCTGGACAGCTGCATGATGCAGTTACTGGTTAGACCCTACCCTGAGGTGAATGTTTTTTCTTAGAGGACCAGTCAAACCATTAGCTTCTGAAGAAAAAAACAAAACCTTAGCTCCAAATTCTTGCCTCTTTATAGCAAAAATTAGCAACAACAACAAAAAAATGTATCTAGTATTACTCTTCACATGCTTCATATCCCAGAGATATTGAAAAACATCTTTTTTAACCCCATCTGAGTTCTAGCTCTGAGAAGTTTGATGAAATAGTATAACAGTAATAGAACGGCATAAGACAAAGCAAGGGGAGGATATTTTTGTTTCACCTTTGGGGAAAAAAATAGGTGAAGGAGAAGCTGGTGGTTTTGAGTAGGGACTCTGAATGATGATGGAGGTCTGCAACCAATAAATTTCCTCCTACTCTAGTTTTCATTGACTGACAGGAGCAAGAAAACAGAGGCAGAAACCTCCCAAGGAAGAAGGCAGTGATGAGTTGCAGACTAAAGCCTTGGTCCCATGTCTAACCAGTGTCAGCCCAACATCCCATGCAACCTTCTCCAGGACTTGTATTTAAGGGCTCATGGCTTCTGTAGCCAATGGAGTCGTGAATGGTCTCTTACAGCCTTGAGAGTTGTCACTGTAAAAACTTAGTCCACGCAGCGGTGGCAGCAGTAAGTCCTGTGGCTGGCTGCCAGATCATGGGCAGGGGCATTGCCAGGCCCAGGGAAAGCCCAGCAAGAGCAGAGAGCCCCGCCAGGAGCCGGCGCCTGTCATGAGCTGGGCTGACAGGGCTGGGCGCTGCCAGGAGCAGCTGTGGGAGATTTTAGCAGCCCCGGGAGCGCCGTGACCGGGAGCTAAACAGCCCCGGGAGCGCCGTGACCGGGAGCGCCGCCGCCAGGGCGGGCAGCCAGGCCGTGGCACAGCAGCTGGCGTGGGAGGGCCCACAGGGGGGACCCTGCACCCCACTTGTAGGCCCACAGCCCAGGGAAGCGCTCTGGGTCTCTGCCAGGGTGGTGGGCACTCACCTCAGAGTTAAAGCCAGTGTTTCTACAGAGAAAGCCCCTGAGATGTCTGATGCTTCCACCCAGGTGGAACTGGCAAGGAAGGCGGCTTCAGGACAGGTGGTAGGTTGCAGCGAGTGCCCAGACCCTTCTCCTGGGGAAAAGGTAAGCGCCTGCCTCAGGTGTGCGCAGGCTGATGATCTGTCACGCCAGGTGGCCGAGCTGCAGGGAACAGTTAAAAAGCTTGCCTGAATGGCAGAGCTCAGAAGGTTGTGATCAACAGTGCAGAGTCTAATGAAAGGCCTGCAGCTACTGGTGTTCCCCAGAGGTCAGTACTAGGTCCAGCCCTGTTCAACTTACCCATCAACAGGTGCACAGTAAGTTGCCCATGAGCCAGCAGTGTGCCCTGGTGGCCAAGAAGGTCAATAGGATCCTGGGAGACATTAGGAGGAGCATGGCCAGTGGGTCAAGGGAGGTGATCCTTCCCCCTACTCTGCCCTGGTGAGGCCACATCTGGAGTGCTGTGTCCAGTGCTGGGCTCCCCCGTTCAAGAGTGACAGGGAACTGCTACGGAGGGTCCAGCCGAGGGCTACAAAACTGGTTAGGGGACTGAAACATCTCCCTGATGAGGAAAGGCTGAGAGAGCTGGGCCTGTTGAGTCTGGAGAAGATAAGACTGAGAGGGCATCTTGTCAATACATAGAAATACCTTAAGGGCTAGTGTCAAGAGGATGGAGCTAGGCTCTTTTCAGTGGTGCCCAGTGACAGGACAAGGGGCAACAGGCACAAACCACCACACAGGGAGTTCCACCAGAATGTGAGGAAAAAACTTCTTTGCCTTGAGGGTGATGGAGCACTGGAACAGGCTGTCCAGAAAGGCTGTGGAGTCTCCTTCTCTGAAGGCATTCAAAACCTGCCTGGACATGATCCTGGACAACCTGCTCTAGATGAACCTGCTTTAGCAGGGGGTTGGACTAGATGTTCTCCAGAGGTCTCTTCCAATCCCAGACTTTCTGTGATTCTGCAATTTTGTGATTCTGTAATGAGACTGCATCTGTAAAATAATCTGTGTGCAATTATGTATGTTAGACAGTATGCATGCGAAATCTCAGATCTTTACTGAATTTACTCTCACCAGATGTATGTATGGAATGAAAAAACCACATAGGATGTGACCCAGCTTGCTCTTGGTGGAAGGTTCCACACAGATTTCCATGAGTTTCAGGTGAGTTTAACACTGCATCACAATTTTAAGGCTGTAATCTATTGCTGAGCAAAATTATTTTGCATGGTCAGTTTTGATGCTTAGCCTGCCCCTTGATATATATGGGATAATTCACAAATTATCCCATTGTTCCTGGTACACCTTCAAGAAAAAAAATAATTGTGTATTGCCTGCATGTCCATCATATAGCTATTGAGAAAAATTTCCACAAAATGTGAGTTAGCATCTCTTGGCAAGGCAGAAATGAAGTTGCATTGGGCTTTGAAGTCTTCTTTTGGAGGGGTTTAGTTTTGTCTTTTTTCCATCTGTTTTGCTGGATAAATTGTTCAGGTAGAGGTCATCCACATGAAAACATGATCCTGTAAACGGGGCTATCGTCAGCAAGTTGCATATATTCCAGTCAAGGTAAGAGCAATAACGCTTGTAAAATTGTTTAATGTATGAAAGCAGGGTGGTTTCCCATCCCCCCACAGCCCTACCCCCCAAGACTGACAAAGCATATTTATGAGACAAATGCTTATTTAGGTAGGTCCTTTCTTTCGTCTTTTTTCTCTGGATATTTTTAGAGACACTTGTGCCTGGATGCCAGATTTCAAAAGGTAAAATAATACATCAAATTCTAAGTGATAGGAGAAGAGCAGTTAAATTAAAACGATTCACTACATTAATTTTTATTTCAATTATATGGAAATATAATCTAGCCTGGGAAATATGTGAAATTGCTCAGGGTCACAGAATAACACACTTCATGTGCAAGTTACCAAGTTACAAGTTACAACAGGCTAAACATCCCTTTCCTGTACAATCTTTGTGTATGTTTCACTCATCATTACTCTGTTTCTAGTTAAAGCAGCACTAGGCAAGCCATGATATAGCTCCATCTAGAAAAAAAAAAATATATATATTATCCAATTTTTTCATGAGATTATCTGTCACTACAGTCTTTTGTCATTGCTTATTTTGGCTCACTCTGTGTGCCCAGAAGTCAGAAAAATAGATTTTTTTTGTTTAGGAGAAGACTTTCCTAAAGGTAATACTTTGCCTTTGCTGTGCAAAATCTGTAAAATGCCTGCCCAGAACAATACAATCAAGAAAACAGGCACTGAACTAGGGATGGATAATAGTATTTTCAGTCTAGGAATGATAGGAAACAAAATAGCCATGCATTTCTATGGCATGCAGATTTGTGCCTTTGGCTGGCTGCAATGTTTGATGCTAACAAGTTGTTTTTTTCCCCTGAAACACAAACTTTGCTCCATTCGCTTTGGATTTTAGTATCTTTTCATACTCCATATCAGGAATCCAGGAGAGCCATTGAACCTCTGCCCATTAGCTTTATTGCAGAAGAATGAATCTGTGGATTACTAGGATGTATCACTACATTACTTTTAATTGCATCAGGTGTTTTTACAATGAAGTTTTCTTTATGATATATAAAAGCTTGCAACAGAATTTTGGAGCTGCAAATGAACTAGAAATGAGCTTGAGAGTTGAAAGGTCTTGTAAATGTGTCAAGAAAGTTTGAAATAAAAATAGGACAAATGTGGCAAGACAGGTGCTTTCTGTAGACTTCAACTGGCTACCTTTAGGAGGAGAAGCTGTGAAGTAAAATTACTGATTACCAAATCAGCTCATTCTTTCATGCATGCAAACATACCTTGGTATGTTCTAAATATATCAGAAGCTAAATCTCTCAATGTGGGAAAACGGAAACAAAAGCTAATGTAAACACACAGAATGGACTGTGACCTGATGGAACAGTTATGAGTAAAGAGCCTGAAGTTCCATATGCAAGAATGCACAATTACGAACCAGATACTGACAGGACATACTGGAGTTTATGATTGAATCCATGACAGAAGGCTTTCAAGGATACAGATGACAGTTATCCTTCATGTGTCTGCCACTCAAGCCTTTAGAAAGATCTCACCAACACAGGAAAGAGAAAGATGGATTTTTCTCCCCAAATATATGCCTTGACATGAGGTTATTAAAGAAATACACACAACCCACTGAGCTAAGGAAATGCGGCAGAGTTCAAAGAGTCACAGGAACAATTTAACAGCTAGCAGCTAGGGAATCCGTGCCAGCAAGTGTGGCCTGCTTAGTCACTAAGCTACCATGAATTTTCACTGCTTTCAGCTGATTCTTTCAAATTTCTAATAGGTTCACTTTATATCTGAGCCTCTAGCCTCACTTACTGGTTTTGTGATATAGTTGGAAACATACTGGGGAAAGGATGGAAAAACAGCTTCTAGGTTCAAGGAAGTCAGCCTTATCCAGAGAGTTTTTATAACATGCAGATGCTTTCATGGTGCTTGGAGCACTTGGTGGGCAAGATGCACAACAAACACTTTTCAGAGGTGGAGATAATGAGTTAAACATCAGGAGTGTCCATGTTCAGAATTTTTAGACTGACTTCTATTTTTCAAAGTGTCAGCATGAGAAAAAAAACAAATCTGGATTCTTTATCCAGCATTTGGGATTCTGGCCTGTTTTTTGCAGTTCAGATCTAGCAGGCCCTGTGGCAATTTATTTCACCTCATTGCAAGTCATAGACCCTAACTGTAAACAGAGGTTAACAATAAGATGCAGGAAGGAGTGGCTTCACACTAAGTATGACCAAAACCCATTTCTGGCCACAATATCTTAAATATATAAAAGCTTAAGAAAGATAATCCTAAAATGATCACGTAAGAGATGCATTTCTGGCAACCTCAAATGAAAACAGGTGACATTAACAAAGAGCAGTGGGGGGAAAAAAGACCAAACTTCAAGCTGGAGAAACTGTTTTCTGGATATGTTATACTGTTCCTGGAAGGTGCCCAAGGGGATCACTTTTTTCCTATATTTACGGAAAATTTGTCTTGCTTGTCATACAGATAAAGGCACATTAGAGTAGACTGAATTCAAAATGACAGTTTATTTTGTGAGCATTTTGAAAGTCAAGTATTAAAACATGCTATCCAGAAGCCTGATTTCCATCCCTTGTAATAAGATGGAGTTTATCTCCAAGTGCTGAGATCATGGATAAGCATGGTATATCAGGAAAGAGTTTGTAAGGCTTCTGTAGAGAGAAATAATGTCTCAGAAGGATGCTGTCAGGGCCCTGCGTGCTTCCCTCCTCCTTCTTCTCCCCAGCAGTTTAGCAGGTCTCAGACACAGGCAGTATCTTGATAGGTGTCAATAAGCACAGAAACAAAAGGGGATCTGGTGGAGTTAATACGTTTTTCTTCTCAAAATCCTTTGAACACATTTTTTTTAAAGGGTTATTAAAGAAAAATATCCTGCTTCCATGGGACTGGAAGAAAAACTGTTTTATTGACTGAAGTTTATTAACAGGTAGGAAGCAAATGGTAGGTCTTAAAGATCACGTTTCATGATGATGAAGGATCAGCAGTGGGGTCTCCTAAGAGCTGGAAGTAGCTTTATTGAAATAACACCATCAATGGCTTGGAAAATAAACTAGTAATGAAATCTCAAAATCTGAGATGATGCCAAGATCTCTCAAGCAATCAAATTCCTTCAAAAGGACTGCATAAAATCTCTTTTCAGTCAAAGCTTGATTCCATCAGTAAAAAAGCGTAGCCAAATGTAAAAAGGGAAAGTCATCTAAACTCTTCTTACTTGGGGCTGAACTCAGTACTGGTGGTTACAGGTCAGACTCTCAGAGCTGCCTTCACATGTTGTGCAATGGCAGCCCAAAAGGCCAGATAAATACTAGACATCTTTAAGCATAAGAAAAAAACAGGGACAATTGTTTTGCCACAGTATAAAACCCCAAGGCACCCTCTCTTGCGTACTGCAGTTTAAGAAAGGGACAGGAGAGTAAAAGAAAGTGCAGAAAGGACAACTAAATGATCAAGAAAATGGAGCAACTGCCTTACAAAGAGAGACTAAAAGCAGTAGGACAACACCTTTCCATAATCATAATATTCTGGATTGTTGTGTCTTGTAAAGGAGTAAAAACCATGAAATAAATGCCTTAGAAATGTTAAAGCCCAAGTGGCAGCACCTTGTAATGACATCAGAACCATTAATATCACCTTCAAAAAGGGAATTAGGGTTTTTTTTCCAAAATTTTGCCTTAGAAACTATCCAGACAAGAAAGTGTCTAACCTATATTTCTGCCTACTTACCATAGTAATATCATACCAAATAAAAGTATGTGTGAGAGAGTGCTCATGCTTTATACCCAGGTACCTCAGTTTGCTAGCAGACGAACAAGCAGGCAATTTTCTCAAAAATAAAGAAATTAGGAAAATACTATCCTCTGTATCTTTCAAAGTGCATTTTATTCTGGCTTTGCAGGTTTATCCAACAAAATGTATGAGTAAGTCTGGAGTCTACCAGAGCTAATATTTCAAGTTAGATTCCTAAATGCAATAATCAAACAGATCTACAGCAGCATAAACAGACAGGAGTAATTGGAGAAAAGAAAAATGGTTGCTGTGACCAGAAGAAGTGAGCCAATGTCCAGGCATCGAGAAATTGTTGCTTGTCAGAATGACAGCTACCAGCTTTGGTTGTTTCTATTTTTTCTCCAGCCAAATTGTCTATCATTCTGGCATTTATAATTTTTAGGAATTGCAGCCAAGGAGGATATTCAATATTTGCCCCAATTTTTCTGGAGTGTTAAAAGAATGGAACCCTTGCCACCCCAAAAAAAAAAAAAAAAAATAGCCAGGGGCTTTTGCAGGGACTAGTAGGAACTACACCTGCTAAATGCTGGGGACAAGTTCTCAGTAGTGATACGGAAAATTATTTTGAAATTCAGAATGGAAACTTAAGAAAGAAGGATCTGATGAGCACTATTAATTAATGTTTCTTGGCATCACAGGAGCAAATTCAGTTTTACACTTGTGCAAGAGAGACAGGTCACATGCATGGTAGATCAAAGATTTATGATTGTTGCAATGTGCATGCATGTTTGCAACTATTTGTAGCTAATATCATCACAGCGGTAGTTGTAGGGCATTAGAAGAGACTTTTGAAACAAAGGTGGACTTAGCCTAAAAACAAATACAAAAGAGGCATAAAAAGTAGTGGCGGAGCAGGAGAAACCTTGGAGTGGCAGCAGCTCCACGATGGAGAAGCCACCCCATGGGCATCATGTTCAGCTGGGGGTAGCAGCATGGAGCATCACATGGAACCCGCCCACCCCAGGGTGTCTGGGGCCACAGAAACTTTCTCACCAGCCCCTGAGTTTGTTGGCAGAGTACGGGGAGTTACAGGGGCACACACAGGGACGGAGAGCCCAAGTCAGCCATGGGAGATAGGGGGGAAATGGAGCAACTTGCCCTCCTCAAACAGAGGATGGGGGCCTGCCAACCACAGCTGCAGAGGGTACAGGTGTGTGCAGGTGGGTGTGCCCACAACAATGTGAGCATCCGTGCATGTGTGGGATTAGAGCTTTATGTGATTGATCCTAGAAAAGTGTTTCAAAAGTTGTAGGCGTTCATAAGCATTCCATAAACTCTAGTTCACTGGTTGCCAGTTAATCATGTGTAGTCAATAAATCACCTCAGTCCTGATTTGGTTAAACTATGTGAACTGTGCAGGTTTTTCCTGTGACAAAATTTTGCTGAAGAACGTAGGCAATCTATTGAACTGAGTTGGATCAATATAGGTTTGGATAGTGAACTTAAGCACCTGCTGGCTTCTGGGTCAGTAATTGGGGGGTGGGGGTGGGGGTGGGGAAGCACATATCTGTATTACTGGTAATTCTGGTGTGTTAGCAGGATGGCACATAGTAGAAGGGCAAGGCAGGTGGGAATAAGAGGTCATCCCTGATTTCCTGCTGGTCCCAACCATGGGACAAATTGGCTAAAGTAGCTATGAAAATCATAATCCCAGTCCTTGGGACAAGGACCAGATAGGACTGGTATGGTATGATGGGGGAAAATTGTATTTTGAATTATCTAAAATGAAGAACAGTATCAGAAAACTCATTTTTTGTACTTGGTGTAACTATTTGTGTGGCAATTAGTGACTGCACTCTCAAAGGGGAGTGAGAGTAAAAGCGGAGGGTGAAATTTGGCAGCTGAAGGTATGTGTGGCTGGTTATAAAGAAAGGTGGATGCATTTACAGGCAGCTGCTGAGTGTGCTGAGGCTGGGAAAGCCTGGCTGGCTGAGGCGTCAGTCCGGGAGAAAAAAGAGGAAACAGGCACACAGCAACATGTCCAGGAAGCCTGAGCTGAGGACTGGGATCCAGAAACATGGGATGGGCAGATCTGGAAATCAAGTGTGGATGATGATGAAGACTGCAGTATTGGCACCTCTCAGGACACAAATGGTACCCCAGGAACTGTAAGGTCTGTATCAAGAAGTGTCTGAATGGCTTCATACAGCTCCCGTGCTGATAGATATTATAGTGGCCCTTGCAAGGAGAGAAGAGGAAGGCATATTTTTGTTTGCCTCTTTACCAATACGAAGGCAAAACCAAAAGCACCACCTTCAGCTTCCCCTGGGGGATACATATGGCTGAGCACCCCTACACCACAACTGAATGGAGCAATACAACCATCTTTGGATGACTGCGTCTGAAGCCAAAGAAACCAGCACCATCACCACAGTCTCCAGTAGCAAAGCTGAAACCATTAAAAATGAGATTACTTTCCACAAGATACAAGTTTGGCACACAAAGGAGGTAAAATTTCCCTAAGCATGAGAGGAAGAAATTATCCACCAAGAATAAATCAGGAATAATCTGGCAATGTAAGAGAAGCAATTAACAGTAACAAAAGGAAAAAAAATTGAGGGGAAAAACAGTTTAAGAGTGGGTTTAGTTAGATTTAGGTAAAAAGTTGATTGGGCTAATGCAAAAAGCCTTGGTATAATTTAAGGTATACTGTGATTGTGAGACAGTCATTAACAAGACCTGTGTAAAAAAAACCCCAGCCATCACCATTGTGGGGAAGAGAAAGAAGTGAGTTATATGTGGGCCTTTAGATGAAGTTTAACATCACCACAGTAAGTAATGATGATGTACCATGATGTCAAGATCACAAAAATAGATAATTTTGGGGAATAATGAAGGGCTAGGGGATTTTATGAAGACCAAGAAAACTTTCAAGTACTCTCAGAGGACCTCAGTGTAGAAACCCAGGAAATATTCAGCCCCAGCTCCAAGACTTAATGAAATGTCTAGGCAAAAGGCATCAGGTGGGTTGTCGTGCTAGGAGGTGTGCAAGCCACAAAATTAGAATTTGGATTGGTACAAGAAGTGTTTGATGCTATCACTACAGCAGGTTTTGGTTTGGAACAGAATTCATTAAAGAACCTATCATGCGATATAATACAGGAACAGCTCAGCATGGAAACACAGGTCTTTATGTCTCAAGAACAGACAAGGCAGCAGCAGGAGGCACTGGACTGATTGCCAGGGAAATGTATTTCATCCACCTTTTCTAAAGTTATGAAACAAGGTGGTTGTCAACTGCAGGATGGGTCTGGAAAATAAGATGTGCAGGAAAAAGGCAGTTAAGTCTCCAACAATGTTAGTTAAAACCACTCTTACCACAACACTATGAAATTATTTGGCCCACACTGCCCTTAAGGTCATAATTATGCATCGTGTTATATGGGTTGATATAATTAATTTAAGAAATTGTGAGGAGTATGATAATAGAGAGTGGCGTTGTACACAAACAATGTTAAAAATTATTGGGTTAAACTATGTGACCAGGGCAATTTTTCCCACAGAAATTAATTTGAGGTTTTTGTCAGAAAGTTTCTTTTTAAAAAAAAATAATTTTCTATGCATTGCGCCAGTCAGTATTGTGACAAAACTGAGAAAAAGAGACGGGGGGGGGGGGGGGGGGGGGGGGGGGGGGGGGGGGAAAGAAAGAAAAAGAAGTAACACAGTACTGTCTCGTGCAGGTCTGGCTTTACTCACACTAACATTTCTCCTCGTCAGAGATCTCTGGTCCACTTTCCAACACAATCAAGAAAATTAGGTTACCTCTGAGTATGCAGCCCCAATCCAATGTCTGCCACATGTTCAGACACATGTACACGTGTGTGCATTCACACACTTAATCCAAGCAGCAAAGTCATTCCCTTTGGAAATCATGAGTGACATTTCCAACAGCTCAGATGCAGAGAAAATGCCTGCACAGTTTTTTATTTAGGTTATAAGACAACAATTGCCTTGCCCAAGGGGTATGTCATCATTGCGTCCATGATTTTCCCAGAGTAAAAGTGAGGTTTTGGCTTCAGGTTTTGTTTTTCTTCCAAGGCCTCATGACTAGCCCGTCTGAACAGGGACTGTTGCATAAATAAAGAATATGAAGTTCTTGCTCCATACATCCAAGCTTATCCTAGGTGTAATGAGATGAAAATACATGCTTAAGTATTTTATTTATATTGTATTGACTTTTATCGCTCATGAAATTCTGTCTTTCCAGGGGGGCTGTCAATCATGCATTTACAGTGTGTGATGAGAAATGGTGCTGTTATTTTCAAGGATTTCTCATAAAAAGCACCAGCTGTCGAAACACCATGGAGAAGAAGATAATATTATAGTTAAATATTAAAACAAAATACAAAAAAATCCCTCTTTCAATATATCAAGGTTAGCTGAAATAACTACTGTGAATTTAGGTTTAAAAGTAGATTTTCTCTTCAAGCCCTTTGTGCACCAGTTCCTTAACAGTTGGGTTTTTTTGTACAGAAGCCAGTTTTGCCCTCTGTTTTGTTTTGTTTGGGTTGGGTTTTTTAACTGCATAACATTAAAGCTTGTCTTATCAAACTTTTCCTATCTGCTACTGCTATCAAAATGGTAGCTTATAGACTGGGTAGGGCATGCACATGAGTAATTTATCCAGGAATGCAAACCTGATTGGTATAGATTAATCATCACTGTACAGCTCCAAGACACGCATTACAAAAAGATACAACAGCACATAGTTCAGTCTGGTATGGTGGGTTGACCCTAATGGGAAGCCAGGTGCCCACCAAAGCCACTCACCTTGCTTCTCAGCTGATCAGAAGAGAGAAAATATAGGGAAAGGCTCCTGGATCAAGATAAGGACAGGGAGAGATCACTCACTGATTACTGTCACAGGCAAAACAGACTTGACTTGGGGAAATTAGTTTTATTTATTACCAATCAAAACAGAGTAGGATAATGAGAAATAAAAATCCTCAAAACACCTTCCCCCCACCCCTCCCTTCTTAACTTCACTCCCAATTTCTCTGCCTCCTGCCCTTGAGCAACACAGAAGGATGAGGGACAGGGAATGGGGGTTGATGTCAGTTCATCACACGCTGTCTCTGCTGCTTCTTCCTCCTCAGGGGGAGGGCTCTTCACACTCTTCCCCTGCTCCAGCATGGGGTCTCTCCCATGGGAGACAGTCCTCCAAGAACTTCTCTGATGTGAGTCCTTCCCACAGGCTGCAGTTCTTCACACACTGCTTCAGCACGGGTCCCTCCCAGGTGGTTCAGTCCTTCAGGAACAGCCGGCTCCAGTGTGGGAGCCCCACGGGATCACAAGTCCTGCCAGAAAACCTGCTCCAGAATGGGCTCCTCTCTTTCCATGGAGCCACAGGTCCTGCCAAGAGCCTGCTCCAGCAGGGGTTTTCCACGGGTTCTCAGCCTCCTTTGGGTGCACCCACCTTCTCCGGCATGGGTCTTCCACGGGCTGCAGGTGGATATCTGCTCCACCATGGACCTCCATGGGCTGCAGGGGGACAGCCACTGTACAGGGTTTTTTTTCCCCTCTTCTTAAATACGTTATCCCAGAGGCACTACCACTGTTGCAGATGGGCTCAGCCTTGGCCAGTGGTGGGTCCATCTTGGAGCTGGCTGGCACTGGCTCCATTGAGCACAAGGGAAGCTTTTAGCAGTTTCTTACAAATTCACCCCTGTAGCTCCTCCACTACCAAAACCTTTCCATGCAAACCAAATATATGTGTAAACCTGCAAAGGAAACGTGTTTCTTTGAATGCTTGAAACCCAAATATAATTCAGATTTCAAGCCCAGAACATGTAGCCTAGTACTAAACTTATTCCAAACCTGGGGTTCAACCTATGTCCCCTGCCCCAAGCCAATGTTGCTTTCACTTAACAGAAGTGAAATGCACACTGCCAAATGCCTGCTGAGGATCTAGATGCTCATATTGAATAATCAGGAATAAAAATTCAATCTTAATAGAAAAGTGAAAAAGTACAAGCTATTTTGGTTTTTTTAGTTTCCTTTTATATTCACTTAACTTTGGATTATGACATATGATCCAAATGTAGCTTATGCACTGTATTAAAAAAAAATAATAATCGTAAAATGTACATTTGGCCTGCTTTCAGTATTTAAAGACAGTTGAATAGAGTTCTTTCTTTTCATTTAACAGGATTTTTCATAGCATTTTATGTCTCTAAACATAATTTTACAATACAGTTTTCCATTATGCATAAATCTGATGTTTTGATTTTTTTAATGTATGTCTTGATCATCAGAAATAATTTTAACTTTCCTTTGAAATCTCATAAACCCTACTGATGCAATTTCTGTGACTATTCAAACAGACAAGGAATCATTGGTTTGTGTGAAGTTGTGCCAATTTATTTCAGGAGAGAAAATGGTCAGGAGGAAAGTAAGCCAATTTTTTGTTGTTTTTCAAAATGATCAAAATAAAGGGTAGAGGGTTGGGGAGAAACAATTTTATTAATCTAACATCAAAGACTGACTCCAAGTTCTAATTAAGACAAGAAAATTGTTGTTGCTCAGTAAAGCAGAACTAGCCCCTGAATGGAGCTCTGTACCTGCACTGTTGTTTGCTGTGTGTATTTGGTAAGAGGTCTTGCTTCATCTGCGCACAGCCCAAATGGTCTTTGAACCTCCTGTGTTTCTACTACACAGTCCATGCAACCTCTCTTCATGTTCAACCCCTAAGAAAAGTCTTTAAAAATAACTGCTTGGGTATGCTTAATAAAGCACTCTCCTCTGTTCGCTTTGGTCATTTCGTTCTTTGCCTTTCTGTGTCTTTTCCATTACAGGTATTGCAACCTGCTCCAGCAGCTCCATGCCACCCATGCAGCACAGCCATCTTCCCAGCATGGCACTTACCTCCCCTGGTTGCTGTGCCAACCATGGGATGCTATTGGTGTCAGACACCTGGTTGAAACCCATCAGTGTTCACCTCAAAGTGCCAGCTGGCACAGCAAAAAGATGCACAGAACGTGCACAGAACAAAATACCCTCTAGTAAACAAGGCAGCATTATAATGTATATACAAGGAGAAAATCCAACTAAACCACAAACAGAACAGGATGTTAGGCCCCTTGCATTATGCCAACTCTTGGGTATTTTCAGTTGTTATTAAGATGAATCCTGTCACTATCACCACCCTGGCCACGCTTGGGAATGGTGGGAAGTTTGCCGTGTTGGTGGGGGTCACGTGAGATGTATACATATATGTGTACTGTGGGGTGGGGGAGGATGGAAAACGAATCCAAGATCTTGAGGAGAGTAGGGTGTTCTGTCGGCTGTGTATTGCTTTCTCCAGTGGTACTTGAAACCCAGCCAGTTATAGCTGCCTTTACAGTTGAATTAACAAAGAAGGTTTTTTACTCCAGAGGATTTTATTTTCCAGGTACTTGCCAAAGAAACTTCCAAATTACATGTGGAAGCATCTGTCTATCCTCTATTCACTGTCAGAACAATTTACAGTCAAATGTATCAAAATCTTCTCCCAGAACAATAAAAATAACTCCTCCCCTAACTTAACCCTAATCTGGAATTATCACTATAATGGTCCACAACTACTCAATAATTGTTCCAAACATGGAGCTAAAATTAGCTTGCCTGGGAATGTGTTGCAAAACCTAGCTATGTCTGTCGTTCATTCATTAAGGCATTGAAACATTTCCCCAGAAGACAAGGATTCAGAGATGAACAACTGCTCATTCCACTGAAAAAAAAAGCCCAACATCTGCTTCATTCTAGGGACACTGGTATTTGCATTTGAAATTACAGTTAAATGGAAAGTGTGTTATTTCCTGGCATAAAACCTAGTTCTAAAGATGGTGCAATTCACTTTGTGTTCTTTTTCTGGATTCTAATTGTGCTTATAAATTACCTTCCCATTTTGTATGAAATTGTGAAACTTTTTACAGTATCTAAGTGGTAGTATGTCTCATAATGAACTGTCATAAGGACAGACCCTCTCCAATTTTCTAAGATATATTTTCCAGAATAATTACCCATTTTACCTTTTTGTCTGTCAGTTTCCTAGTTGTTTGACTATGCACCAAGGGGGAAGGAACATGAAATGAATTGTATGCCAAGGATGGGACCTCTGCCCTGACAAAGAGCGGGAAATCAAAGAGTCTCCTCTCCTGCAAGCTTGTTCAAAAAGCTGTGTGTCAAATAGCTATTCTTTTGATTGGCATAAGAAAGTAATGGAAAATTAATGTGAGTGGAATCTTTTACCTTCTCTGAAATATTTGAAGCACTTCAGCATGTAAATGGTGGGTGTATTAAATACATCCTATGAAAAATATTTCTTTTCCTTTGTTGCTAACCTGCTGACTGGTCATTTTTGGCATCTGTGAGAAGTAGCAAACATTAAGAATCTAAGTTTTAACAGATTTTACTTTTTATCCTGTAGTGTATTTTAATTGAATGCCCCCCATTGCCTTTATAAGGTGGAATAACATAAAAATGTCAATATTGGAGTAGCCTAAAAGATTCAGGTAACCCGATGACCTACATCTGACCATAACACATGCCTGGGAAAGAGTAGAGGACACCAGATCTGTACAGAGAAGGCTGATCCAGTAGGTATATTTGTTACTGAAAAATCCACTGTGCAAAAGTATGATGTCTTTTCTGTACCCATGGAAAAATACTTTTTCCGTGGTTTAGGTCCTGAGGGCTGCAACCATAAATGGTGTGATTTGTGTTTCTAAGGCAAGAGAGTTCTACATGGAGATTTTTCTCTCCACTGCTGTCAGTGTTCATGATAAATTGTGATTGAAAAGTGTCCTCTAACTGCAGTAACACTTTCCCTAGGGTTTTACTTGCATGTGGGATTTTTCCAGTGAGATGGAGAGGGATACACAAAAGGATTTTATGCTTTAGCAGCTTAAAACAGTTTCCAAGTAATGGCCATTTTTAAATGAAAAAGTGACATACTATAACTTCAGTAGTGGTATTTGTTTGTTTAGTGAATGGATTGACTTTTGTAGAGCTAAAATAATTTACATGGGATGTGGAACTCGGTGATAGGATACTTATTTTTGTATGTTAAGAGCTACTTTATATTTATCCAGGGCTATTCTTTCACATGCCATCAAATTAAGTCCTACCTCATCCTAAACCCTGGGTGGAAAAGAATAGTTGGTATCTGTCTATCGTTGTTGCTGGGTAGAAATTGTTAGAATTTTTATTTCACCTTTTTCCTGTTCTCTTTTCAGTGTCCTTGTACCTGTTTACCTTGCCTTGCAACTTCATGCCACTCCCCCCCCCCCACCCACCCACCCTACCCCCCTACTGCCTGCTTTCCTTTTTTCCCACAAATCATCCTAAATGCACAGGTAATCCAATAGTTGAGCTCTGAACTTCTGAACTGAAAGTGTGTCCTAAACCCTTCAGCTAGAGACAAAACATATTTTGTGACACTTTTCTGTACAGAGAAAGTGCATAGACAGTCTGTAGCGTACATATAACTGAGATTCTTTGCACTGGGACCTGAAGTTGTGTAAATCAGCATTTCTCTTCTACAGAAGTCAAGGGAACTCAGAGCAATTTGCACTAGGCAGGAGTTGTTAATTTTATTGCAATTAAATCCACTGTATTCCTAATGTTAGAGAAAGTTTTCAAATACAGTTATCCTATATTTTTTCCACAGAAAAAACACATTGAAAGCAATATCAGGGTCTGACCTTTCTTGTTAGACTTACATTTTAACCCTTCCTTTCAACTGCTCTGACAGCATGAAAAAGTTCTGTCCTCTGTCTCCGCCAACCTCACCCCACGTGTGGCTCCTGCGAGCAGGCTGCCTCATGCTTAGCTCTCTCTGCTAATCAAACAGTCACAAATCCAGTGTGATACCCTGCTGCAGTAATGGTATACACTTATAAAGTAATTCTCACAGGCACTTATCAGGTATGTTGAGGGACTGTAAAGTACACATTACCGGTGAAGCATCCTTAGATGTTATTTCATCTGGCAAAAAGCCAGAGCTTTACCTTTAGTTTTCTTGGAACAACGCTAAATAAAGAATTGATTGTTGAGATTAAGAGGGATGAAATATTTTTTTTCTAATTAATTAGTCAACTGAATTAATATTTGACAAGTTTGTTATTCTCTTTGTTCTCTTTATGGTGAGCCTTTTGGACAATTGAATTGTTTGAGATGTATCTAATGCACATCAGGAGTATAGAGGATTTAAAAAAAAATAAATGCCATAGTGAATCTTGCTACTCTTGACTGGTTGCAACCACTACTGTATTGCTTTATTTATGATGACTTAAACGTAAAAACCTTAGTCTTGTCAGCTGCTGAGAAACACATGATATAACCTTTCAGATTATTTTGATACATCAGCAAAATAGTATATTTCTTTTCCTTTATCACATGTGTTTTAACCTGTTAATCAGTTCCCATATATCCTTCCTGAAGGAGAAAGAATTGACCTTTCAATAGAATATGATTTTATAATTTTTTAGCCTGTGATAGAACTGGAATAGAGAATAAACCCTCTCTGTGGACATGATTCATCTTCCTCTGATGCTGCCAGGGAGCTTGCTACCTTTATTTGTAAGGATAGGACATTTGTAATCACAAATGAATGATAAGTAAAATCTTTTGCATACAGATATGAAGAACACATTTATCTCCCTTAATCAGATCCCAGCCTTCTGATCCCACAGGAACTCCTCCAGAGATCTTTGTGTAGCACAGATAATTTTTTTGAAAGATTTGATAAATTTATTTCATTCAGAAAATTATTCTTTCCAGTGAGGAAGCAAAAAAAAAAAAAAAAAAAAAAAGAGTAAACTAGCATTATATGGCCAGTCCATTCACTTCAAGTACCTGACAGCTTTTCCTCCTTGTCTTTGTAGACAGGCGGGCTCAACTTCACCTGCACTTTTTTCCTCTGAGGAAGCCTATTCCTTTCTAATGACTGCATAGGAAGCCTTGGCTTCTAGCTTAAGCAGCTTATTCAGATTAATTTAATTTAGTTTTGATCTCTTAACTAATGTTTTTGACCTGGGATGTGTTTATTTTAAATGGGTTGAATTGCATCAGAGTCCAGTCTCTGTTGATAAGTGTGGGGCAACCATGCTCCTAACCCAAGTGAATCAATTAGGTGAAGAACACTTTGATATTAAATGCCAAAAAGTGGTGTGAAGACCTTCTGTTAAGTCATCTCATCCTCACTGGCATGCAAATGTAGTTATGTTTCTATACAGGGTTTCAAATAAATGATGCTTTGTTTTGAGATCTGCATCAGATGTCTCCATACTATGAAGGAGGAGAAAAAACTATATGCATTAATCAGTCTTGCTCTCCATCCCTCTTTCTTAAATTTCTTCCTTCAAAATACTGCTTGTTTTTCCTTTTGTTATGGTTGCAGTCTAGCAAGGAGAAATATATTCTGTACATTTAAGAGTTAAATGGTGTCATGGTTTAACCCCGGCCAGCCACCAAGCACTAGCAGCCCCTTGCTCACTCCCCCTCACGCAGAGGGATGGGGAAGAGAATCAGAATGTAAAACTCAAGGGTTGAGATAAGAACAATTTAATAGGTAAAGCAAAAGCCGCGTATGCAAACAAAGCAAAACAAGGAATTCATTCCCCAATTCCCATGGGCAGGCAGGGGTTCAGCCAGCCCCAGGACAGCAGGGCTCCATCACACATAGCAGTTACTTGGGAAAACAAACACCATAATGTCCAATCTCCCCCTCTTCTTCTTCTCCCAGTTTATATAGCAAGCATGACATCATGTGGTACAGAATACCTCTTTGACCAATTCGGGTCACCTGTCCTGGCTGTGTCCCATCCAGCCCTCTCCCTGGCAGGGCCCAAGTAACTGAAAAGTCCTTGATTTAGTATAACCATCACCCAGCAACAATTAAAAATATCAGTGTCCTATCAACATTGTTCTCACATCAGAGCCAAAACACAGCACTGTACTAACTACTAAGAAGAAAATTATCCCAGCTGAAACCAAGACAAATAGTCTAATTTTTAAGAAGCTTATGCTTTGAGTCCTTTGCTCATCTGAATACATGGTAGTGGCTATACAGATTTTTCCTGCAGCTCCTTGTTCTGTCTAGATTAATACTAGCACCTTTTAAAAAGCAGTTCACTTAACCATCTCTTGTTTTAATAGAGCAGGTACCTCAATTATTTTGGCTGCTTTTATTTTACAATTAATCTCTTGATGGGACTGTGGCAATGCTTGAGTTTTGATGACTCTCAGATTGGTGCTGACTCCCTTCTCTTATCCTTTTTATTTTTGTAATGTATTGATGGGAACTATGATAATACAATAAAAGTTTACTGTTAGGACAACTTGATCCTCTTGCAATTTACTTGTTTTCCTGTAGCAACACAGCTGTTTTTAAAACTGCAGCCCAAACAAGCTGAATAGCAGAGTGAGAGGTTTTGCTTTGCAGATGGGGGTGGTTCACACAGTTTCATCAGCCCTTAGAGAAGTTTGTCATCCTAAGACACCAGATAGAAATGCAGGTATTACTTCCTGAGCTGGAAAATAAAACATTTCCAGATACAAGAGGTGAAAAATCCAAACAAAACTGAAGCTGGCCCCATAGATTTTCCTTCCCAAATCAGAAATGCAAGCAAGTTTGCTTCCTGGGGTATATGCTCCAAGTGCTCTGCCAAGAAGTTCCCCATCCTGAAAGACCAATGTGTATGTGGGTGGTGATGGGGGGAGTGGAAGGGAGGGGATTCTCAAATGTTAACTGCTCTACTTCTCCTTACTACTCAGCAACTCTGCTTTAGACAGACACGCATTCCTGCTTCTCTTCAGTATGAAAATCTCATCATCTCAAATATTTGTATAAAATTTTTGGCTAAGTTAAAGAACCAGCTTACTTTTAGTGCCATTGATCGTATTATTGAGCAGATCCACTTGACTTAGATTTACCAAGGCCTGGTGAGTAACTTCGGAAAGATTTTTTTCAGGGGACGGCCTACCTGAGCTAGCCAGCAGCTTTGCCTTGCCTGTCCTTGCCTTCCTGAGAGCTTCTGTTGCCTGCTGCCCCTGCTCCCCCAGAGACAGGGCACAGTAGAAGGCAAAGGATCTCCCTTGGGAACAGAGGACACACTTCAAGTCTGTAAATTGTTGGAAAGGGCAATGCTTACTTAGAGCCTGGAAGGTGCCATTTGAATCAGCTCTGCAGCACACATAATCTGTTGGATATGAATACTGAGGAAAGTTGACTACTGTTCTATTACACAGCTGTATTTGAAATGAATTTGATCAGGCTTAACCTCTAGCTCACTTCTGCTGCTTTAAGGATTTCTGTATCCAGAAATCCCATTTCCTTGAATTAATTCCTAGTATTTCTTTGGGTGATTGGATAAACAACCAGAAAGTAACATTTTAATCCAAACTATTTTTTAATCAGTTCCCAGGAGGCTGGAATTATGACAAGTCTAAGAAGCTGGCCAGCTACCTGAATTAATTCAATTTAATATAAAACAGAGGGAGGGGGTGGGTGGGAGGAAAAAAAAGGAGAAGCTCAGGGTTTATCATAGCTGCCAATAAACTTCCCAGCAGGCAGTTGAGAAGTTTCACCCAGTACCTCCAGCAAAATAACCTCCAAGAGAGATGCTGCTAGATGTTCCCAGACAACTTTTAAACTGGTCAAGAAGGAAAAAGAAAACTGAAATAAAATTCAAGGGTTTGCCAGGAGCCTTGCTGAACTGTTAGTCATGAAGAAGAGGCTAGTGCTTTCCAAATATAAAGGAACACACCACAGCTTTGCAGAAGTCACAAATGTGAATGAACCACCATTTTCTACACTGTGTCAAGACTGCTGTGGAGAAGCTGGAAAGCCTAAAGAGGAATTTATTTGCTCACACCCTGTTTTTGTTAAAGGATTCTCTGGGCAACCCAAGTGGTCTTCACCAGAATAAGGTGGTGGGAAAAACCTGGTGTACATCTTGTTCTTTACTGCAGTTGTTCTTCAAATAAGAGCATAAGCTATATCCAAAGCTAATACAGGAATCTTTGTACTTTATAATTCTTCCTTGCCAAAACCAACAACAGTGCTTTTTAATTAACATCGAGCCTATTGCACACCACACTGCAGAAACTTGCTGACAGTGGCCATTGGGGCTATCTAATGCTCCTGATGCAGCTGCATTACTTGCATATTTGATACAACCTTCTGTCCCAGTGTCGAAGACAGTGGAAAAATATTTAGGAGGTAAGCCATCAGAAACAAATAAAAAAGCTATGGGCAGGTAAAAGTGCACATCAAATCAACCTTGCTTATGCATAACCAGTATTTATACCCTAAAGCCAAAACAAGAGAGAATTCTCAGGATATGAATGGTGTCACACATAGGAAAAGAGATCTGTCAAAGGCTGTTCAGCCGTACTGAATACTGAGTGGGGTTAGGTGAAGACAATTCCAACAACTAACATTTTAGATTAAAAAGAAGTGACCCAGTTCCTGTAATCCTATAATTGTAAAATAGAAAAAGAAAACTGCAGTATACTTTATTGAGAGGAATTTATGCAACCCTGAAAGTGAACTGCCTTTATTCTACTGATCTTTGAGACTCATTTGTTTTAGGCCTTTTTTTTTTTGCAAGGCAAGGGAGGGAGAAAGTAGCCTAACAGAAGTTTTTAAAACTATCTGAAAATCTATTTCAGCATGTTAATAGACCAGTGAGGGAAGTTACACACAGTCTTGAAAAATGATTTGACAGCACTCATCCTACCCATTGCAGCTGATAGACACTTTAAAACTCAGTCTGTGATTCAATTAAATAGAAAACTAGAAGTAAGAGTTTCTTGGCAGGGAGACTAAATTATATCAACTATGTGAATCACTTGTCAGGAATCTAGCAGCTGTTTTCCTAAATTCATGGACAGTCAAGGGAAAACTAAAGCTGTGAGAGTTACAAGCTGCTCACCAATTCATCTATTCCTTTACACAGGAATAATCTGAAACTCTCCAAGACCACTGGAGTGAAAACTCATTCATGTCAAAAAACTTTCCGCAGGCAGGCTTCAATAATCTGCCTGCAAGGTTACACTTGAGGTTCCCTAAAGAGGGTACTAGGATATGATACTAAAAGTGAGCTGATTTGTTTCTTCCAATTATATTCCACTGCTGGTGAGTATGGGGAACAGTGAGGGAGACCCTGACCCACTAAGGGAAACAGGCTGCGCCTTCAGGAGTGGAGGGGGAAAAGTGAGGGAGGGGATGGAGAAGCAAGTGCTGACGTCATTCCGAAAGCAGGAGCTCCTGACTGAATTTGTGCCATTAACTCTACTAATCCACTGGATACCCATGGGATAACCACTCAGCCCATTGCTGCTGTGGGCCACAAGGCCAAAATATGTACACTAGTGGTAGTAGTGCTCCAAAGGACAGCTTTGAAGTTTTGACTTTATGAGCTAGGGCTTACCCTGAATGGGGGTAAAGAACCATTGACTTCCAGCTGGGGGTAATTGATCTGTGAAATGAGATAACCTATACACACCTCAAAGCTTCAGTAATGTGTGGCTTACCTTAGCCTCTGGAAGTGTTCTGTATACCTAGAACAATTATTCCAGCCACATAAACAAGATCTCTTCAACCAATATCTACTGAATTCTAAGCACCTTGAATTCTGCTGATGCACAATGAAAATCACCTTCAGCAATAGTTTCAGAAAACCAGTATTTAAAAGATAGGTATATGCATACACATATATGTTTTTTATTACATTTAAGGACATACTCTATACAAAGACCAGATTCATAATTTCCCCTCTGCATAGAATATCCCATATCCGAGTATGGTTCATACCAGAAGATCTCCAATGGCTTCAGCAGTTTAAAAGGGTATTTCAATTACATAAAATATAAGAAATATCTTTGCCATAAATGACTCTCTTAAATGATGTTCTGTTTTCTTCCTGCATACGGTTTCCACCAAAACCATGCTGAATGCTGGTAGCTATCAGTTGATACATGAACCATAAAGATCTGTTGTGATATTTTGATATTTTTCTCATGTATGCCAAGTGGCTGGATAACACAAATATATGATGCACAGAACAGAAATTTAAAGCCACAGTTGCTTTCCTGACTCTGTTCCTGCAATAAATCTGGGGCTTCCAGGGGCCTAATTACATATTTTAAATGAGGCATACACTTAAATGCCTTACCAAGTCAAAACCTTTTTCTGTAAGCTCTCTTGCTAGCTATTTTTACCCTTTTTCTATCATAATGCGAAATGGATCTCCCACTTGGGTGCTCTGATATACAGTGAATAATTAGAGCTGAATGGAAAATAGAAACATTTTTCATAAAAATGCTCCCCCCCATTCATCTCAAAATATTCCAACAAGCAACTACAGTGATAAAATTAGCATTCATAATAACAGCAAGTAAAGCAATGTGTAGAAATGTAAAACAACTAATAGCAACAATAAAGAAACTATTTTAAATTGCCTTCACCTTAAGAAAATGACTGGCTCAGTGAATACTGCTATTAATTTCCACAAGATAATTCAATAGATAAAGTATATTTACTCAGTGGGAGCAGTGGTGTCAGAATCTGGCCCCAGTGGGTTGGCACTCTAATTCAATTTGCTGACTGCCTGTACTGGCAGCATTTTAAATGCAGGTTTAGAGTAAATACACCAGCAAGTGAATACTTTGTGATAATTGAAGATGTCAACCCTTTTTTTTTTTTTTTTTTTCCATTATAATGTATGCATTCAGAGAAAGTTTAGGAGGAAAAAACAAGTAAATCAGTAACATTCTTTTGCATAGGTAATTACCCCACTCATTATTTTAGTAACTCATAGTGAAGATATTGCATGGGTGTATCAGTGTATAGTTGTTGTCTCTGAAATACCATTACCATTAAAAAACATAAAATTGTATGAAAATACATGTAATAAAACTCTGGGATTTTTTTAATCGACTGCTTTTTCTGGCTTGGTTCAAACCCTTCCAAATAACAACAAATTACTATATGCTCAGATGATTAAGATGCAATAGGAGAGAGACACTGTTTTATAAAACAGTAATATTGTATAGTGATAGGAAAAGAAGCGTATCTTGCAGGCAGCATAAAATAAACTCTTCTGCTTATCAAAGATTCTGAAGCTAAAATTGTGGTATTTAAAACTAACCTTTTTCATTTAATTTCCTTTTTCTTCCTCTTTCTCTCCATCATTTATTTTTCTCTCTCCATTTTCTCTCTTTCTCATTCACCCATCTGTTTTTCACCTTCTCTCCTCCCTTGTGTCATTCCGTGAAAGTTGATTGTCCACAGAGAAGAACTCATAGAGGACACGTAACGTTCTACAGTGCAACTCCAAATCATGCTCATACAAGCTGACCTTATAGTACGTGGCATATTTTTCAAAGGAGGTTGTTTTATACAGCTATGGAGGTGAACTTAGCTCTCAGTTTCTTATTAGAAAACTAATTCCACTTCTAAGTGGATGATCTATCAGAATTGAAAGCTTATCATAGCAACGAAGAAAGTGGATTTTGGCTGAGAAAATAAGCAGGACACCTGTTACTACCTCCAGACTATCAGTGCAAGTTAAAACATCTGATAGTAAATTTATACTAAAGTTATTGAAAAAACCTGTGCTTAGCTGACTGAATCTCAAAGGTCAAAAAAGCAAAAAGCTCAAAGGCTAAGAAGATTAAAGCAAGGAAAAAATTCAAGAAAAGAAAATAAAGTGAGTTCAATAGGTGAGAAAACAAAGGGTGATGAGGAAGAAACTGGTTGAAAAGCAATGGCACTTTGTTAGGCATGCGGAAATTTTAGAAGACAGGGATGTTTGCCAAGGTTACCATTAAGGAAGATTGTCAGAGTTCATTTTTTTCTTTATTCCTTTATCCTGTTCTGTCACAACATTCAGGTGCAAAATGGTGTCAAAGATATTGAATGATTGGTTCCAAAACAGCTGAGTAACTGAATAGTGCACCCAATGTTTCTTCCATTCTTCCCATCATGTATTTTTATCCATTTACTGGCTTTTTTGTTCTTTTCCATTTAATGTAGATTGCTGTTTCTTTAACTGTATTTTTTACCTGCCTCCTTTTATAATGCTTTTTCTACAGCCCTGTTTCTCTTCTGCTTTTGCCTACAATCTGTACCTCCCCTCCCTTTCCATTCTTTCTAGTGTTAGCCTCATAACTGGTTGACACTGCACAAAGACAAGTTCCCAGTGTCTCCACTGCTCACCTGTAGCTTACCTTTCTTTTACCTAAGCATTCTAGTTTCTGCTGTTACAGTTTTCATGAAGTAATTTAGTTAAATGAAGAATTTGGGGACTATTAACAGCTTTTAACAAATTGTACTCAGGTAATTTATTTCATGGAAAAAATATTGTTGGTTTCATATTTTTCACAGATGAAAAAAGCTAGTATAAAGGACTACATCCATTTGTAGTTTTATGAACCCACAAACCTCCAGAGAGCATTGCTAATCCACACAATGTCCTTGAACAATGGATTTTACATTTAATTCTCTTATTTAGAGGAAAGCTATATAAAATGAAAAGTAAATGGAGAACATCTTGTTGCCCAAGTTCCTGTGGAGAATCCAGCACATTCTTTACTCCAGAAAATACAAAGGGAATAACTTCTGCACATGAAATGAGAGATGCAGCTACCATTGCTTTCAGCAGCTCCATGAACCTGATAGCCCAACAAGCTCCTGCAAAAGCCCTACCTTACAAATGGCCTTGAGATGGTTTGAGTCTGGCAGACTGGCAAGTTAGTTCACTGTGCTTGTAGCATACGAGTACCTATTTGGTAAAAAAAAATAATTTCCTAAATAAGTCTAAATTTTTGGGGAACTACATCCTTCCAGTTTCTTTGTGCCTGTGTCTGTGGAATTTGTTTGAAGACAGATATCTCAAGCACACAGATAAGGACTGGGACCAGCACAGAGTCTGATCAACCAGTCCTTCTACTAAACACCTACCCAGACAAAGTCACCATGCAGCCTCACTAGGAATGCTTCCAGAGGAAGAAACAATCAAACAGCCCTGTTAGCAAAGGCATAAAAGCTATTTACTACTTCTTGGGTGGGGCCAGGATTATCAAGGCTGAAAAGGCAACAGCAGTTACTGTCTTTGGTAAGTCACGCGAACACCTGTTAAGTAAACCATTACTTTTCATCCTTCTGCTCTCAACTACTACAATGATGCTACAACAAATATCAAATAGATAGGAAAGCAATGTGTCGTAGATTGTACATGGGGCAGCCTGATCATCTAAATCCAATGTTTTTGAGGAGACAGAGGCAGGACAAAAAGGTAGACTTAAAGTGTTGAGAGGAACTGGTGATGGGCAGCAGGGAGGCACTATGGAGTGAGGGAGGCTAGAAATATTCCTTTGGTAGAGGAGAGGTTACCTATGTGGGTGTTACAGATTTTATGTTTATATTGTCACAACTAGACAGACTGTCTGGTATCTGGCAAGAAATATATATATAAAAAAAGAAATTAAATAATTTTTTGAATGTATTGCTTTTATTTTGTAAATTTTTTACTACCTTCCTCCCCTCCAATTCTTCCCAAATATTTATTGTCCTCAGTACAGAATTTATAAAGTTCCATTGTCCAGTTCTTAGAATCATGCTGTGTTACCTGCTGACCTTGTCTACATTTCAGACATTTGTCAAAAGGAGATGTTTATCATAAAGAACAAGACTTGATTCTTCTGCCTGAAAGCAATTTGGGGAGATGTGAGGGTTTTGATCATATTGCAAAGTAGAATGTTTCTGGAATGTGTTGCCAAAGCATGTCTATCGTCAAACCTGTACCAAATCCTTCTCTTCCTGCTTAGCATTTGAACAAATCTGTCAGCTGCCCAAAGTATTTTAGAAGCACGGATAATAAATTTTTGATGTTCCACATTATTTAGCTCCACACATATAAGCAATCATTTTGACACATTGATGGGCTTTTTTAAACTCTATAGGAAGCTGACACTAGTATCCGCTTCTTTGTGTAACATCTCTTTTGCGTTGAAGAAAGGGTATCTTTATACAAGTGAGGAACTTAACAATCTGTTTTCATCTTCCAGCTCAAATGGCTAACAGTCAGGTATACAAGCATGTAGATGCAGGTGTATACATGTATACCCGTGCGATACATTCACGACAGAAGTCTTGAAATGTTGCACAATGAATGCACATATGATCTGAATCTTGTTACCTTACCCATTTCATCCCAGGACTTAATCAAATAACCTGTGAAATTTTAAAAACCACCCATTTTATAAACCAATATGAAGTAGATTTTTCCCCTTTCATTATATGACCGATGGTGAAGATATCTCAGTGATCTAGATTCCTTCCATATTTAAGGATAAGTCACTTACTTATTTAAAAGTGTTTCATATTCATTAATTCTTAAGGTCCCCTCAGAGCTATGTGTAGTTAGACTCCATGGCAAAATCCTGGTCCCTTCATTATCCTGAAATTTTGACACAAATTTTAACATACTCATCATTTTATCCATGGTGCCAAAGACACCTAACTTTATAAATGAAGGAATAAATGAAATCATTCCAATCTCAGTTGAAAAAAACCAACCAAATAAAACACAAACACAAAACCAACCAAATAAAACCTTGTCTCAACATCTTTGAGCTATTTTGTGATCCTGAGAAGTAGCATGGGCAGAATGGACAGCAGTATGGAATGCAGTAAAAGTTCATCCAACCTCATATTGTCCTGATCTATCTCTTGGTTTGGTCCCTCTGAGCAACATCACATCAAGAAAATCTTCAAATTGTAACACACCTTCAACCATTTTGTGTTTTATAATCTGCTATATTAGGACTACCTCCAGGAGATTCATCAAATAGAATATCCAATATACAAAAGGTGACCAAGGTAGGCAGGTAAGTCACAGGGAGAAAACACAGATACCTAACAGCCCTTCATGCCAGTAAAGCAAAAATGTTATAAGAAATAAAACCTTTTGTTAAAACAAAAGAAGTAGGTTAACAGACTCAAAGCAGCACAGGAAAGGGTAGTCAGGTTTAAGTCAAGGAGCACAATCAAAAAGTAGATGAAATATACCTTGTATTATAGGAGTTAAGACCAGAATTCTACTAGTTCTTTCTGACTTTATAAGTGAACATAACGCTTAGACTTCAAAACTTTTAAGTAAAAATAATATTTTGCACTTGTATATACTTTCAAGGCTATGAATAAGCTTTAAATACTGCAGTGAAAGTACACTGCATCCTTTGAGATGTTGGATGGACATATTTTACAGGGAAGAAAACTGAAGTTCAATGAACGAATTGATGTGGTCAAGACCATGTGACTGATGCTGACAAAAATATGGCAGAAAATCTAAAACCTTTGTTTCAACTACTAGCAAAAATCAAAAGTTTATATGAAACAAGAAAAAACAACACAAACTATGATAACTTCTGTGAGCACCAAGGTTAAATTGTGAAAGATATTATTTACCTGCTGAAGATAGATAACTTTTTAACTACTATGTTATTATTGCTATTTGTTTTAGAATACATGTAGTACTTTTATGGTGATACAATATACTACAGTATAGGAGGGCTGCTTGTCTGGGCAATTTGAAGCAGAACAGTCAAATAACAGTGGTTAAGTAGTCAATCCATTCCACTGCAAATGAAAAATGCCTAAAAGCATTTTTCCCTAGTTTGTCCTGAAAAGAGAACTTTGACTGTCTAAGTATTAGAGCTGTAAGTGACATGTCTATTAGAGTGCTGGTGCTAATTTTCATCACAGCTTGTTGACTAGGATCATTCGGAACACACTTAACCTGAAGCAATAATGCATCATGATTTCCTTATGTCCCATTTTCTTCTTAATACTGGACATTCAGAATTCTAAGTGCCTTTGCATGTCGCACCCATATGAAAGTAGGATCATGTGTGTAGTTTTAAAATAGTCATGCTTTTGACATGCTTAGACATCTGCACATCTATATGAGAACTAAGAAACAAAGAAAAATGGTATGAGGAGAATTCAAAGAGTTCAGTGTGATATTGACACATGCAATTAAATGGTTGATAATCCTTTAAAGAAAAAGTACACTAAAGAACTCCAGTCAAATACTTTTAGTGCTATTATAATAATAAAATTACAGTCTGAAGTAGTAAAATAAACTCTGGCAATACCTCTGCACACTCTCTCTGTTCTCCTTCTCCCTAGCCACAAATACATAGTATAAAAAGGCTAAATGGAGTAAGCAAAAGTACACAGTAATCTGAACATTTTCTTTTTCTTTTAACAAAGAAATCTGTTCCATAATTAATTGCTATTTATTGACATTTCAGTTCTGCCACACTTAAACAGACAGAAATATTTGCCCCAGAGTGTTTTCTTACATCTTTCAGTGCTGCTACTTATTGTACAAGATACAACACAGTAGAGGAAGCGTGGCAGAATCAAGGGTACATTATCTTCAGTAGGTTTGTAGACTCTCCTATTCAGTGTCTAATAAGTACTCCAACTCAACTGTCAGCAGCTTCTGCATAATAGACGCAGTAGCGGGCACTTTTTTAGTGTGTGAAGTTCACATTTAAGGTAAAATATTGTATATATATTGTTCTATATATGGCACTTGAGAACACATTATCCATATAAGTGATTTCTGCTATACTTTGGCAGAAGGATGGGAATGAATCAGATTTATTTCAAGGGGGGATATTTTTGCAATCCCAGTTCTCACTCAGAAAAGAAAAGTATATTACTGAACACCTGGGGATATCACCTAAAATGTATATACATCCTGGAGTCGAGAATCATGGTCACAGTTGCCAAGTAACTACTTTTTCAGAATATAATAGATCTGATTATGGTCACTTTTCTTTGTGGATAACTGGAAAGAAATGGAGAAGTGCCTTTCCTAGAGGTTTGTTGTAAATAGAGCACAATGAGCAGTCTTTTTTTCAAATCCCTGGGGGCTAGGCAGAATTGTAAAAGCAGCTTAAGAAAGAGGTGTTGCACACATATCAGTATATTTAGATTCAAAATACATTGTTCTTTGGACCCTTAAGCACAAGACAGCATTTCATCCCTGTTACCTCCTTGCTTTGAATGAGCAGTAAATGAGGGGGTTTAGAATCAGCCAGGAAAAGAAATTTCCATCCCACAAAAATACTGGAATTCCAAACAATGTTTAAAAAACTTGCCAAGAAATAGAATTTTCCCTTAAACTAAAAAAATTTATTCCTGTATTGACTTTTCTGCTATACAACACAAGAATGTTGATTGGAGGAAGTTACATTTTAAAAGGAAAAACTAAATCAAGGAGTAATGAGAGAAGTATTTTTTTTTTCTTGTTTTAGCATGTTGACGATCTGACCAACATGCACTCCTGTCTTGTACAAATAGGGAAGTGTCACTTTGGTTTGCTGGTTTGCGAGGCGTTGGTGACATGGAATGAGAAAAGTCAACAGTAGGGCACCGCATTAAGTCAATAACTTCCTGCATCAAGCAAGTGATGATTTTTTCTCCCTCAGAAGACACTTTAGCTGTGCATCCTGTTTTGCTGAGAAATGCTGTAAAATTATTCCATAAGCAATCACTAAGATTACAGCTTTGAAGGGTGCAAAGATAACAAAAAATATGCAAAGTCCACATTTTCTTTATTAAAAATATGTAGGTTTTTTAATATATCTAAATGTAATAAAATAGTATTTCAAAGGGTGAAGATAAGTCATATCAGTGAAGAGTAAAAAAAATCCAGAACATTTTCTCTTCTATGTTTTTGTTTTTAGGAGAAGTAGGAATTCAACATTAATGTCTTCTTTTCATAAGAATAAATTAATGTTATCTATATGCCCTCTTTCCTTTTTGACAATATGTTACTTCCCTGGAGGTTTACGTGAATTTTTTCATTGTACTGTGGCTGGCAGCCACCATATCTCTGAGAAAATAATGTCTAACTGCTAATTACCGCGAGCAGTGTTTAAATAAGCTGATCTGATCTGTTGTATTTCAATTCCTTCTTTCTCAAACACTAGCTGAACATCAGAGTGCTCCATTCTTTAAGTGCCATAGGTATCTCCTTAATTGTTTCACTAGGTCTGTCATGCTTTGTATTCATATTTTGCTTAGGTAAAACATGTGTGAATACACATACCTATTTCACAACCATAACTGCATCTTTTTAAATGATAGAATCCTGTTTGCCCATGATTCTGTCTTTGCATTACAGAATTCAGTACAATTCCTTTTTTTGTGTGTGTATTGAGATGGACGTGAAGAAATGAGAGGAAAATAAGAGGGGAATAAAAAAAGATATGGTGAAAATGTAAAGCTGTTTCCAATTATGAATACTTCCTGCTAAGATTCCATTCCCCAGAGAGATATGAACAAGACAAGTGTTTTGATTAACATCAAGAATATTTCAAGCAGCATTATTTACAAAAGTATGTAGGGATGATATTGCATAGTAATGAAGTATCATAAAATCATCAGTGTTGTTATGGAAAAAGTATTACTGCCTTTCTTTCTTTAAAATAATAATTCTTATGTTATTTTTCAATAATCTATTATCAAGCCCTGAGGCAAAACAAAATAACTTTTCCACAAGAAGCTTTAGACAAAGCTATAAATGAGGAAATTTTCAAGATACAAGATTGAAGCTGGTCTTGGATTTGGGCACTAAAATCAATAAACTAATTTTAAAATACAATCTTGTTGGGAACTTTTTATTCTCACTATTTGAAAATGGAGAAATTAATTTCATAGTGGAATTAAAAAGACATTAAAAAGGCTGATGACCCCACTTTCATTATTTTCCTCAGGAAACTGAACACAAAACCAATTTGAGTATCTCTGAATATCCAACCCTCGACATTCAAGCATAGTGGTGAAGACCTAGCTTTTCATCTTCTCTCGTGTCCAGAACTAACTAGGGTCAGCTGCAGTTGGACAGCACATCTCACATGGTATGTGTAAGCTGCGGAGGCATGTATGCTTATCATTATGAGAAGAGCTCTATCAGTAAGCCCTTCTCTCC